>NC_139514.1:13207994-13584045 GCF_947247035.1 Vipera ursinii
AGTGGATGTTTAGGCTTACATCTATAAACTATTTTATTTTCCAAAACAATGTTTCCAAATTCTGATTATTAGATTATCTTCTGGATTAAAATATCCTAAATCAGTGCCCCCTCTCCCAACCTTTTGGCCACCAGGGACTGGTTCCGTGGAAAGAGGTTTTTCCATGGACCAAAAGGGGCATGGCTTTGCGTGCTGCCTACATCCCGTGGATTGGGCATTACTTGTTTGCGTGGATCAGTTTCTTGCATGCTACACACTGGGCATTGGGGACCCATGTCCTAAGTGATTCTTTATTTATCTCTGATTTCTTTGCTATAAATTCCACTTCCTGTTTCCTTTAGGATTAAGTTTGCAGAAAATGCTGTGTAGCTTGTATAAAAGTGATGAAAGTGTTAGCATGGGGAGACTCAGGTTTACAACTGCTTCTATCCTTGGATGCTTATGGAGCAATGTTAGACTAAGCCCTCACTCTGTTAGCACAAGCTACTGTATCTCACAGGGTTGTTATAAGGATGTGTGTTATAAGGATATATATATATATGGACAAAGTGGAGTCTTTGGTGCTCTCTGAGCTTGGTTGTTTGCTTGTAGATGTTTCATTATCCAACTAGATGACCTCAACATCAACAGTGGCCGGGCAAGCTACTGCATATAAACAGAGGGCAAACCCCACACTCTCTAGCACTGATGATGTTACGTCTGCAAGTGAACAATCAAGCTCAGAAAGCACCAAGGACTCCACAATTCAATCCTGAGCTACAGATATTCTCTTCTATTGCAGGACAGCGTTGTGTACACCACCTTGTTTTCCTGAAGGGAAAGCATGATAAAATTGAGTCAGAACACTATATGGCAGGATGAGAAACCACTGTGGTACCCAGCAAGCTAAAAAACTGTAGAGAAGTTACCTACGTGAACAGTACCCCCAAGCATTTATTACAAGATGCCTGTGCAACAACAAGGAAGAGAAAGGAAGAAAGAAGGTGTAAGACCAACTATATGGCACACCCTGCCATACATCCAAAACATTTTGGAAGCTGTAGAACAGGGCTTTTCAACCAGTGATACAGGTACCACCTGTGGTAGATTTACACCTGGCAGGTGGTACACAACCATCCTAAAAAAGTGGTAGCTGGGGACGGGAATGAGCTAAACTGGTGGCAGCACCACACAAGCCTAAGCGAGAGATGGCTGGTACTCGGATGTTGCCATATCCTAAAAGTGGTACAATGGGTGAAAAGGTTGAAAAGCCCTGCTGTAGAATGCAGGTTCCGAGACCTGCAATGGGCACCACACACTGCCCGGTGGCTACCATATGAGGGCAAGTCATGCACTGCAAAGATCGCTTGCAGGTGGGAGGTACTTCTAATATAATCTACCAGATCCCCTGCATGGATTTCCCCTGTGACTATGAAGGACAGATGGGGAGGAAGCTAACCACCAGAATGCAAGAACCCAAGCGAGCAGTCAGATGAGAGGAGACCCGAACTCATTGGTTGCCTCACATTGCAATGAACAAGGACATACATTCAGGTTTGCAGCTACTAACATTGTTGGCCGAGCAGGTACAAAGATAGCCAGGGAAATGACAGAAGCCTGGGAAATGGGTCTGATTTACCACCAGCTTATCGGGTACTTAGGAGCCGAGGACTTGGCAGCACAAGAAAACAACAGCCAACGACTTAATAGCTGGCCATGCACACCCCAATTGACCCCTAAGAAGCCACACCCAACCAAGCACCGTATAAATATGACACACAGAATAGCCCAAAGCATACATTTTGCTACAGGAACTTCCCTGAGGATAGGCTCCACCATGAATTCAAAAGCTGGGAAGATTAAACTTCTGGTCCCAGTGACCGACCCAGATCGGATCCTGCAACCTTATCCTGGGACACATATATTTGCCTTCATTTGTAAAAGCTAGACATGTAATTGTGATTTGTGAAGGCATTGAAGGAAATAAAGAGTTTCCCAGCTCAAAGAGCAATATGCTTATGCAAACACAAGAACTTTCACAGAAGTAAAACAAGTGAGTGAGAGAGGAAAGACTAATTCTGTCTGACAGAGCTATTTCCAAAGGCTGCCAGCTGGGGGAATGTATATAACTTGGTATTAGAAAGCATTTTATATCTGACAGAGCCTTACAGGACTCTGGAATATGATACCACCTCATTTAAATGCATGTTCAGTAATGGATTTTTAAATCTCGAGTAGCAAGTGGTATCAGAAGAACACAGCTTTAAACCAAGGGCATTCTGGGTACTTGCCTGTAGATGACAAAATGGCTGTGGCACAAAAAGATGTTTATTTTTCCAAATCCAAACAATCCAGTCATGGGCCAAAAAAAAGAAAAGAAAAAAGAGGCGAGGATAATTATATATACCACCTTGAGCTCCTACAGCAGACATGTCAAACACAAGGCCCGGGGGCCAGATCCGGCCCGTGAAGTGGTTTCATGTGGCCCGCGAAGCCATCCTGGAAACAGTGGGGGAACGGCCCCCACTGCCTTGGCCCTGGCCCAGAGACCCTCCTTCTGCCAGAGACCCTCAGATCTGTCCCACTCCTGCCCGGGCCCCCATAGGCACCCTTGATGCGAACGATGTAGAGCTGGCCACGCCCACCCAGTAGGCCATATGCACTCTAGCCACGCCCACCCAGTAGGCCACACCCACCCTGGCCACACCCACCCGGCCCCCTGAGGGCAACCGCAATGCTGATGCGGCCCTCAATGAAATTGAGTTTGACACCTCTGTCCTACAGGAAGGATTGACTGATTGATTGATTATTTTGCAGTACAGGTAGTCTTCAACTTATAACCATTAATTTAGTGACCATTCAAAATTATAATAGTATAAAAAAAGTTACTTATGACTGATTTATCCCAACACTTACAACTGTCGCAATGTCCCCATAGTCACATGATCAAAATTTGGACACTAACAGCATCTTCCACTTGTCAAGATTAGCAAAAATGCTTCAAAATACGTGTAGTAAATGCTGGATATGTAATAAAAATCCTGGCACATTTTATTACCTGTGGTGGACATGTGTTAAAGCAAAAACGTTTTGGACAAAAATACATACTTGGTTAGAAAAGATGTTAGGGAAACTTTTTTTTTATCAGGTATAATTTCAGAAAACAATGATAAACAAAGTGTATATTTAACATTACATGTATTAACAGCAGCAAGGATTGTATTTGCTCAGCACTGGAAAAATTAAAAAAAAAACACAATTTAATGAAGAGATAATTAATAAAATACTGGACTGTGCTGAAATGGATAGACTTACATTGAGAATCCAAGAAAAAGAAGACACAGAATGTTTTCAAACATGGAACTTATTTTATCAATGGCTGGAAAAAACGGGATAGAGACTAGGAACTTAACTTGTATTACTAAGCAAAACAAACCAACCCAGACAACACGTTGTTCATTAAGCACTAATGCATTGTAATAATAGAAAATTAATAAAATACTTTTAAAAAGGAACCCTAACTGGCATGTATTTAGGATGGCTGCAGCATTTTCTGACCTTTCCAGCTGGCTTCTGAGAAGCAAAGTCAATGGGAGAAGCCAGATTTGCTTAACAACTGTGTGATTCACTTAACAACTGCAGCAAAAAAGGTCATCAACTCTTTAAACAACCTTCCTGCTAGTGGAGGATCTCCTGTAACAATGGAGAAATTTTGAGAGTGAGGATAAGCCTTCAGAAGTGATTTGATCACCTTCAGAGGAAAATAAAAGATTTTATTCAGTGTTTATTTCCCCCTGTTTTCTAGGCTATCAGGATAGCATGCAAGAGGATTAAACATCAATATTTTGAATTCAGCAACATTACAGTGCTTCCCCCCCCCTCCCTCCTGGGGATTAAAAGAAAATCATTGCACAAAAGCTGGTTACTGTTTTGGTTTGCATCATCTCTTAATAGATGGAGATTTTCTACACATCAAAATCACGCGGAAAGGGTGCAGATTAGGGCTGATTTGAAATTCGCTACCATCATTACTGTTTCCAATTGGTTTATTTCCTTCTGAAACGCTGCATCGTGAGCAGAAGTGGAACTCCAGATGGATTCCAATTAGCGAGAAATAAAGCTGCTTAACTCCTTTCATTGTGTCCGAAATGGCAGTTCTGATGAAGCAAAATAAAATCAATATTAGGCTTTTCTGCCTATGGAGGTTTTATTCAGGTCATGTTGTCCCAAAGGTGCTTATTCTAGAGGCAACTAGACTTTCTTTGTTTTTCCTTGAAGAAGTTTCGCTTCTCATCCAGGAAGCTTCTTCAGTTCCTTAGTTCTTCTTTAGAACTGAAGAAGCTTCTTGGATGAGAAGCGAAACGTCTTCAAGGAAAAATAAAGAAAAATCCAGTTGCCTTTCGAAAATCCACCTTTGGGACATTAAGCTCTTCTGCATTTACAACCGCCCCACTGACTCAACTTCACAATGTAATTATCCATAGTGCCACAATCTTTTTTCCCCTGCATTACAGACCAACCCGCTATTCTAGGCTGACACTCTATTTTCTTGCCGCAGCCGAAATGCAGATTTTATTTACTTAATGGAGAAGTTGAAAGGGCCAGAAATAATCATTAGGAAGCCACTATCATGCTCTGTGAGGCAGGGGAAATAATCCAATGCTATTATAAATGCTTCCTACAAAACGGCACAGGGAGATAAATGAACATTTTAGAGTTCCTGCCTGTGCTTTATGACTCTCACAAACCATTAATCCATGCACTTATGGAACTTTCTTACCAGTTAAACTCCCCGCCCCCACTCACAGCCAGGGTCATTTAATACTTCCTTTTCAGGGAAGGGGCAACTTTATTGAAAAGAGTGGAACAATCTTTTTCATTATCTAGCATCTGAGCTTCCCAGATGCAAGTAATCTACCAATACTGTGAAATTCAGAAAGGATTTTTGCAGAAATGTTGACTTTTTTTAAAAAAATCCATTTCTCAAAGCTTTCTTTCTTTCTTTCTTTCTTTCTTTCTTTCTTTCTTTCTTTCTTTCTTTCTTTCTTTCTATGGTTTACTTGTGCATAGAAGTGGAGAAGAAAATGATGTAGTGTCTATCAATGGTGTTAGAACTGCTCCTTCCTTCCTTCCTTCCTTCCTTCCTTCCTTCCTTCCTTCCTTCCTTCCTTCCTTCCTTCCTTCCTTCCTTCCTTCCCCTTTCCTTTCCTCTTCCTCTCTTTCCAGTTATGGCACAGGAAAATGATAACAGTTATGTTCAGGGCTTTTTTTGTCATAGAATGCCCAGAACGGAGTTCCGGCACCTTTTTTGGATGGAACATTGTAGAGTAGGCAAGGCGGGTTGTATGACATGTGTGAGTTCCGGCACCTTTTTCTTTTACAAAAAAAGCACTGGTTATGTTGGAAAATTAAGTCACTAAGAGTCTCTCTCACTCTTCTCCGCCCCGCCCGTTTCTGCATGGGATTATCCACAGTAGTCCCACCATCCACCCAGATAAAGGCAGCCTATTCAGAATCTGTTTGCAACAGTGTCACTGATGGAAGGCAGCTGGGAAAAAGGTCTCTGTTTATTCTGCTTGGAGGCCAGCGGAGAACTCCCCCTCATAAGGGAATGTTAAATCACACCACAAATCAACCCCGAGCTGCACCGGTTTCTTTATTTCCACCATCTGTTTTGTGGGCTAATTTTCTGCACACTAAATCCAACTCAGAACCAAGGCCAGGTTTTCCAAATAGGGAGAACCGGCTGACTCTCCAGAGTGACTGGAAGTTGCAGAAGGAAACCCAGCTAGAAACGGCGATGGAGAAGCTAGTTTTACCCCCATTTTAAAATATTGCTAAGCTTGGGTTTTGTGCTTAAGAAAAGATTACTGTCTGTATAATTCCAGAATGTAGGACCTGGAGTAATGATCTTAAAATACAGGAAGGCAGACCCTGGTTAAACATATTAGGGGAAATTACCCCACAAGAAGAATTATCCAATAGTGAAACTCATTGCCTAAGGCAGGGGTAGGCAACCTTGGCTCTTTTATGACTCATGGACTTCAACTCCCAGAATTCCTGAGCCAGCATGGGAGTTGAAGTCCATGAGTCATAAAAGAGCCGAGGTTGCCTACCCCTGGCCTAAGGAGATGTCCCCCCTCCTCTTTTTGGGATTTCTTCTGGGCAGATATTTTGTTTTATTTAATCAATTTATACGACTGCCCATCTAGGAAATATGACTTTGGGTGGCTAAACTTTAAAACAATTAACAACAATATGAGCAAAGATTAAAAACTACAGATTAAAAACTACTGAGAATAAAACCTAGTTAAAAGTTTAAAGGATCTCTCAAGGGCCATCTAGCCTCAGGGCCACCAGTTCCAAAGAGATCATTTAAATCTGAATCAACATGAAATAGGAAATTAACATTAATGTACTGAATGGATCTTTCTCATTCTTTTGATTCTAGGAAGGATTTCAATGAGTAAAGGTAGTCCTCACTTTACAACCATAGTTGGAATCGGAAGAATAAGTGCCCATTTCAATATTAGCATTTATTTCTTCTACATACCAAACCTCCAGATTCAGTTTGCACCAGACCCAATTAATTAGTTACTCTATCATATAATAGATGTTAATGAAGATCTTCTGTTTATAGGATGACCACATCTGGTAGCTTACAAAACTCTGAATTCCAATTAAACTGTCCTCTAGATCTTTGCAATCTCTCAGAGCTGTTGAATGCTTTCAAGGGTTAATACCAATATTTTAAATAAGATAGATGAGATAAGATAAACTTTATTGCCATTTTTTTTTCCTGTGAGCACACTGGCCCACATTAAAAATGAAATTCTGTTGCTTGCTCTCAAAAGAAAGTATACATACATTATACACATGCTATATCCATCCATCCATCCATCCATCCATCTACATATACACAAACACACACAGAGAGACACACAGACACACATCTCTTTATATCTATATATCTACACCTATACATATACATATATAAATATTAACCACATATATAAGTATTAACCACCGTCCATTTTGAATACATAGCGGAAATCATGTAAAGATCCTTTAGTATTGGACTCCTCCTGATACAGGCAAGAAACGAATTGTGCCTTTCTTTGTTGTGTGGGAGGATTTATTGTACACCTCACCCCCACCTCCCCCTCAAAGAAGATTTGGCTTTCTAACAAAGTTGAGGATATAGCTGCTTATTTCTAGATTCCTATACTTGTGCTTTATGTCTTTGCTTATTTTCAGGTAGTCCTCGATTTGCGAGCACAAAAATTGAGCACAAAATTTCTGTTGCTAAGCATTGTTGTTGTTAAGTGAGCTTTGCCCCACTTTACAGCCTTTCTGGCCTCACTTGTATAGTGGATCACTGCAATTCTTCAATTAGTAATAGGGTTGTTAAGTGAATCTGGGTCCCCCACTGACTTTGCTTCTGACCCCAGCACTCTGCAACCGTCATAAATAACATGCCAGTTGCCAAGTGTCCAAATTTGGATCATGTGACCATGGGGATGCTGGAAAGATCCTAAGTGTGAAAAACGGTCATAAGTCAATTTTTTCAGTGTCACTGTAACTTTGAATGGCCACTTAATGAATGGCTGTAAAGTTGAGGACTACCTGTATTTATATGTACTATATAGATATAGGTTTCCAAATGTATAATCATATTTGCACCCCTTAGCTGCTTCTCCCTCTGCAGATGCTGGTTTAATTCTAAACCAGCATGTCTTGACTGAGAGACCTTGGCCGTAGCTTGCAAAAAATTGAGCTTGGACCGTCGGCCAACTAAGACCTCCACTGGACTCTGCTGTTGCAGCTTCGCCCTTCCAATTGTCCACTCCAGGAAAGCAACTGCTAACCATATTCCTTTGTGTGACTAGGTCTTACTGGATTTCCCATAGTTTTATCCAGTCCTTTTTTTGAGAAAAAAAAGAAAAAGGTGCCGGAAATCACACACATCATACAACCCGCCTTGCCTACCCTACAAGGTTCCATCCAAAAAAAGTGCCGGAACTCCGTTCTGGGCGTTCTATGACAAAAAACGCCCTGGTTTTATCTATAGAAAGTCAAAGCGTCAAAATGCACAGGTGTCTATACTGGCACAACAGTAGGTTTTAAAACCAGCTTTCCTTCCTTGCATTTCCCCAGCTTTTCCTCAAGGCCTGCTTCACTGACTTTGCTTGTTGAAAGCCAGATGGGAAGGTTGCAAATGGTGACAGTATGAACCCAGGATTATACAACAGATGTTAATATATGCTGGTTGCCAAGTATCCAAATTCTGATCAAGTGACCATGAGGACGCTGTGATGGTTATAAGTGTGAGGATCAGTCGTAAGTCACTTTTAGCAGTTCCTTTGTTAATTTTGAACGGTCACTAAATCAATGCCTCCAGAAGCTGTGAATGCTCCAACACTGGACGTTTTTAAGAAGAGACTGGACAGCCATTTTGTCTGAAATGGTATAGGGCTTCCTGCCTGAGCAGGGGGTTGGACTAGATGACCTCCAAGGTCCCTTCCAACTTTACTATTATGATGATGATTATTATTATACCATGCGTTTATGGTGGTTACAGAATCCCTGGTCATGTGATCACCATTTGCAACCTTCCCAGCTGTCTTCTGACAAGCAAAGTCAATGTAGGAAGCTGGATTTGCTTAGCGACCACTGGATTTGCTTAACAACTGCAGTGATTCCCCTAACAACTGTGGCAAAAAAGTTCCTAAAATTGGATGCCTTACTTCATCAATTTGCTTAGCAACAGATGTTTTTAAGAAGAGACTGGACAGCCATTTTGTCTGAAATGGTATAGGGCTTCCTGCCTGAGCAGGGGGTTGGACTAGATGACCTCCAAGGTCCCTTCCAACATCATCATCATTATTATTGTTGTTGTTGTTGTTTAAGTTGAGGACTATTTATCAGTGACGCAATAGATATAAGAACTGACAGGTAGAAGGGTTCTGCTTTGAAACACAGCCGAAACTTCTTTTAATGAACTATCTTTGTTACCCTGAGTTACCAACTTTTTCAACCGGGCTTATTTTCTTCCTTAGTAGATACACCACTGCATCATTTCCATTATTTTCAAATGATCACAAATGATCTCTAAATCACATGGTATAAGGATTTTTATATTTCATAGTCCACGATTATGCTTTATAAATACGTGTTATTGATAAATCAGTTTGGCATGCAGTTTGAGGGCTGAATGGACTAAGGAATTAGGGATCCTTGAACGCCGAGATACTCAGAAACTATCTCAATGTCGGTCTCAAAAATTTCACTAAATCTTAAGACGATGACTACTTCAGCAAAAAAAAACCCCAACAGTATTTCGAACATTTTGAAATCTACTGCATCTGCCTAGTAAACCATTTTGTTATTAGAACTAGAAGAAGAAGAATGTTTCATTTAAACACATGATTTTTCAATAACATAAAATTCTAGAAAGAAGTAATTTGATGTATTAGTTTGACTTTGAGAAAGGGTTTAATATTCTTGGACATACACATTCTTTTGAGCTACATGCCTATTACATGGAAATTGATAGCTAGACAGTGGAAATGTATTCTTTGTGTCCTTCATATTGCAAAGAGACTCATCCTTCAACACAGGAGAGGTAAATTTATAGCCTCTTACTCTGTGAACTGAAGACCTGAGGTCACTTGCAACTTATGTATGAATTGCTCACACAGACTAGGTATAGACAGCTACCACGGAATCCAGCCATCATCTTACTGTCTCTTGCACCACCTGCAACTCATGGAAAATTTGTAGTAGTTCCACTTACAGCGTATTGTAGCAGTGGAGATGGGACACAGTGTACGGGCTACATAGTGCTGCCGAATACAGTTGCTTAGAAAGGGACATAATTGGTTGACGGCAGCAAAATTACTTTATGCACAAAAATGGAAGGATCGTTTGCTTCCCACAATGGATTAATGGCTGCAAAAATGGATGGAGTTAGCAGAGATGGCCAAACTGGCTGTTTTGATTAAAAAAACACACCACACAATTACTTTCGTTTCTACTTGAAAACCGCTTCTGGACTTTGTGCCTGAGGTGGAAAAAAAATTGAAACCTTGATTTTGGATTTTAATAATTAGATAGGTTTGTTGTTATAGAAAGGGCTAGTAACTAGTTTATAAAGGTAAAGGTAAAGGTTCCTTCGCACATGCGTGCTAGTCATTTCCAACTCTAGGGGCCGGTGCTCATCTCTGTTTCAAAGCCGAAGAGCCAGTGCTTGTCCGAGGACGTCTCCGTGGTCATGTGGCCGGCATGAGTAGATGCCAAAGGCGCACGGAACTCTGTTACCTTCCCACCGTAGTGGTCCCTATTTTTCTTCTTGCATTTTTACGTGCTTTCGAACTGCTAGGTTGGCAGAAGCTGGGATGAGTAACAGGCGCTCACTCTGCTATGCGGCACTCAGGATTCGACCCGCCAAACTGCCGACCTTCTGATCGACAAGCTCAGCATCCTAACCCACTGAGCCACCGCGTCCCTTTTGAGCCACCGCGTCCCTTTAACTAGTTTATAATACTATGTAAAAGTAAAATGTTGAGACTTGATGCTATTATCTTATTCTACTGCACCAAAGGTAGTCAGAAGTCAATGCCTTTTCTTTCTTTTTTTCCCTTTTCCCTACTACACTTTCCCCTTTCCTTCTCCCTCTCTTATTGTCCTACTATTGTCTTTTCTATTTTATATTATAAACTAATAATAAAAAAGAAAGGGACATACTTAATACAACAGCTGTAATTGTGCAAATATGTTTCTTAACCAGCTTCCACCTGTGGATCAAATGACAATCGGGGGATGAAGGAACATCCAAGACTGCAGGCTTACTTGCCTATTTAAGCAACAGTTTAATTTCAGTTAGTTTAGCAACAGTTTCATACCGGTTTGTTTGTCCTAATAAACCCCATTGCCTTGGAGATGGATGACAAGTTGGGTAACATTTCTACACTCATTGCATCCCACTGCAAAGCTCCAGATGACCGACCCCACTGGTTTCATGTAGATGTTAGTGTGCTTAAAAGGACTGGCTTCAGTAATTATATCGGCCCCTAGGCATTTTCACAGAACGAGGCATTAGTCATAGGCATGTGCAACTAGCTGTGATGCTGAACCAATGATCCTATGCGTGGGGAAGCAAGACAAACTTCCCTCTTTTCTATCTCTGTTCCAATACTGCATGCAAAAATGCAATGTCATGTAAGGATGCTTTGGGGCACATATCATAACTTGCCTAGCCCTAAGAGCAGACATGTCAAACACAAGGCCTGGGGGCCGGATCCGGCCCGCGAAGTGGTTTCATGTGGCCCGCGAAGCCATCCTGGAAACAGTGAGGGAATGGCCCCCACTGCCTTGGCCCTGGCCCAGAGACCCTCCTTCTGCCAGAGACCCTCAGATCTGTCCCACTCCTGCCCAGGCCCCCATAGGCACCCTTGATGCGAACGATGTAGCCACGCCCACCCAGTAGGCCATACGCACTCTAGCCACGCCCACCCAGTAGGCCATGCCCACCCAGGCCACACCCACCCGGCCCCCTGAGGGCAACCGCAATGCTGATGCGGCCCTCAATGAAATTGAGTTTGACACCCCTGCCTAAGAGCATCAATGCTTGTACAGGTAGTCCTCAACTTACAACAGTTCATTTAGTGACTGTTCAAAGCTACAACGGCACTGAAAAAAGTGCCTTATGACCGTATTTTCCACGGTGTGGCATCCCCATGGTCACGTGATCAAAATTCAGATGCTCGGCCAGCGGTTCATATTTATGATGATTGCAATATCCTGGGGCCATGTGATCAGCCTTTGTGACCTTCTGACAAGCAAAGTCAAGGGGGAATTCGGATTCACTTAACAACCGTGTCACTAGCTTAACAAATGCAACGATTCGCTTAACAACTGCGGCAAAGCTCACTTAGCAAATGTTTCACTCAGCAACATAAATTTTGGGCTCAGTTGTGGTCCTTTAAGTCAAGGACTACTTATACATCTTTCTATACTACTGCAACCTTTGGTTTTTATTCCAAGGCTGTTGTGTTCCCATGTTCTGACCCACATTTCCTTCAGCTTTCCATATTTCATATCGCTGAGTGGCTCGGGATGTTGAAACAGCTCAGTTTCTCATGGCAAATGTGGGATCCTTATTCAATCCAGATCATTTCTCCCAGGGGTGACGACTTCAGATGTAAATCTTTGCTCAGGCAATGATAACCTTTGGCTCTAGTAGATATTATTCAGCACTATAGCTGTCAAATCCAAACTGCACCCTTTCCCAAAACAATTTTATCCTTTCAGCTGCCTAAGATGATTGACTGGAAGCCCAGGGAAGACCCGAGTTAAAAAATCTCAGCCTCTTGGCCAAAAGAGTCACCGTGTGACTGTCTTGAGTAGAGGTAGCCCTCCACTTAACGATCACAAATAAGTTCAAAATTTCTGTTGCTAAGCGAGACAGACATCAAGTGAGTTTTCCCCCATTTTATGACCTTTCTTGCCCCAGTTATTACGTGAATCACTCAGTTGTTAAGTGAATCTCCCTTCCCCGTTGACTTTGCTTATCAGGAGGTCGCAAAAGGGGATCACATGACTCCGGGGACACTGCAATGGTCATAAATACATTCCAGTTTCCGAATGTCCGAATTTTGATCACGTGACCACAGGGATGCTGCAACGGTCGTAAATGTCAAAAACGGTCATGACGTGATTTTCATGCTGCTCTAACTTCAAACTGTCACTGAATGAACTGTTGTAAGTCAAGGACTATCTGTGGTTCACTGCTGTGATGAAATTTCACTTTAGACAAGGGACTTAGGATTCAGCATGGGTTGAACGCTGGGACCGTTTTCGGGGCTCAAGTTTTCCAATAAGTCACCACTGAAAAATAAATATAACGGTCGGAAGGGAACAAACTAAAAAGGGCATCATTTTCAACAGCAAGGAAATATTTGCGTGGCCTTTTCCGTCCTGTTCTATTTTACCTGCAAAAGGCATAATCCCTCGTGAACCTGCTGTCCTCAAACAAAAGAATCTGCTGGGGACCTCTGGCTCATATTTGTATTTAATTTGATTCCAAAACAGGTAGTCCTCCAACTCACAAACGTTCATTTAGTGACCATTTGAAGTTACAACGGCACTGGGAAAAGTGTTGTGATTCAGGGTCAGCCTGTGGGTTCGCCAGTTGGGTCGGACGACTCAGAGGAGGAGGGGGGTGTTGAAGACCTTGCTGAGGGGGTTGAAGATCTTGCTGATGATAGCCCTCAGGCAGGCCCCTCCCACTTGGTCACCATGGAGACCCAGCTGTGTGAGCCTGACAGTGTGGATGAAGATGACCCACAGCTGGCCCTGTTCAAGGACGCCCGACGCAGGAGGCAGTCAAGTAGGAGTAAACAGAGGAAGGCAATGGGGCTTCTCGGAAGGAGGCAGAGAGAAGCCACGCCCTGAACTCTTTATAAGGGGAATGTGTGGGGAGGGCTGGTTTGCTGAAAGCAACCGCTCGGATAGTGTTTCAAAGCTCCTGTATCTTGGTTCATGTCTTGTTTGTTTTTGTAGTAATAAATTTGGCAGACGTATTCCAGCCTCTTGCCGTTTGTAAAGGGGTTGCCTTTTCTGCAGGGCCGGTAGCAGGCTGGTACAGAACAAAAAGTGACTGAGGACCGTTACAGCAACCCCATGATCACGTGATCAAAATTCAGACGCTTGGCAGCTGACTCCTATTTATGGCGGTTGCAGTGTCCCAGGGTCATGTGATCACCTTCTGTGGCCTCCTGATAAGCAAAGTCAATGGAGAAACCAGATTCACTTAACAACCGTGTTTACTAACTTAATAACTGCAGTGATTCACTTAACAACTCTGGCAAGAAAGGTCATAAAATGGGGCAACATTCACTTAACAACTGTTTTACTTAACAGAAGTCAATCAATCAGAACACAGCTGGAAGGGACCTTGGAGGTCTCCTAGTCCAGCCCTGTGCTCAAGCACGAGACAGGCAGGTGGCTGTCCGGTCTTTTCTTAAAAACCTCCAGTGATGGAGCATCCACAACTTCTGGAGGCAAGTCGTTCCACTGGTTAATTGTCCACACTGTTAGGAAGTTTCTCTTTAATTCCAGGTTGCTTCCCTCATTGATTAGTTCCCATCCATGGATTCTTTTCTTGCCTTCAGGTGCTTTGGAAAATAAGTGGACCCCCTCTTCTTTGTGGCAGCCCCTCAAATACTGGAATAATTGTGGTTGTAAGTCAAGGCCTACCTGTATATATATTTTGTCCAAAACAAAGAGTTTCCAATGAATTTATGGGAAAGAAAAATGTGCATGCATGTTGAGGGAAATATGATAGCACTCCCAACTCCCTCAAAAACTATTTTCACCAGCTATAGACATCCGACTTCAAAGTCTCAGCTGCTGCTTCCAATTTGGCATGGAGGTGTGGGGGTGACAACGGCATTTTCACTTTAAAGTTCTGCTCTCTTTATTTCCTGCATATTTCTCTAGAGTTTAGATGAGGGTCAACCACACACAACCCATTTCAGCTCAGGAAAGACAAAGTTAAACGTCTCATTGATAAGTTTCAGTTTCATCAAGAGTTCTTAAAGTATTAAAGTGTACGGTTTCTAATCTGACAAAATATGCAACTTCTCTTTAATGTTAAGTGTCTTTTTTAAGACTGGAAAAAAGCCAATCAGAGTTTTAGGGGCTAGGGGGTGGGGAAAGCAGCACAGTTAGTTGTGTTATTCTATTATTAGTTAGTTGTATTATTATATTATATTATTATAATGTATTATTAAAGTTGGGGGGAAAAGAAACATAAATATAGTACAGATAGTCCTCAATATATGACCATAATTGAGCCCAAAATATCTGTTGCTAAATGAGACACTTGTTTCAGTGAGTTTTGCCCCATTTTACAACTTTTCATGCCACAGTTGTTAAGTGAATCACTACAGTTGTTAATACCCTGGTTGTTAAGAAAAGCTGGCTTCCCCTTTAACTTTGCTTGTCAGAAAGTCGCAAAAGATGATCATATGATCTGGGGACACTGCAACTGCCATAAATCTGAACCTGCTGCCAAGCATCCAAATTTTGCTCACGTGACCCTGAGGATGCTGCAATAGTCGTAAGTGTGAAAAATGGTCATAAGCCACTTCTTCCAGTGATGTTGCAACTTTGAACCGTCACTAAATGAATTGTTGTAAGTCGAGAACTGCCTGTGCAGTACATAGAAAAGAAACATGATTTTTGCAAGAGTAAAGGTCGCCTTGCTAGCTTTTTAGTTTTTTTCGTCTCTCTATGTAGTTTTGCAGCTCTTGATGTTTCTAATGTATTTTTTTTTACATTTCTAGATATTTTTGTAATTATAATCAAGCACAGAGACAAAAATGATCCCATAAATGTTATATGTGGATCTTAAACAAACCTCTGGAAAACTCCCTCATCAACAGCTAATTAAAGATACAGGAGCCCATGTAAAAAAATGGTGGTGTTTCTCTATTTGGCTAAAGCAGGCATGTCAAACTCGCGACGTCATGTGACGTCGCGCGACGTATCGGAACTTTTTCCCATTGCCGAAAATGGGATGGGCACGGTTTCTCCGTGACGCTCTGGCCCGCGAGCCGGCAGTTTGACACCCCTGGGCTAAAGCATAAGAAACAGAGAAGGAATAAAGAAACCACAGGCAGTTCTCCCCCCCTTATGACTGTAACTGTTTAGCTTATTACAGCTCTGAAACAAGCAACTTATGACCAGTCCTTGCACTTCTGACCATCACAGAATCCCCACAGTAGGGTGATCGTGAGATAGTTGCTTGGCAACCAGCTCACATTTATGATGGTTACAGTGTCCTGGGTTGATGTGATTGCCATTTGTGACCTTAGCTGGCTTCTGACAAAGTCAATGGGAAAGCCAGCAGCAAAAGTAATAAGTTGTGATCATGTGATCTATCGCTTAATGACTATAGTAATTCACTTAATGACTGTGGCAAAAATGGTCATATAACTGGGTGTGGTCATGTGATGCCTTGTTTCACAACCACGCTGCTTAAAACAAATTTTCTGGTCCTGAACATAGTTGTAACTTAAGAACTACCTGAATTTTCAAATTGAAGAGAGGTTGAAAGGAGGGTTCAGTATTCAGACCAGTACCTTTTATTTTATTTGTACATTATTTTCAGTTACGGGTGAGAAGAAATAATTCTTTATACAAATGCCTGGTTTATGTTGGCTCAAAAATGGAGAATGTACATATAATGAAGGATCATCATAATATCATAGCTGTTACCCTTGATGGCTGTTTATGCTCTCTGGAAACACAAACAGTATATTTGAAATGCCAGATTTAATAAAAGAGAATGCTCAGCCTGCCTTTATGGCTTTCCATGTGTATCTGCTTAGCTACCCTGCGTCCTAAAATTCTGTACTAGATGGACTCTTGGTCTGATCCAGCCGAGCTTTCCTTAATGTTCTGATATAAAACTGAGTTATGAGAATAAAAGTTATGAAAACATAACACACAGCTGCTTCTCAGAGCCATGAAAATTAGTGCTCCTTGGAAGTCCTCATTTGGTTGGGCAATACAGGAAGAAGGACATAAATTTTCTTCATGGCAGTCAAAAGCAGTCTTGCTCTACAATCCAAGATTGAATGGCTGCATTTTGATTAATATCTAAACAGTCTTGTCTCGTACAGGGTCACAGCTATCTTACATAGAATAAAGGCCATCCTAAACTTTTAATTTGTAGCAGTATAATATATATTATTTATTTATGTATTGTATCCTGCCTTTATTATTTTTAAAACTACACAGCCAACAACACCCGTTCTTCCTCCTATTTTTCCCTACAACAACAATCCTGTGAGGTGAGTTGGGCTGAGAATAATTGGCCCAAGGTCACCCATTGGCTTTCATGGCAGAACTTGAATTCATGGTCTCCTCCGTAATGTATAATATCTACATTAAGTATAAAGTAATACCTATTGCCAGTCTTTCAAGACCTTGTTTTAATCACAGCAAGCAGGACATAATATTTTCGGTGGCAAACAGGATGTTGAGAAGGAACTTCATCTAAGCCTTTCCCAAGGTATGTGGACTTCAACTCCCAGAATTCCCCAGCCAGCACACTAGAAGCATTTCAAAATTAGACCTCTAATTTTTCAGATTAAATGGAGAGGAGGGGAGAAATACCTTTAAACTTGCAAAATTAGTAAACACTCATAGTTATGCTTCTTTTCTGGACTACCTTGGAAGGCTAACATTCTGGAAGTTGGAAGTTCACAGATCTTAAAGCTGCAGAGTTTGAAAAATACTGGGGTAAATCATCTGCATAAAATTCCATGCTATGTCCCTTTTCAAATGGGCAACAATTTGAGCTGGCTAATTCCTATCTCTCATTACAGAGTGAAAGCTTCAATATCTCCTTTGCTTCTGTCCTTGAACACTTAAGGAGCAATCTGGAGGTGTCTGAATGCAGATAAAGAAAGGCAAGTGGTATAAAGCTCATGATGAATTTCATGCCTGGCCTCTAAGACAATTTAATTTTTGTTTATGGAGGGACTTCAGGGGCTACTTGGAATATATCTTTTCCAAGTAACGATGGGCAGCATGGGCAGCATCCAGGTAACGATGGGCAGCATGGATCCCCCTCGGCAATAATTCGTGTGCCAGATAGGCTGCAACCAATTTGCAACTTTTGCATTGCATCATGCAAGGAACATCTTCTGCATTAACTTTTCCATTAGCATGATGGATGGTGTGCTACACTCAGCAGATGCATGCTATAATATTCCCATTTGGATAACATAACTTCAAACTTGAGGGGAAAAATAGTAATAAAAAAGTCTCAGTCTGTACATGGAGTAAAAATCTAGAAATGGAATGTTGGGATGTGGTGTACTCTAGTACAGCGTTTGCAACCTTGGCAACTTGAAGATGGGTGGACTTCAACTCCCAGAATTCCTTAGGCAGCATGCTGGCTGGGGAATTCTGGGATTGAAGGCCACATATTTTAAAGTTGTTAACATTGACAGACAATGCTCTAGTGGAATGGGAAAGTACTCAGAGTGTGCATAGATGTCCTTCTGTACAGAGGTGTTACAGGTAGCCTCGACTTATGAACACGATTGAACCCCAAATTTTTGTTGCTAACTGAAATGTTTGTTAAGTGAATTTTGTCCCATTTTACAACCTTTTGAGCCACAGTTGTTAAGAGAGTAACTGGTTGTTAAGTTAGTGTTGTTTAGCAAATTTGGCTTCCCCATTGACTTTGCAAAAGGGGATCACATGACCCTGGGACACTGCAACCGTCATACATATGAGTCAATTGCCAAGTGTCTGAATTCTGATCATGTGACCTGTGACCACAGGGATGCTGCAACAGTTGTAAGTGTGAAAAATGGTCATGTCACTTTTTCAAGTGCTTTTGTAACTTTGAACGGTCTACCTGTATATTCCCTGCAACTAGAAAACTAACAAACTAAAAAGAATGTAGAATTTCTCTCCTGGCATGCAAGAACTAAAACTTCTCTTTTTAGGGAACATTAAACACAGGAGCCTTTGCCTTCAGTTGATAATGACACACTCCATTCTAATAACTATTCAATAGCCCACTCTTTTGTTACAAATACCAGATGCACGTAATTTCTTGGGATTTTAGTTCATTCTGTGCATGAATGGATAAGAACAATAACCAAAGCCCATAGTTGGTTTATCTCTAAAAGTGGGAAGTTACCTTTCTCCCATCCTTGAGATTTATAGCTAGTCCTCTCTTTTAAGTTAGCTGCAGTTATATCTGTGTAACCCACAGCGAAGCATAAATTGCGCTCTCATTTCTTTTCACTTTTCCTTCTTTAGTTTTTGCTATCTGGTTTTTGTGACCTCAGTTTTTCCTGAAATGAAATGGTCTTGTTTGCAATTGTTGCTTTTTGCATAATTTTTTTTATTGATTTAGAAACGAAAGGAATAAGAAATAACATTTGCTGGCAAACGAGATGTGGGGGGGAGCACAAAATAGAGAAAGTAATAGAAAATGAAGAAACTAAAGTGATCTGGGACTTTAGAATTCAAACAGACAAGCATCTGCCACACAATACCCCAAGCTTAACAACTGTTGATAAGAAAGACAATTGCAGTACCTAGAGACAGCGGAAGAGAAGAGAAAGTACTGGAGAAAAATCACAAAATACAAAGATGTGCAAACAGAAGTAGAAGGGCTGTTGCAAAAGAAATCAAAGACAATACTGGCAGTAATAAGAGCCCTGATGTAATCCAAAAACATCTGGAGAACCACTTGAATACCATTGACATTGACACAATCACCATTAGTCAATTGCAAAAAGCAGCTTTACTTGGAACAGCTTGCATCCTGCGACGATACCTTTAACATCATCAACACAACATCTGCCTATCCCAGGTCCTTGAGAAGGACTCGATAGGTAGATAAAAATGCCAAATCCAGGCTAAACATCTGGCTGAGTGTGAGACAAATTATAATAATTTAAAGCATGCACTCAGGTCCATGGGCTAATGAGACCTGACAAGAAACAGTTCCTTAATACAGAAAAGGAGAATCTTCCAGTTTACATGTATGGTTGTATGTTTTGAAGCACAAGTGCAGCAACAGCAAACTTGTCTTATTCTAATTGGCTGACTTCAGAATGGGGTGTGATTTCAGGGCCATCTATCCCAAACCCTTGCTAAGTTCAGGAATATCACAACTACAACATCTGAGACAAATGGCTGGCTTGCCCTTCCTTAAACCTGTCCAATGAAAAGGAGAAGTGCTATTGATGAAGACTCTTACCATTAAGTTCTCCCTATGTCCTGCCAAAACTGGGTTATTTGTCATTTTCCTCCAGAAGATCTAGTCATGCCGTCTGAAGGAATAGGAAACAAATGTATTCCTTGTTCTGTCCTGCAATCCCTGAGATATTTATACCTAGTGATTATAATCTCCTTTTAATCTTTTCCAGGCTAAGCATGGAGAGCTTTTTCAAACCACTCATCATCTCGGTCATATTTCTTGCAAAGTATTCTAATTCACTGATGCTCTTATGTTTTTTCATGTAGGATGCATTGTCTACTGCTGCTGCTATTTTCTACACATTCTTTCAGTATAAATATTCCCAAAATAGCTGAAACCAAGTGACAAAAACAAGACGCTGTATGAATTAGTAAACAAAACAGCATATAATAGCCTCAAAATTAAAAACTTGGATATTTTTTGTTAAAAAAAGTCTTAAGCCAAGTCAGAGGAGCTTTCCCAGAGTTGTTATGTAAAGTATGAAATGTTTCATGGGTTCCAAAGAAGCACCTTTCTCTATGCTGTTGCAAGCACAGGAAAAGAGGAATAATTCCTTGAGTGGTATTCATGGAAACTCTGAAAAAAGAGGGTTGGTCCCACAACAATAACACTGCCTGGGAATTCTGGTAGTTGTAGTCTTAACACTTTAGGAGGAAACCACTTTGAGGAAGACTTGTCTAGCAGTTTTTCACTTTCAAACATCCATGGATTTTCTCTCTGCACAAAGATGGTGCACAATAGCCTTTCATAAGCCTTAGTGACATGCAAAAGCCTGCTGGTTCTCAAAACATAATTTCCAAGTCAAAACTGAGCCTCTTTCATTGATTTGCTATGCATGGCAATCCATGGCACAAACACCTAGTCTGGTTTCTTTCTTTGAGATACACGTTAGACATATTTTCCCCTTTATAACTTGGTACTTTGTTCTTAGAGCACACAGAATTAAGAAGCTTCTGAAGAAGAATTGAAGAAGCTGCTTGGAAGAGAAGCAAAACATCTTCAAGCAAAAACAAAAAAAGTCCAGTTGCCTTTTGCAAAAGCACCTTTGGGATGGCTTGAAAGAAAGCAATGGCAAACCAATTCTATATTGTTAGGATGAAAACTATATTTGGTTCTGTTCTTAAAACTCTCAGAGGTCAATCTTGAGACAAAGAAGACTTTCCCTTTATCTGTTGAACCGCATTTGGGATATTTTAAATGAAACACAGAAATATTCTCAGCACTGTTGTAGGTTTTTATGCTTTCGTTGATACTCTGTTTTGCTTTGTTTTTAATGAGCTGTGAGCCGTCTAGAGTTGCATGCATTGGTGAAATAGATGGCACATACATGGATTTAATAATAAATAGCATACATAAATATTTAAAATAAATAAAATGCCTGTAAAACAGAGCAATGGCATGTGTGCCAGACTGCAAATGAGTTGCCTCTATAGCTTCCGAATGTATAACCTTTCTATTTGTCCAGATGGCTTAGAAATTTTGACTGCAGACTTTCCCACGATCTCACTCCCGAAGAAGCTGCCCACCCAGCTTTATACAATTTCACCGGCCTAATTTTTAAACTCGGGAATGGTCTGAAATCTTCAGATGCAGGTTCATCCAATACAAACTCTTCATGGTTTGGCTTGGAATCAACAAACTATTCCCTGGTAAAAGTCTGCACATGTCTTATACTTCCTATACAAAGGTCATTCTGAGCTTGAGATTTCTCAAATGCTGAGCTAAAAACTGACTGGAATAAAAAGATGAGATTCAACCAAAACTTGTTCAGGAATTACTTAAAAGGGCTCACATATTCCTGGGAAAGGTCTGAATATTTTTTTTTTTAGGACTGGCCTCTTTTTCATCATTGGGGCAGTTTGCAGGTAGACTCCAGAAGGCACCTTCCAGAAAGCAGTAAGATCAGTGACATAGCATGAAGATAAAAGGGCCCCCCCAATTTTCCCATAAGCCCTGCTAAAATAATAATAATAATAATAATAATAATAATAATAATAATAATAATAATAATAATAATAATAATAAAATAATTACAAAGCTAGACATGACCAAGTTGCTAAACTAATCCACTGGGCATTGTGTAAAAAAATACGACTTGCCTGTGTCCGAAAAGTCGTGGGAACATATGGTGGAAAAAGTTGTCGAGAATGAGAGGGTGAAGATCTTGTGGGCCTTTCGAATACAGACAGATCGCCATTTGGAACACAACACGCCAGATATCGCAGTCATAGAGAACCGAAGCATACAGCTGATTGATATTGCTGTACCAGGAGATGCCAGAGTCGAAGAAAAAGAACTGGAAAAAATTACGAAATACCGCGACCTGGCCATCGAAACTGCATGATTATGGATGAAACGTGTAACAGTGATACCCATTGTCATTGAGGCACTGGGAACTATGTCCAAAAACTTTGCAAAATACAGCAAGAAATTGCAGCTTCCTGCAATAACTCCAGCAAAGCTACAAAAAAACTGCGCTACTCGGAACATCTTACATTTTAAGGAGATACCTGGTTGATACCTAGGATGCTGGCAGCAACCCGTGTCAACCATTAATGTCAGTCAGTTTGAGTGTTCAGTTGACTGAGTTTCATGTTTTATGAATAATTTTTTATTTTATTTTTTTTTATTTTAATTCCATTTATATCCCGCCCTTCTCCGAAGACTCAGGGCGGCTTACAAAGCTTAGCAGTAGCCTTCATTCTATGTATATGCCTGCTTATTAGGGCTTTCACACACACCCCAAACGGCATTATTACAAAGTCAGCTTATTGCCCCCAACAATCTGGGTCCTCATTTTACCTACCTCGGAAGGATGGAAGGCTGATGGAAGCATAATAATAATAATAATAATAATAATAATAATAATAATAATAATAATAATAATAATAATAATAATAATAATAATAATAATAATAATAATAATATGCAGCAAAAACTACAGGGACCATCAATTTGATGTTTTGGAAAGCAGGTTAAGTTCTTATAGGACTTCCGGTGGCTGCACGGCGCCGGAGACAGCCTTCCCGGGCTGCCCGCGGCTCAGCTGAGTGATTTTCGCCCGAAACAGCGTCGATCAGCTGTTCGGGCGAATTTGAAGCCCCCTCCTCGGGAGAAGAGGAGGGGGTGAGGCCCCAGGTAGGGGTCCAGTTCTCCGGGGCCGCCTGAGCTTGTAGCTTGGGCGGCTGAAGGATTGAACTCCCCCGTAGCCTGGGTCGCTCCCAGCTGGCCAGCGCCTCTGCTCCTAATTTCATGGAGCAGAGCCAGGCGTCTGCGACCACCCCTGCCTGAAGGAAGGACTATGGAATAAAAAGAGCAGGCAGAGCGGTACAAGAGGAAAAGGTGAAGAGGATTATTTTATTTTACTCTCGAGCTTGATGGATTTTTTAAACTCAAAGTGAAAGTGCGTCACAATTGAAAGTAAAAGATGGCGGCTAAACCTCCCCCTAAAACTCTTCGGAGTGCTGGAACTTCTCCGGTGCAACAATCATTATTGCAGGCATTGCATCCTCCTGATGTATTGACATCGAAGGATTTACAAGATGCTCTTGAAAAACATACCCAGGTAATTTTGGAATCAATGGGTGATAAATTTGCACAGATGGAGGAGAAATTGGAGAAGTTGGAGGAGAGAATGGAGGAGAGGATGGAACAGAAGTTCAGGGTGATGAAGGCAGACATTTTGTCTTCAGTGTATAAAGTGGCTGAATGTGTGGAAGATTTGGAGGAAAAAGTGGAAGATTTGACTCAAAAGAATGCTATATTAGAAGCAAAAGTATTGGAGAATGAAGATTTAAGAGACAAAATGGATAGAGAATTAAGTCTTGCTCAATATTTCCAGATGCAGTTTGCCATTAGAATCAGAGGTTTAAAGGAGAATATTAAGGAAGATCTAAAGCAGCTGGTTTCTGAGGCTCTCGAAGTGGTATTGAATCAGCCAGCATCTGAAATAAAAGGAGGCATGGATAAAGTGTTTCGTGTGAACTCATGGATTGCTAGACAGAGAAAGCTGCCTAGAGATGTGGTGGTTTATTTTGCAAAAAAGGGAAACTAGAGATGAAGTTATACAAGCTGCCTATGATACTAAAGTTGTGATTGCTGATCAAGAAGTTCTGGTTCTAAAAGAAATTCCTCCAAAGATTTTAAGGAGAAGGAAGGACTTTACTTTTCTTGTGCAAGAGCTCAAGCAACGAGATATAAGGTTCAGATGGGAGATCCCAGCTGGGTTGATGGTGACGCATGAAGGTAAAAGGTACCGTCTGGCTACTGTGATGCAAGCGCGTGATTTCTACAATAATGTTTTAAAAGCAACCCCATTAACACTTTTGGAAGGTGCAAAGGGATCTGGAGAAGGAAAACATCAAGAGGCTGAAGATGGACAGACAGAGGAGAATGGTGCTGGAGGAGATCAAGTCACAACTTCTCTGGATGATCCCAGAGAACAGAGGGTGACGCGTGCTGCTTTAAAACGATCAAAAAAGATAAAAGAACAAGATCAGCAGAAGTCTATGGAACTTTCACAACGTACTTACAGCCAAGCAGTGGGAGGTGGGAAAAGATTTGGGTGAGGAATGTAAAATTTACATAAGCTTGGAATCTAAGAGAGAACTTTTACAAAATGTTTTATAGATGGTATTTAGATCTTAAAAGTTAAGTATGTATCTGAATTATTAGCCTAAATGTTGGAGGTGCGGTGATCAAGACGCAATATATTTTCATATATGGTGGATTTGTAAAAAGGTTAAGGCTTTTTGGATAAAAGTTTGGTGGAACATACAGAAGCTTAAACGGAGGTTAAAGTTTTGTACGCAACTTTTTTTTTGTTTGTTTGTTGGGAATAATTACAGATGCTACAGTTGTGGACACTAAGATGATGTTGAATTTAATTACGGCAGCAAGACTTTTGATAGGTCAGTACTGGAAGAAATCGGAACTGCCGACTATAGAAGAGTGGACTTTAGAGGTTTCCGATCTGGTTGAAATGGCGAAGAGTTCGGCCTATTTGAAAGATTACTTGCAAGAATGTTATATTATGGAAGGGAGAAAATGGATTGAGTTTATGCAGAATAAGTATAGGGTTAAGAAGTTTCATGTAGTATTTGAATAAGTCTTTTTTCTTTTTTTCTTTTTCTATTTTAATTTTTTTTATACATATTTAATATTACTAAGGTTTGTTTTATCCTATATAAGCTAGAGAGTGATAGATTTTAGAGTTTATGGTTGTTAGTATATGGTTGTTTATGATTGTTTTTTTTATATATACCTTGTATTTAGCTCTGGGAAGTCGGGGGGGAGGGGGGGAGAGGAAGGGGGGGAGGGAGAAGGGAGGGGGAGGGGGGATTTTTAAGGGAAAAATTGTATGTTAAAACTTTTTAATAAAAAAAAAATTCAAACAGAGCAGGTAGCTTGTTCATAACATACAAGATATAAGAGATATAGCAGAAATTTATGTAGTTTCATTCCATACAGCATTAAACTTGTGAACTCTCAAGCTTCCTCCTTCCGTTATATATTCAAGATGGACAGTATTTAATATTTATTTGTTATGTATATGTAGGGGTGTGGTCTATACATATGTTGTATGAAGTATGTTTAGGTGTGTGTCATGTATGTGTTTCACTTTGAGAGTGGGCAACTACATTTCATTTTTGATGTGTGCCTTTGTGCCCATAGTAAAAAAATGACAATAAAGGTTATCTTATCTTATCTTATTTATTTTGCTATATCAAGTGATAACAGAATTGAAGAAAAGCAATTGGAAGAAATTACAAAATACCAGGACTTCCAAATCAAAGTTGAATGTTTATGGAAAAAGAAACCTGCTGTTATTCCAATTGTTATTACAGCTTTAGAACAATACCTAAAGGACTGCCTCAATATTTGGAAATTTTGAATTTATCAGACCTGAAATTTACAAGCAACCCGCTTTGCTTGGAACGGCCTGTATCTTTAAATGCTACTTCAATAGTTCTTAGGTCCTTAGTTAGCACTTAAATTATTACATTTTCACCAGTCTTAAGAATGTGACTCTAACGGAAAATTACTCATAATATTACAAAGAAAAGCTTAATTGAATGGACCATTTAGGACTGGGGCTGTCAGTTAAATCTGAATTTACATTGTTTGAAAAGATTCATCTCATTTGTATGATTGAGGGGAAAGTGCATAAATATAAAATCTGGCAATGGCTTAAAACTGGAATACTAAAAAAAACCCTGAAGGTTTGATTTTGGCTGCTGAAGGGCAAGCAAAATGAATTAATGGAATTAAGGCCAGAATGGAAAAATCATCAAATAATTTAAACTGCAGATTGTACAAAGGAGCAGAAGAAACAGTTGATCATAGATGAAGATATTTATTATTTATTATGAAATTTATTTGTTGCCCATCTTATATCCAATGACTCTGGGCACCAGATTTAACTGAGATGGAAAAGAAGAAAGTGTGGATAATTGATGTGACAATGCCAAGGGATAGTAGAATAGAAGATCAAGCATTCGAGAAGTTCACAAAGTATTAAGATCCGAAAATTGAAATTGGAAAATCATGGCATAAACTGTCATAGTAGTCCCAGGTGTTGTTGACACACTGGATGCCATACCAAAAAGTCTCAGATGGCACTTAGAAAACCTGTGCATTGACAAAATTACCATATGTCAATTGTAAAACTCTATATTGCTTGGATTCTGGTACATTACGACATTCTAGGTTTTGGAGTCAAGGCCAGCTAGGGAACTGGCAACTGTGAATTCTCATTATTGTGATAAAAATAATAAGGCCATAAGGAAAACCTTAACTGAATAGACCATTCAGGGTTGGGCCTGCCAGTTAAATCTGAATTTATATTGTTTGCAAACAGTCGTGCCATTTGTGTGATTACATAACTGAAGTAAATGATAAAATTTGCAGTAAAACACTGATTCAACTGGTAGTCTTTTAAATGGGGTTGGAGCCTGTATAGAAAAAAAGGGTCTACTGTATCCAAATTCTGCTACACGGACATGTAGCATTACTAATATTGTTATTATTATCAAATAGTTGAACTCTTACAAATTGCAATTCATTTCAAAGTTTATTGGTTGGGGTCTGAACTCTGGCCTATCTTTCATTTAGCAATTAAAATGGCTGCCAACCTTGCCGTAGGATCTCCTGGTTGATCTTTTTTTTTTCCAACTGAAGAAATAAACAACCCAATAAACAAACTTTAAAAAGGGATCTCTGTCATACCTACCATAATAGATGAACAAGAAAATAGGGGTTCCGTGAACAGGGGAAAATCTCCTACAGGAGCCATTTTTGAGTGCATAACATGCTCTCAAAATACTAAATAAACCAAATGGCTCCCAAAGATGGGTGTCTTCTTTATGAACACATAATACTTGCTTTGGCCTCAGTTAATGAGAACCACGGAATCATAAAACTCCGAGAGCCACTTAGCTATCAAATCCTATCCCTTGGTCTGTGCAAGTGTCTAAATTAAAACCTACCTGGCAGATGGCCAAGCGCATCTTAGCACAAAGAATAGTGAAATGACCGCCTCAAGACAAGTAGATTTGCAGAGCTGTTAAGGTGGTAGCATGGGAAACATTTCACTGATTTTTGATATTGTTTTGTTCTGCTTTCTTTCCCCTTTTTGCCAAATGAAAATCTCTAGGGACCTCAAAAGCCTGTGTAGCATTTGGTGACCTTAACTTGGCAGAGGGGCCTTGGGTCCTATTTATAAATTACATTTTTTAAAAATCAAGTTAGAGGAGTCTTCCCATCAGAAATCACTATGGATGGAAGAAAAGCAGCAGCTATAGAGTGGGTTTCTGGATGCTGGGCTTTCTGACCCTGGTGTCATCTACTTGGCTTTGATTTAAATTGCACCAATTAGTTCTAATTTTATAATTTAAAATTCAAGTAGCCAATTGCATGTACAATTCCCTCTCCCTCTCCCTCTCTCTCTCTCTCTCTCTCTCTCTCTCTCTCTCTCTCTGATGCGTCAGTGATATCTTGAGATTTTATGGTAATCTTGAAAATGCACTGATAGTCTAAAAATCATGAGTGATTTAGGCTATTTGAAACAAATAAACTGGAACCATAAAGACAAGTCACCATCTGTGTTATACAGATTAATACACAAATCAGATCAGAGACATGAGTTCATGCTGATGGGAGAACATGCATATCACCCTTTGGGCCCAGTTTGGGGTATCTGCAATAAATGATAAAACACGAATTGTGATGTCATGATAGAAGCTCTATCCTTTTGCACTAGTGTGGAATGCTGCAACACAAACACAGAAGCAATGGAGCTTGTGTTGCGATGCATATTTCATCTTTTATCCTCCCTTCCCCCCAACCTGCCCCCATCAATTCTCATGACGGTGAAGTTTAAGGATCTACTAAGGACTTTCACTGTATGAATTTAGCAACAGGGATTCAAATTAATTCCTCTGGCGTATCATTGTCCACCCTGTTAATACTGAAAAATTATTCTACAGGGATAGAATTTGGGCTGAATGTGGCATAGGGAAATCCATGTTTAAGAAAAAATATTGCTTATATAAACACACCTCGTGTAATAAGAGTGCACAAATGTAATATGTTTATTGGATATCTCAGCAGATCTTTTAAGGAGCAAAAATCACCCTTTTTATGCTGGAGATGTAATTATTTTGATAGAACGTCATGACTGGGCATCAGGTTTATTCTTAATATGATTCAGGGAAAGGAAATAAGATTTAAAATGAATAAAATGGCACTGAATTACATACCCAAATCCTTGAATATACCAATTTATGAAGAACTTTGGAACTTCTTGAATCTGGAATGTAGCTAAAAATCCTTTTGTTTTGTTGGAAAGAAGTTACCACTATAGACTTCGAAATCTTTGTATCTCTAAATAATTATATCCACCCTGAGCATTTGAACCAGCTCTCTGTTGACCTAATGGAAAACTGATCAGCTGATGCTAGGGCAAAGTTTAATTCATTATTTAAAAAATAGATTACTTTTAGAGATCTACTCTAGAGTATGTTTGTTCTATTTGCTGGGTTTCCTTTTTTGTCTGTATTTTGTTCAGAGAGCTTTTTGGGGGAGGATTGTGTGTATTTGTGTTTGTGCATGCATGTGCACATAGTTTGATCCTTTCTCTCACGTTATGTATATTATAGCAATAAAAAATAAAAAAGCCTATTAAAAAATAAGACCAAAAAAGCAAGACTATTAAGACCAATGGACACTAATCCCTTACATACTTAATATTTCTCTAGATATGTTTTCACCCCTTACCCGTGTTATGTGGTATAGGGGTTTTGGACCAATCTATTTTGTTTCTTTGTTGGGGGTGGACTCATTAATATGGCCTTAATATTATATGGCAGCTGCCTTTCCTGAAACATCATTCTGATAATGTGCCCCTTGCTACAATAAGAGTTTTTGCCTACAGGGAAGCTGACTGCTGAATTTTAATGACAATGCCTGGTTATAATTACCAACTCTGAATATTTATAGAAACTTGCTTTTACTTGGTAGATATTAGGGGGAAAATCCACTCATGCAAAATGCCAATTGACTGCAAATTCACAACAACCTTCTTAGAGTTTAGTATACTTAAACAATATTAAGTTTTTCTCCCTTGTTAAGCAGGAAACATGCGGAAGATCAATTCCTTTGTGCTGCTGAATTTCCCAAGATATTAGACATGTGGGTATCTAATTTGGAGAGCCCGTTTGGTGTAGTCGTGGCTAAGGTGCTGGCCTAGAAACCAGGAGGCTGTGAATTCTAGTCTTCCCTTAGGCATGAAAGCTGGCTTTTCGGACAGTTGGTCTCTTTCAGCCCAAAGCATGTCACAGTTTTGTTGTGGTGGGGACAATAGAAGGCAGGAGATATGATCACTACCTTGAGTTTCATAAGTAGGTAGGTAGGTAGATATATCAATAGATGGATGAGTAGACAGACAGACAGGATAAAACTTAGTAGGGACCAGGTAATCCACATGACTCAATAGTCAGCTCTATGATCATGATAAGACTGTTTTTCTGGCATTCCGTGCATTTAATAGTCCATAAGACTTTCATCCATGGTCAAATACTGAATAAAATATTATGAAGAAAGACAGCCATGAGAATCAGCCACTAAAGTAAAGACAAATAGGCTTATGATGGGATGATCTTTCCTAAGTAATGCAACTGTGAGATGAGTTTCCTATTGTTTATATATTATTATTGAAATATTAATATTAATAATAAAAAAATAAAAAAAGTTGGAAGGGACCTTGGAGGTCATCTAGTCCAACCCCCTGCTCAGGCAGGAAACCCTATACTATTTCGGACAAATGGCTGTCCAGTCTCTTCTTAAAAAGGTCCAGTGTTCACAGCTTCTCGAGGCAGGTCATTCCACTGATTAATTGTTCTAACTGTCAGGTAGTTTCTCCTTAGTTCTAGGTTGCTTCTCTCCTTGATTAGTTTTCATCCATTGCTTCTTCTCCTGCCTTCAGGTGCTTTGGAGAAGAGCTAGACTCCCTCTGCTTTGTGGCAGCCCCTGAGATATTGGAAGACTGCTATCATGTCCCCCCTCGTCCTTCTCTTCATTAAACTAGACATACCCAATTCCAGCAGCCGTTCCTTATATGTTTTAGTCTCCAGTCCCCTAATCATCTTTGTTGCTCTTCTCTGTACTCTTTCTAGAGTCTCAACATCTTTTTTACATCGCGGAGACCAAAACTGGAATTGTGAGCGATTTTGACCTATCGCTAAACACCAAGCCAGACACAGCAACATATCACTCCCTTCTACCTGAAGTAGTTTGTGCTCTCATTAAGAAGTTTCTCTATTTCATTTCGCACACCCCCAGCGTCTAACATTCCATATAATCAGTAGCATATCTCCCAATTCTTGGCATCTCATAGCTAGGAGTGGAGAGTAACATGTTGGCATGATTAGACAAAGTATCCCAATTGCAGAATTGTGGTGATACCAACATTAGGAAGCAGTGGAGGTTTGTAATCAAGTCAAGCACAGAAACGAAAGTCATGCATTTGCAATTTATTCTTTTATTTGTGTGAGGAGCATGATGAATAACAGAGTAACAGAATTCTGAAGTCTTCTAATCCAGCCCCCTGCTCAAGCAGGAGATCCTATACCATTTTGGACAAATGGTTGTCCAATCACTTCTAAAAACCTCCAGTGATGGAGCACCTACATCTTCTGAAGGCAAGCTATTCCTCTGTTTAATTGCTGTCAGGAAAATTTCTCCTTATTTCTAGATTGGTTCTTTCCTTGATTGGTTTCCATCCATTTGCTTCTTGTTCTGCCTTCAGGTGCTCTGGAGAAAGCAAACCTCCTCTTGACCCCCTCTTCTTTGTGGCAGCCCCTTAAATATAGGAACCCTGCTACCATCTCACCCCTAGTCCTTCTTTTCATTTTTTAAAAAAATGAACGGTTGCAATTCCTGCAACTGTTCTTCATATCCTTTAGCCTTTAGCCTCCTAATCATATTTATTGCTCTTCTCTGTACCCTTTCTGTAGTCTCAACATCTTTCTTATATCGTGGAGACCATGGGATGAGTGCCTAGATGTAATCTTTTAATGGTATGTGGGAATGACATTGGGGGACGGGGGAGAGATGCAGACAGGGAAATGGTCGGATAAGAGGCAGCTTAACACACAAAAAGAATGCGGACATGGCAAACATCTCAGAAGAGACCCTTGGACTGTAAAGGTTGCTGGGGGGGGGAGAATTTTTTTTTAGACTTGCAACATTCTATTAATGTAACCTTACAACGTATAGCTAGTACTTCTGGGTGTGTTTTTTCTTTGGACTACCTTGTAATTCTAACAAATCTCGATGGGGATAAGGTTGCTGGAATTGGGTATGTCCAGTTTAATGAAGAGAAGGACGAGGGGGGGACATGATAGCAGTTTGCCAATATCTCAGGGGTTCCCAGAAAGAAGAGGAAGTCAAGCTATTCTCCAAAGAACCTGAAGGCAGGACAAGAAGCAATGGACAGAAACTAACCAAGGAGAAAAGCAACCTAGAACTAAGGAGAAATTTCATGAGAGTGAGAATTAATCAGTGGAACAACCTGCCTCCAGAAGTTGTCAATGCTCCAACACTGGAAGTTCTTAAGAAGAGACTGGACAGCCATTTGTCTGAAATGATAGGGTTTCCTGCTAGAGCATGGGATTGGACTAGAAGACCTCCAAGTCCCTTCCAATTCTATCATCATCATCATCATCATCATCATCATCACTGCAAGGTTTCTAGACAGTAAGGACTGGGCTGATGAACCTCTGTAAGCTATAGATTTATAAAATAAGAATTTACTTGTGTTCACAACACCCTGGAATCCAAAAATGTCTGAAAAGAGTCCAAGTACCCCAGGTGGAAAATTTGTGTGCATTTTAATCTGGATTTAGAAGTGTTGTGAAATGGAAAAGATACACATAGAAACTGTTTTACTTGCAGGTTCCACTGTTTGTTCTCACAGCGCAAATAAAATAAAAGACAAAAAAAGAGGGGCGGAGCCAACTGTCAGAGCGGGCGGCTGTGTGAACGGAGCTCTCTCCTCGCACAACCTCTCACCCAGTGTTCGCGGGGGCTTTTCGGAGCTTCAGGAGGTCCTGTAGGGACATCCGAAGTTGCAGGCAGCCCGGAGAACCTTCATGAGCGGCAGTTCGTGTTGAAGATCCGGAGAAAGTCTGATGCGAGCGAACCGGGGAGAAGGAGGCCAGTAATGGCCGACATGAAGATCTGACAGAGGGACGGAGCTAGCACGTAAGCAGCGGGACAACGGTAGAGCGGAGCTGACGGAGAGTGTATCCGAATATTAAATAGGAAGCGCTTGTGAAAGAGGTACTGGTTCGAAGTGGGAGCCTCACGGAGAGGGAATAAGCGGCGATAGAAGTCTTGAGGGAGGCGTTTGGCAAAAACAGCAAGGGAAAGAAAGCCGAAGACTATATGACTGTATTCTAGCTGGAGAAAAGCTACAATAGGTCAAAGTCTGAGTTTTGGAGCCTTAGAGACTGAACTCTGGATTGTCGGGCGTGGAAAGCGATCAGCTTGGCCTAGTCTGGTCTATCCTGGTAAATTTTGAATTTGTGAACTTTTGAAACTTTTGAAATTCTACTCTACTTGTCACGGGCGGCCATTTGATATAGCAATTTAGTAACTGGAGGTTTGTTTAGTGGGACACCTACTGGTCTTTGACAGCAGAGGAAGACGGAAAAGGTGCCAATTTCTGCGCCGGAAACGGGGGGGGGGGGAAAAAAAGAAGAAGAACGTGACTTTGATTATATTCATACTATAGAATTCTATTATATAAATTGCTTAGTTGGTAATAAGTATCTGGTGGTAACTGTTTTATATATCTTTTGTCATAGAGTTAAAAGGTTTATATAAGACTCAGGGTATTATACATTGATAAAACGCTGTTATAATTGGGGAAACATGACAAGTATCTCGGGAGCAACTAAGCCTAGCGCTGGCAAAAAGGCAGCAGCACAGGGACAGGGGATGGCCTCAAGCCCCTCCAATCAGAAATCTATAGAGGATATGCTGCAAAGGGAAAGATCTAACTCGAATTCCTTTAAAGATTTACATGCCCTTTTGCAAAACCTACACGAGGCAATGGCCAAAAACCACGAGGAGATGAAGAGAGAAATAGGCCAAATAAGAAACGACACTGGTGAATTAAAGGGGAAAATCCAAGCGATAGATGATAAATTTGAAGGGATTCAACAGCAATTAGTCAAAAATGAACAAAGACTTCAAGATATGGAAGCTAGAATGGAAAAAGAGGAAAAGAGAGTAGATGATTTAAATGAAACACTCCTTCAGGCTAATAAGGAATTAGAAACAACAGTCATTTTTCTGGAAGCAGAAAAGGCTGCTCATTATCTACGCTTCCAGAACGTTCAAGAAAAAAGAGGGGAAGATCTGTTGGTCATGATGGCAGAACTGATGGCAAAGGCACTCGGTGTAGGGAAGGAGGAAATGCTGGCGGAAATTGATGAAACATACAGGGTCCAAACTAATTATGCGAGAAGGCACAACCTCCCAAAAGAAGTACATGTAAGGTTAGTTAAAAAATCAATTCGGGATGAGCTTCTGCATAGATCTAGAGAGGAACCATTAGAATTTCGGGGCCAACCAATCACCATCCTTAAACAGATACCTAAAAGGATGAGGGATCTGAGACGCGGCTATCAATTCTTAACATCCAAACTAATAAGAGAAAATGTAAACTTTAGATGGCTAACTCCAGAGGGTATTCTTGTTACGTGGCAGGATAGAAGGCATAGACTGGACACGATAGAGAAGGCAGAAGATTTTTACAAACGCCACTTCCATAGCCAAGAGGAAGTAGATTTAGAAGATCAAGATGGAAGGGAGGTAAGAGAAAGAGATACAATACGTGTGGCAATGGATGGGAAGATCTTAGCTACAGAGGATAGAAGGAACAAATCCGGTGAGTTAACAGAGAAACATGGAACTAGAGACAAGGAAGAGAGAGAGCCCCGAATCACGAGATCCACAAAAACCAGAAATAAGTAAGATGAAGGGAGGTGAGTGTAGTATTATGTCTGTGAATATTAATGGATTGAATTCGCCAGTGAAAAGGCGGAAATTTTTTAATAGGCTTATTCACCAACAATTGGATATCGTGGCAATACAAGAAGTCCATATAAAGGAACAACAAAAATATTTGTTAGTACAACCAAGAATAGGGAACCTATTCGTTTCCTTAGACCGACACAAGAAAAAGAGAGGAGTGGCACTATATGTAAACCCAAAATTGACTGCAAAACAAATTTATAACGATAAAGAGGGTAGAATACTGATAGTCGAGGTTATAATAAATCACAGGAAGGTCATGATGGTAGAGATATATGCCCCAAACCATAACCAAGAACAATTTTTCAAAACACTTCACAATAAGATATGTAGCATTGATTATGAGGAGATTTGTTTAATAGGAGATTTTAATGCTATCTTAGATATAAATTTGGATTATATGGGAAAGACGCTTAGGAAAAAGAAGAGAAGAACTCTACCGAGATCTTTTCTTAACTTGGCTGAGGAACTAAATATCCAAGATGTCTGGAGGGAAAGAAATCGTAAGGCTAGACAATATACATATTACTCCAACCGACATAACTCATGGTCTAGAATAGACATGGTATGGATGACGAAAGAAATTAGTTCAGAAATAGACGAGGTACATATAGCGACAGGTACTTGGGCAGATCACAATCCTATTAAACTTATCTGGAAAGGTTCCAAAAAAATACCCAGATGGACGCTTCAAAGAGCAATTTTAAAAGAAGACGAACTCAAATCTAAGATGGAGAGAGAACTAAGTTTTTTCTTTAAGGAAAATAAAGCTATAGACACCTCAGTACAAAACAATTGGGATACAGCTAAGGCAATGATGAGAGGGGTAGCGAGGGCATATATGGTATATAAAAATAAGGGGAAAAGACAACAACGGGAAAGATTAGAAGAGGAATATAAGAGCTTAGAAGTTATACTCCAACAAGATCCACAAAAAGAGAATATCAGGCAATCTATGGATCTGATTAAACACAAACTTAACATTCTAGACAAAGAGAAATTGGCACAACAATTGAGAAACACGAAACAAAATTTTTTTGAAAATGCAAATAAACCGGGCCGGTGGCTCGCATACAAATTGGGAAAACAAAAGGGGGAAAACTGGATTCACGAACTACGAGATGAGGAAGGGAGAATATTCCACCAGGAGGGAAAAAAAAAAATTATAGCCCAGGAATTTTATGAACGTTTATACAAAGAAGATAGCCAGGCAAGTGTGGAGAAAATGGAGGAATATTTTCAAAGAGCCAAACTACCTAAGGTCACAGAAGATACCAGAAATATGTTAAACGAGGAAATTCGACTATCTGAGGTGATAAAAGCTATTAATGCACAAAAGAATAATAAAGCATCGGGACCCGACGGTCTTCCATCAGAGATTTATAAAGAATTACAAAATATCCTAGCTCAACCCCTAGTGGAGGTATTTAACGCAGTATTAGAAGGCGCAAGGACGCCTAAATCTTGGCTAGAGGCAAACATAACCCTTATTCCGAAAGATAACACAGACCATACATTAATCCAAAATTACAGACCCATATCACTTCTTAACTCGGACTACAAGATATTTACATCAATTATAGCGGAACGATTGAAACGATTTCTGAATGATTTCATACACGCAGATCAAAATGGTTTTCTCGCTAAGAGACACACTAAGCACAACATTAGAATAATATTAGATACATTGGAGTACTATGAATTACATAGCGAACAACAGATGGCATTACTTTTCTTAGACGCCCAAAAGGCATTTGACAATGTTAAATGGTCTTTTTTGTGCCAACAGCTTAGCTTTATGAATATGGGAGAAAAGTTTATAAATATAATTAGGGCAATTTATGACAATCAGGAAGCAAAAATAATTATTAATGGGGAAGCATCTAGCAAGTTTCAAATTCAAAAGGGAACACGGCAAGGCTGCCCCTTATCACCGTTGCTGTTTATATTGACTCTTGAAGTATTAACGAGAACTATAAGAAACGACCCAAAGATAAAAGGATTAACCATTAAAAAGGAAACCTTTAAATTGCAAGCTTTCGCGGACGATCTAGTTTTTATTATGGAGGATCCATGTCAGACGGGACCAAAGCTATTGGAAGAATTATCTAAATATGGTGAGGTTGCCGGACTGCGAATAAATAGAAATAAGACCAAGATGATTGTTAAAAATATGACCAATAAACAAAAAGGTAATCTGGCCGAAATCACGGATATAGAAATAGTCAAGAAAATAAAATATTTAGGGATTAACATTACGGCTAGATGCACTTCACTCAAAAAGGATAATTATGATAGTGTAGTGAATCAAATAAAAGGTGACCTGGAAAGATGGGGAAACCTAAAACTCTCATTATTGGGAAGAATCGCTGTCATTAAGATGAATATTCTGCCTAAAATCCTGTTTTTGTTTCAGAATATCCCAATTCAACTCGACTCTAAATTTTTTCGAAATTTGGATAAATTATCACTAAATTTTATTTGGCAGGGGAAAAAACCAAGAATTAAATTGAAATATTTACAAGACACGAAGGAAAATGGGGGTTTTGGATTGCCAGACTGGGAATTATATTACCACGCCGCGGCCCTGAGCTGGATTAGAGAATGGGTAATCTTGAGAAATAGAAGACTATTAACTTTAGAGGGTCACGATTTGCAATATGGCTGGCATGCTTTCCTATGGACGGAGAAACAAGGTCTTTTCTTGCATTTTCAAAGACACCGGATCAGGCAAGCGCTATTCAATACTTGGAAAAAAATTAGATCTCACAATTACACCAAAATACCGGTCTGGCTATCCACCCTTGAAGCGATAGTTTACCCAAATCTGTTTGATTTGGGTAACATAATCTCATACAAGGATATTCTGAATGAGGAGGGGGAATTGAAACTTAGGAATGAACTAGAATTACAAGGTATAAAACTCGATTGGTGGGCCTACTTACAAATCCAATCGAGATTTAGGAAGGATAAAAATGAATGGGGGATATATACCTCTGAAACAGCATTGGACAAAATATTATTGGGACCGGACTTTAAACAAATAAGGAATTTTTATAAATTACTTTTGGGATATAAGCTGTTTGAAGAGCAAGTGAAAGACCCCATGTTGATCTGGGCTAACAATTTAGGACATAACATCGACCTAGATACTTGGCAAACAATTTGGGATAGGAATAAAAGGATAACACTGGCCTCATCGTATAAAGAAAATTTATTTAAAATGTTTTACCGATGGCATCTTCCCCCAGCCCGCTTAGCAAAAATGTACACAACAGCATCTCCCAAATGTTGGAAGTGTTCTGAAGAGATAGGCACATACTTCCACACGTGGTGGTCTTGCAGTAAAACACAAAAATTTTGGAGAATGATTTGGATTTGGCTGAAAGAAATATTGAAACAAGATCTGGAGTTTAGTCCAGAACTTTTCTTGTTGGGAATCACGAAAGAGAAATATCCTAAAGATGTGCTATACTTAACGATCCATATTATCACAGCAGCTAGAATATCATTTGCGCAAAAATGGAAAAAGAATGAGATCCCAGGACAAAAAGAGGTTATTAGGAAAATTTGGGATTGCGCTGAAATGGACAAATTAACTTTGGAATTAAAGAATAAAGATCAATCAGACTATTATAGAATTTGGAACAAATTGTATCTTTGGATGGATAAAAAGAAAGGTCTCTATTAGGTTTTACAGACTAGCTCACTGTTTTAAATATTGTGGTATTTCACCGATTTGTAATCTAAGTGTATTTAAGTGTATTTTTGATGTACATATATACATGTATATATATATATTTAAACATTGTAGACAAAAAGGTTTGTCAGCTCGCTGGTACTGTGTCCAATGTTTTTAAATAATAAATTTAATAAAATTTAAAAAAAATAAAAAATAAAAATAAAAGACAAAATGTCTGAAACTGGGCAAGACTGCCAAATTTATAAGATTTCAGTGATCTACTGTCAACTTCCAAATTTCCAAGTGGGACTATTATGTAGGAACATCTATAGCCTGAAATCTCATGAGACCTCATTTGAAAAGACTGGAATTTTGCCACATTTGGCAATCTTGTGAAGTTTGGGACAATTTTAATTTCTGAAATTATTAGGCATTTCATTTTCAGTTTCTTCTGGATGTTTTGGGCACCCAAAAGTGCTGTGTAGCGAACTCATGATAGTCTTCCTATTTTTTTTAAAGAGGAAATAAATAATACTAGAAATATGCTTGTGTAACAATGAGCTCCCAAAATTAACCTGGAGCACCTTTCTTAACCACAAAAATATTTCATGGCTTCCCTGTCTTGAAATAGTTGTATTCTAGCTAAAAGCTGCACCTATTTAAACACGCAGTGTGAAGGGAAGCCACATGCCTTTTATGTTTAGCAGCAGCCAAAAAAGTGAATGCAATCCTTAGTTGCATAAACTGAGGCCTAGAGTCAAAGTCACGTGAGTATTAGTACCACTTTATAAAACCTTTATAACACCTGGAATGCTAATCCAGTTTTGGTCACCACATTATGAAAAAGATATTGAGGCTTTGGAAAAAGTGCAGAGAAGAGCTACTAAAATGATTAAGGGCTGGCAGACCAATACATATGAAGAACAGTTGTGGGATTTGGGGTTGTCTAGTCTGGAGAAGGACTAGGGGGGACATGATAGCAGTATTCCAGTATTTGCGTGGCTGCCACAAAGAAGAGGGGGTCAGCTTATTTCCCAAAGGACCAGAAGTCAGGACAAGAAACAGTGGATAAAAACTAATCAAGGAAAGAAGCAACCTGGAATTAAGGAGAAACTTCCCAACAGTGAAAACAATTAACCAGTGGAAAAACCTGCCTTCAGAAATTGTGGGTGCTTCATCACTGGAGGTCTTTAAGAAGAGATTGGACAGGCATTTGTCTGGAATTATATGGGGTCTCCTGCTTGAGCAGAGAGTTGGAATCGAAGACCTCCAAGGTCCCTTCCAACTCTATTCTAATTGACTGATTGAAATTTGGGCACTAGGCAATCTGCATGTATTTATGATGGTCGCCGTGTCCTGGGGATATGTAATCACCATTTGCGACCTTTTCACCATTTGCGACCTTGGACTAGAAGACGTCACGCTACCTTCCAACTCTACTCTGTAACTAAGTAAATGTTAGGAAAAAAACTAGGCTGCTGTTTCAGTAATTTGTCTTTTTTTTTAGTTGTGAGATATTTTCTCTTCCTCATAATAATATGTCCTAATCAAGAGTATGAAAAGCACTACAAGTAGTCCTCAACTTATGACAATTGAGCCCCATGTTTCCATTGCTAAACAAGATGGTTGTTAAGTGAGTTTTGTCCCATTTTATGACCTTTCTTGCCACAGTTTTTAAGTGAATCACTGCAGCTGTTAAGTTAGTAACACAGTTGTTAAGTTAATCTGCTTCCCCATTGACTTTTCTTGTCAGAAGGTCACAAAAGGTGATCGCATGATACAAGGACACTGCAACCGTCATAAATATGAGTCTGTTGCCAAGCATCTGAATTTTGATCACATGAGCCTGGGCATGCTGCAATGGTTGTGTGAAAAACTGTCATAAGTCACTTTTTTCAATGCTGTTTTGAATGGTTACCAAAGAAAATACAGGGCTAACTACTTACAGGTCCAAAACCAAGATCAACCAAAGCAAAAAAGATACAGGATTTGAGGAGTTGAATTATGTCCAGAATAAAAATGTTCCTATTCTTGTCTTAGAGTAAATGAATGAAACAGCAAGCCAGAAATTTAGGAGGGACAGGAAGGAAGTGGGCTTCTTATAGATATGCTCACATATAAATCAAGGTTTTATGGAAACTATGCTGAAAATGTCTGGAGGTGAATTGAAAAATTGCTGTCCACCTGCACATTCGTCCTGCATGGAAGCAACAGCTGGGTGTTACACTATAGGATTGAAAGTCAAATGTGTAACTTAATTCCATCAAAAAGAACTGGGTTTCAGGAGATGTCAGAAAATATAAATGGTTTCCTTCCATTTATGTCTACAATTATCCAATGCACACCATTTTAAAGAGATCGGTTGGCATGCTTGGACTGGCTTTCTAGAATATGCGTTTGACCCAACACATACAGAGAAGATGTTTTCCAGGAATCAAAATAACAACAAAAAATAAATAAATCTAAAGCTACTGTACTTTAATATTCAGAAATCTATACTGACATTTCCAGTCTTTCTTTGTTTGCAATGCCTTGTTTACAGCTTCAAAATATCTATTGTCCCTAATTGGGAAAAATACCATATTCCTTCTTGGACACATTTTGTTAACTACTGAGCCACATTTCCAGACCAGGGAAAAAAAAAACATCTTGAGTTCTCCCGATTACTACTGTATCTTTCTATTACAATCACTCACTCTTGCAACCAGCTTGATTATCCCTGGTGCAATGTTATGAAATCTTTATGCATTAAAAAAAAGGAAAGGAACATATTTAGCATAAAGAGCAACTTGAAACTACAAATAAATCATATATACCTTCCTGAAAATAGCACTTTCTCGATGAAGTGATTTTTTCTCTGTCTTCCCTACCAAAATGTATATCTTTCAAAAGTGTTTATTTTATGTGTCTCTAATAGCTTCCTTGAAGTCTTCTCTTTCTTTCCGTTCCTAAATTCTGGAAACATTCAAACTGACAAAGGAAGACACGTTAACAATGCTAACACCTTTGCCAACTCAAATGCTGGCTGCTGTCTTTTGACCAAGCAGCAGGTCAGCATTCAATGTTTTTGGTTGATTTTTGTCAAGGCTCTCTTTGCCCCCCCCCTTAAATGGCAACACTTTCCTCTGTTTGAAGAGGCCCACATTGGCATCTATCCAGCATTTAAAAGGGGTAGCAGGAAGTAACAAAAATATTATCAGGAATTTCTCCCTCCCTCCTGATCCTTGGCCCATACAGTTATGAGAGGCACCCTCAAACGTGGCTTTTCACAATTTGTATACCATATTGTTTAGATACTCCTAGCCAAGGAGGGAAATTCAGCTGTCGAAAATCTATAAAAAGCCCAGAGCATCCTGATTATATATTCCATTAAGTTTTGTTTTTGGTTTGAAATGTGCTGGAAGCAGTCAGAAGCGCTGGAGGTGACTTGAAAAAGGAATCATTTGTCTTACTGCACACTTCCAGCTTTCTTCGACTTGACACCCTGCAGATATTCTGGACACAATTCCAATAATTACCTAACTATGGAAAATATGTTCAAGTTCTAAGAAGAGCACCAGGTTAAAGACAATCCAACCCCCATGGAAGGAAGACAGGACCAGGCCACTTGCAGGTATGCCTCACAACAATTGTTGAAAGGCAGAGCTGAGAGAACAATGAAAACAGATTCAAGAACTTTTGATGCCTGCTCAAAGTCCTGTGAAGAAAGATTGAGGGAATTGAGCAAATTTAGCTTTGAGAACTGGGAACGATGAGGAAATAGAAGTTTTTTCAAATTCCTGAAGGGAACGCTATGTGAAAGAAGAAAACGGCTATTTGAAAATACAAGAGGTGGAATAATAGATTTACTGTAAATTATAGAAAAATCCCACTTGAATTTTAAAAGAAAACTTCTTCATGTTAAAATGCTTTCACAACGGAGCTACACATAGTCCTTAATTTGTAATCACAATTGGGATTAGAATTTATGCCACTTTTGATTCTGTCATAAAGCAAGTTGTCAAATGACTGCACTGCTTGCCATGGCAATCCTGGCACCCCTTCTTGCCGTTGTTAACCAAAGAACTGTAGGTCATTAAGCAAGTATCCATCCCATTCTGGGCTTGGTCCTTCCCAGCCCTAAGTATTAGTAAGGTAAGGGACTGCCTCCAATTTCCCCCTCAACCTGCCTATTTCCTCCTGCTCTTTTGCTGCCCTGTCCCCTGCTTTGTGAGGTGGCAAGCAACCCAGAATCAAGTGGCTAATTTTCTGAAATCTCTGATATCCTCTTTACTTCTTCCTGATTGGAAAGGTCTAAGGATCAAAAGTCAGTCCAGAACATTTTACACCCAGGGCAATCTTTCAAGACACAGAAGAGTTCCTGACTAAAAAAAATATGAGGGTGTTTCAAAAAATATTCCCTCAGAGCAAACAATTTGCTGAAGGAGGCAAGTATGGGCAACACAAGAAAAAGGGACTTCTTTCATGCTACTTCCAACTCTGCTTCAGCTTGGCATTTCATCTGCTTGGGAAACATGAGTCCACCTTGCCATCAGCTTTCCAACCATTATTCTACCCCGTTTCCATATTAATTTTCAAACTGTATAGAACCTCACAAAAAGGCATGCAAATGCATACATTTGCGTAAATATTTGTCCAAATCTTCTTAGTATACATCTTTTATAAGTGATTTTTCCATAATTCAATTTATGAAGTTGTGTACTTTGCCTTAACACACACACACGTACACCCTAGAAAGTGGAAGTGTATCCGGAATCATATATCATTGTGGAAGGTGTGACACGGGTAAGTTCTTTGGGTCTCTCTGAGCTTAGTTGATTGCTTGTAGCATTTTATTACTTGACTACATAACATCATCAGTGCAAGTGAGTGTGGGGTTTTCTCCCTGTTTATATACAGTAAGGTGCCCTACCAGTTTTGGTGGAGGTGTGGTTTTTTTCTTGCTACTTCCTTGATAAGGGTATTGTTTTCTGCTTGATTGTTTGTGTGGTATTAATCCCTGCTTATCTGAGGGATGGCTGCTAGAGATGATATGTTCTAGCCTTTGTGTCTCCTTTTTAGTTTTTTCACTGTCTCTTTTGAATGATGTGCAAGTATGGTTTATTTCTATGCGTGTATTGATGACTGATGGGTAAGTTCATATACACATTTTGATTGAACGCAGTTTCCTTGTCATCCCTATCTATTTTCACCTTCGCACTCTGCACTTTATTCAATTCATTTCTGATCAAGGCCTTTACTGCTCAAGTTCCATGACCCTCAGCTTTCCAAATGTTTGGTTGTCCCATCAATCTTCTGTTTCTCCCCTACTAAACCATTTGCTCAGAAGTGCTTCCTCAGCAACTCTGTCATGGGCTGACTCTTCCTTCATTCAGTTTTTCATCCAAACATTTGCTGTGTTCCCTGAATCTCTCTGAATGCTTGTATCTAAAGAATTTTTAGGTATAATACATTCATATTGGCTTTCTCATTATCTCAGTTTTTTAATCTATAATTCCATTGGCAAAACCAATGTATAGCATTTATTTCCCTCTTGAACTGATTGGAAACAGAATTTGGAGCAGGTTTCTAGCTTCTTATATTTGTATATGACACTGTATGAATAAATATCCAATTTGGAATGGAATGAATTAATCATTCTCAACCAAAACACTCTGGAATGTTGTTGTTGTTGTTGTTGTTGTTGTTGTTGTTGTTATTATTATTATTATTATTATTATTATTATTATTATTATTATTATTATTATTATTATTATTATTTGCAATCTTTCCCAAAGAAGAAATGCCTGGAATCCAACAATTGTTAAGTAAGAGTTATAAAATTTCATCCCCACCCCAGTTTCCACAAGACTGAACTGCTGCCTCTTTCAGTTAGCAAGGCATTTACATTTTACTCAGTTTGTATGGAGACACAGCTGTACTAATTCCACAAGCTAAACAAACTGATTTGATATGAATCAAGTACATAGGGTTTGTGGCCCTTACTCTTCACCATCTGTGTTGAGTGCTTGCTCCAACAGGAAGATGAGACGTCAACCGAACAAATGTGTAAACTGCAGGGACAACAAGAGAACTGTATCTTATAAAACCAGACGAATGGTACCTTTTGTTTCCCCTAGAATTGCGAGTGGCAATTTGAAGTCCCATTCTGAAGACAATGGATCAGATTTATATGCAGAGCATCTTGTAGTCGCAAAGACAGTAGTTGCTATCCTGATTACTGAGTCATGAACGATGAACAGGTCTTTCACCCACTAGATCAGCTCTTTGGCAGCTATCTTAGGTTCCTCACAGAGTCATCTTTAGCAAGATTTATTGAGATGAAAGGGATATAAGTTACAAGAATTTCAGCAACTGAATCATTTCCCATTTAGAACCAATTAATCCCTTAACAAATTAGGAAAAAATATTATTTTTTAGTTTCTGACAGTTTTTCTGTGATAGAGTTCCCTGAGGGAAATGGGTGCTTAAGAAGTGTGTGTGTGTGTGTATGTGTGTGTGTGTGTGTATGTGTGTGTGTGTGTGTGAGAGAGAGAGAGAATAGGACTGGACTAGGTTTAATTTCAAATCTGTTATTCTGATAGATAGATAGATAGATAGATAGATAGATAGATAGATAGATAGATAGATAGATAGCTTTCACTGATAGTGAAAAGAGCTGCAGTTAGCCATTTAGATAATCATCTCCTAAATCAATATGGGAATTCAGAGTTACTAGTGGTTTAGATAATAAGAAAGTTTCATAAGCACATGACAACCAAGTAAAATGGATCAAGCAACTATGTTCAACTGTTCACAGCACAGAGAATTGTATAACTGCAGAGGTGGCTAACCTTTAACATTTGAGACAAAGCTAGCATGGCAGCGGACACTGGGAAAAGTTTTAGTGTGGTGGTTAATGTTCTGGATTAGAAATGCAGAAAATGCCAGTTCTAGTTTTCTGTTTTCCACATGAAACCCAGCTAGGTATCTTTGGTCAACCAGTCATCAGATTTTTTCAATTAATGGAACAACATTTACATTATATCCAATTAATTTGCCACAGAAGTTCTTCAGTGGAATTTCCACAGCAGGCCTACTGCTTGTTCTTTCTCTGAACCTCTGTGGTCTTTATTGTGGCAAAAACACAAACACTTTCAGTTCATTTCAGGACACTGTTAATTATTATTAAGAACATAAAATATAAAAAGATATGTCTCCCTTGAGTTGTGCTCAACTCAACTCCTGGTGATTTCATAGACACATCCATTGAGTTGCCTTGACAATAATATGGATTTTTAAAATTCTCCTTCTAGCCTTCAGCTCTAATAATTCCTGTCAGTCTCCAATCTAAGTTCTAATCAGATCTGATACTGCTCAGCTTTTTGTTTGCAATTTCTTTTAACATTCAAAAATTTTGAAGGGGTGGGGGAAAGTGCAGTTGATGATGGGAGGGGCTGTATATACAGATGGGTGAGGGATATGGATGAGGGAAGAGAAGGCAACTGCTGAAACATTGGGGGTAAAGATAAAGGTCACCTGGGAATTTCTCCTGGATTCAAGCTTTTTCAATACAAATTTCTTCAATGTAAACTTTAAAAAACAAAACAAAACAGTATCTTCTTTGTACTGCAATGCTTAGAATTATATGCCCCTTTTCAAATAGGTCTCTTACCACCAGTGGGGATTTGGGATGAATTGATGATCAAAGATAGCTATTTTATTTCTGTCCATCAAGCCTTGGAATAAATCTCAAGAGATGAATTTGCAGGTATGCACCCACTGAAGATTTATTTTCCATTACTTGTTATTATAGTTACTGTATATCATCACCGAGGAAGAAAAAGTTTATAGCTATCTAGCAGAGACATTTTTGGTGATGGCGTACTTGAAAACTCACCTGTGGCAGGCTCGAAGAATAACAGTACAATAGCACTTAGACTTATACACTGCTTCCCAGTGCTTTACAGCCCTCTCTAAGCGGTTTACAGAGTCAGCCTATTGCCCCCAACAATCTGGGTCCTCATTTTACTGACCTCGGAAGGATGAAAGGCTGAGTCAATCTCAAGCTGGTCAGGATATGCATTCTAACCACTACTGTACCAAGAATGACACGTGGAGTTACTTCTGAGTATTATTATTGCCTATTATTATTATCTGCCTATTAACCAAATCTTGCCAGGCTAAAGCAATTATCTGCAATCACTATAGCTGTACTCTGTGAATTGCTAAGGAGGGTCTGACCTTACTCTCTTCCTGCCCACCAGATATTCTAAACTCCTTTGACTCTTTGCCCTCTGGAAAAAAGCTCAACCGTCCTGGGACTCGGCCACACGGGGCCCTGGGGTATAGTTCCTTTTGCAAATGCATTTTTCAAAATACTTTAGGAACTGTTTTATGAAAATTTGGTTTTTCTTCACAACTTTACAACTCTACAAGGCCTTCCATGGGATTGTCAGAACTACAGGAAAACAAAACTCTGCAAGGGACTAAGGGGAAAAAAATGAATGCATGCTCAGCTATTCAATGCTGCTCTTTCAGATCAAGATTCTGGGACAGGAATGAACCGTTAATCTGATTGGCACCGGGTCTAGCAGATGAACAGAAGTATATTCAACTGAGGTTTAATACACATTTGGATTTAATGGACACAGTTTCCACCCCCCCAAATGGTTGGTTAAATCAAGCTTTAACTGGGCTGAGTTGCAAGCAGTGTTCACTATTTTTATTTTCAAAAAAAGCATCTTAGATCTGTTTGGCACCGGGGAGAATGGGAATTTATTAAGCTAGCTGGCATTTTGCCCTTTTTCTTCAATTAGAAGAATGTAAAAACAATAGGTAAAAAGTTAGAACAGGAAATGTAATGGGTGTCAAGGAAGAGTTTTATAGCCATAGAAGTACTCTGTATGCTATGTTGGAGACTCAGAACTATGCAGTAACAAAATGATGGCAACAGTCTATTCTGATTTTAAAAAAATAGATTGCAATGGACAGTTAGCTGTATGTGGAAACTGCATACAATATTCAGTGGCAGAGCACCATTCAGGAGCAGGGGACAACAAAGAGATTGGCAATCACTTTTATGACTTGACAAAAGCTTCCACACCCATCTTTTAGCAAGATCTGCTCTCCACATGTGATGGACAACAACTCTCGTTTCTCCTAAGGAAGGGAGAATGCTGAAGATAGGGCCATCTGATCTTAATAGAAGCAATTCTAACACTGTATTTTTCTTTTCTCTTCTATTCTGGGGCTAAAAGCAATTTTACCATATCTTTTTCTTCAGTGCCACAACTGTGATGATAACCAGAGCTGTTCTGCAGCTGTGTTAAGATAAACAAATAAACCAGGAGAACCAAAGGCAGATCTTTCAGCTACATGTGGTTCTCTTCTCACCCTCAATTTGGCAGTGGAATTGTGGAAAGAGGAAATTGCTTCCTACCGGTACGTGGTCCATCTGACTGACAGCGACTTTGCAGAGCCTTCTTAGTGTCTTTGCAATCACCTGTCACCTGAACTTTTCAAGTAGGGGATAGGCAAATATTGGTAGTCAGAGATTACATTCAAACCTTTTTTTGAGACTGTGAGCAAAACTACACATGAATTGGACAATATTCCCAGCCATCTCCAGAGTTTCAAGAAATCACTGCATTTTTTTCTCTTTTTTTAAAGGATTTTTTTTAAAAAATATTGTTTTAAAACTCTATTGTTTGGGTCTTAAAAGTTAGTTATGACTGTGTAGTTTAGTTATTAACTATACAGAAAAAAATATACTTCCAGTACATCCTTTGCCTTAAAGCAGGGGTAGGCAACCTTGGCTCTTTTATGCCTCGTGGACTTCAACTCCCAGAATTCCTGAGCCAGCCATGCTGAGGGGAAAGAGAGAGGTTTCCAAGCTGAGCCATGGCTGGCTCAGGAATTCTGGGTGTTGAAGTCCATGAGTCATAAAAGAGCCCAGGTTACCTACCTGTTTGGTTCGAATTGACGAGGACTCAGAGTGGTTAACACTGAACGAGTTTATTGAATACACAAAGTCAACTGTCAACTGTCAAATGTTGCAACCCTTTTATAGAGAAAGCGTTTGAACTGTAACCAATACAAACAGCCTGTTTTCCCGCTCCTTGGTTGTGGCGTCCAATGATTGCACCTTATTTTCCCGCTTTAAACCTTGCACAGTTGCACTGTGTTTGCAATCTCTTCTATGGCTTATTGCTAACTATTTACATACACAACACCCCTTACCCCCCAGTTGGTGTCATTTCTTTACAAAATCCATTAGGTATTTTGGTGGCCTATGTATTCTAGACGGGTATCTGTTACTTTGGCTATTAGGGACCCTTCTTCCTGGTTGACTGCTTGGCTGCAGGTTACTATGCTGGTTACTACTAGACCTGGGCTCTGGGTTACTGGCTTCAGATGTACTGCCTTGTGTATTAGGTTGTGTTTGGGATTCAGTGGTCACTGGCCTACTCCGCAGGGGTATTTCCCAATCACTTGGACTGAATTGTTGTTGTTGGGCATTAGGGAATGTGTCATCTTGCCCAACCTCTACACCACTTTCTGGTCTAATGTTGTCTGTACTGTTTCCCCTTACTGAGCTGTGGTCCCCCTCAGCAGGCCCACACCCACTAGATCTTTTCCTCAGCTGGTCTATGTGTCTTTTACAGATCCTGTTCCCTTCCCCCTCAATGGTGTATGATAAGGGACCTAAGATTTCAGTTACCACCCCTGGAATCCATTTGTCCCCTTGGGCGTAGTTCCTGGCCCAAATCAAGTCCCCCACTTCAAATGTTCTGTTAGGAATGTCAAATTCAATGTTTGGTTGGAGTCTGTCGGGGTGTAGTCTGTCCAATTTGGTCAAAATTTTTCTGCCCCACCTCATTTCGGCTGGACTTTTCCCTGTAGCCGAACAAGGGGTCGTGTGTTGAGCCAACAAGAACTCAGCTAGTCTCTGATGCCAGTCACCTCGAATAATTCTTTTAAGCGCGTCCTTCGTGGTCCTCACGTTCCTTTCAGCCAATCCGTTGGTGGAGGGGTGGAAGGGTGCAGAAGTCTTATGCTTAATCGAGTTGGCCTTGAGGAAATCCTGAAATTCAATAGATGTGAATTGTGGCCCGTTATCAGACACTATTAGATCCGGCAACCCATGAGTGGCAAAGAGGCCCCTTAATGCCTGTATTGTTCTGCCTGCTGTTACTGAACTGACCGGTACTACTTCTAGCCATCTGGAGTAGCTGTCGACCACTACAAGGAACGTTAACCCCTGGAAAGGTCCAGCGAAGTCAATATGAATCCTGGACCAAGGATTCCTAGCTAACTCCCATTTATGTGTGCGGATGTGTTGTTGTTCAGGCCTGGAACGTTGGCACAGATGGCAATTGGCAACGCATCCCTCAATGTCGTGGTCCAATCCTGGCCACCACAAGTGACTCCTAGCCAGGGCCTTCATCCTTACTATTCCAGGGTGTCCCTCATGCAATTCCAATAGAATAGCTGATTTGTGGATCTCTGGAATTACTACACGGGTTCCCCAGAGTAAGCATCCCCTATGAACTGATAGTTCATCTTTCCTTCTGAAAAATGGACTGTATTTTACATCCGGGTTGGCGTTGGGCCAACCGCTCATGACCCAGGCCATTACTCTCCCTAAGATCCGGTCCTTATTGGTTGCCTCAGCTATGTCTTTAGCAGTTAGGGGCAAATCAGGAATATCTTGTAGGGACATTACTTGTCCCACTGGGGCAGGATCCTCCTCTGTTGTGTTAAGGGGCAATCTGCTAAGGGCGTCTGCATGACCCATGTCCTTACCTGGTCGGTATTGGAGGGAAAATGAATATGCTGAGAGGAAAATGGACCATCTCAGCATCCTGGGAGACATAATTTGGGGAGTCTGTTTATCTGTGGTAAACAGTCCCAGCAGTGGTTTGTGGTCTGTCAGTATTGTGAAGTTCCTGCCATACAGGTAGTCGTGGAACTTTTTAACTCCTGCCACTATGGCTAAAGCTTCCCGGTCTATTTGAGCGTAGTTCCGCTCTGCCTTGGTTAGTGTGCGGGAGTAGTAAGCAATGGGTCTTTGCATTCCCTGGGTGTCTAAATGGCTGATTACTGCCCCAACGCCATAAGGCGAAGCATCGCACGCCAGGTAGATTGGTCTGTTTTCTATAAAGTGGGTTACCGTTGAACTACTGGAAAGGATGTCTTTTAAGGTCTGGAAACTCTCTTTGTGCTTGTCTTGCCAATGCCAAGGGGTCTTCTTATCTAAAAGCCTGTGCAGTGGTTCTGCAATGGCAGCCTTATGTGGCACAAAAGTGTGATAAAAATTTACCAAGCCAAGGAAGACCTGTAGCTCAGCCTTGTTCCTTGGTTCAGGGGCCCCTTTTATTGCTTTAATTTTTTCAGGGGTAGGGTGGACTCCACTTTTGTCAATCCTGAACCCCAAAAAGTCAGTGGATTTAACCCCTATGCTACATTTTTCCTTTTTTAATTTTAATCCAGCCTTTCTAAATCTACCCAGTACCTGTTCCAGCCGCTCTACTAACATTCCTTCATCTTTTCCAGCTATCAGGACATCATCAAAGTAAGGGCATACTCCTGGTATGCCCTTTAAGGTCCTCTCCATCACTTCTTGGAAGATGCCTGGAGCTGCTGCAATTCCAAATTGCAGTCTGTGGACTCGGAACGCCCCCTTGTCTGTGCCTCTGCAGCCTCTTTGGAAACAGTCAACTGTAAGTACGCATGCGCCAAGTCGAGCTTGGCGAAGATGGCGGCGTCCTGGATCGTGGCGAGGACCTGCTTCACCGTCGGGACCGGGTAAGCGTGCTTTTTCATTCCAATATTGAGGGTCGCTTTATAGTCGGCGCAGATCCTCACATCCCCATTAGGTTTGAGGGGTGTGACGATCGGCGTCTCCCATAAACCGCCCTCAACGGGTTCTAAAACTCCGAGGCCTACAAGCCGGTCGAGCTCGGCCTCGATTTTTTCTTTTAAGGCAAAAGGTACCCTTCGGGCCTTTAGCCTGATTGGATTTACTGAGGGGTCTAGGTTAAAATTAATGGGGGGCCCTTTGTACTTGCCTAGAGACCCATCGAATACGTCTGCAAATTCTTTGCAGACGGATTCGAGGGTCTTATTCCTGATCACAGAATTTATTCCCCCTATCCAAATTCCCAGGGCAGGAAACCAATTAAGCCCTATTAAGCTGGTCCTATTCCCCTCCGTAACTATCAATTCTAAGACCCCCTTAAACCCCTTAAAGTTTACACTAAGGCTGGTCTTTCCTTTTACGATTATTGGACTTTTTTGGAAGTCCATTAATTGAATATTTGTTGGACTAAGCGGAATTCTTTTCCCGCTTAGTTGTTCAATTTTCTCAAGGGTTTCAGTGGAAATTATCGACACTGAAGCCCCTGAGTCGATTTCCATTCTGCAAGGGACCCCTTGCAGAAGGACTGTGATTTTTAATTTTCCGTCCGGAAAATTGTGCCCCCTTCCCCGCCGTCTCCGATTGACTCGGGCCACCTCCCTTAGGTGTGGAAATTTCTCCCGGGTTCTAGGGGTCTCCTTGCCACTAGCATTGGGGGTTACCTTACCCTCTGGCCACACATCGACTTCGTTCAGACGGTTGTCCCGAACTCGGTTACGGCAGATGGCCTGGATGTGGCCGGTCTTGCCGCAAGCCCTGCACTTGGCGGTGCGGAATCGGCAGGAGGCGCGGGGATGGTTGCCGCCGCAGCTGCCACATCGGTTCTGGGTTTCGTTGTCGCGCGGTCTGGTTGCGGTGTCCCGCCACGGTCGTTGTGCCCCGGTCGGTGGTCTTTGCGGAGTTGCGGGTTGTTGCCGGCGGCCAGGTTCAGGTCCCTCGCTTCTGAATTGTCTAGGTGCCATCTTTCCGAATCGCCTGGAGACTTCGGCGATCTCTTCCTCCCACTGGTGATCCGCCTCCCCGCAGTCCACATAGCCTTCTTGGTTAATTTCGGGTGCTGCCGCCATGCTACTGCGGGGGGGGTCGCGATACCCGGTTGCCTCATACGTTAGGAGTTCGTCGAGCACTTCCTGTAAATCGCCGGTGGGTTTGGCGATTATTCTATTTTGTAATTGTTCATCGCGTAAGCCCAGCACGACTCTGTCCCGAATTCTAATTTCTAAATTATCGTATTTGCAACGTACTGCGGCTTCCCTGACAGCAGCGACGAATTTCTGTATGGACTCCCCCGGTCTCTGATTCCTCTTCTCGAAGATGCGCCGCCAAAAGAGTTCGGACCTTCGGGGAGTAAAGTGAACCTTTAGTTTTGCGAGGAGGTCGGCATAGGGCACGCTGGAGACTGGTTGTGGCTGGCACAACCCGACAGCGACTCTGTAGACTGGTGTGCCGCAGATTGTCAAAAGTGCCGCCGCTTTTTTACGGTCGTCAGTGATTCCGTTCACTAACAGGAATCCTTCGACCTGACCGATGTATTCTTCCCAATCTTCGGGGAAGTTAGGGTCGAATTCCTTCAGTGACCCGATTTGCGCCATTCGGAGAATTTTTTTTTCAGTTCTGCCGCGGCCGCTCGGTTGACTGTGACTCGCTCTGAATTTGTCGCCTTCACGACAATTCTTCCTAATCTCTGGTCTTCTGTCGATCCCACCTTCGTCGCCAGTTGTTTGGTTCGAATTGACGAGGACTCAGAGTGGTTAACACTGAACGAGTTTATTGAATACACAAAGTCAACTGTCAACTGTCAAATGTTGCAACCCTTTTATAGAGAAAGCGTTTGAACTGTAACCAATACAAACAGCCTGTTTTCCCGCTCCTTGGTTGTGGCGTCCAATGATTGCACCTTATTTTCCCGCTTTAAACCTTGCACAGTTGCACTGTGTTTGCAATCTCTTCTATGGCTTATTGCTAACTATTTACATACACAACACTACCCCTGCCTTAAAGAATGGAAGAATGCATTCCAATTTCTAGTGACCATAAGCTGGGGCAAGTGAGTTGTGAGATCAAGGTCTATGAGCAATAAAGAGAGACCAAGGATTGCTCACCACAGATGCCATGGATTATCTGTCTGAAAAAATATGGTCATCATTGAACTCTCTCCCCAAATCAGTAACAGCTTCTTTTATTTATTTCTTTAAGACTGGGTGGTAGCTGATCAATGGGACATGCTCCCTCAGTAACTTCTTGAGAGATTTAATTGAAGCAAAAGAAGCCAAGGAGGCTGCGAATCTCTAGAGAGTTTGTACACCTCGCACACCTCAAAAATCTAAATTAATACAAGTAGTCTTCAACTTACAACAGTTTGTTTAGTGACTGTTCAAAGTTACATCACTGAGAAAAAGTGATTTATGACCATTTTTCACGCTTACAACTACTGCAGCATCCCCATGGTCACCTGGTAAAAATTCAGAAACTTGGCAACTGACTCATACTTATGATGGTTGTAGTGTCCCGGAGTCAGGTAAATGACCTTCTGCAACACAAAGGTGTTTTTTTTCCAAGAGACAACTGGACTTTGTTTTTCTTTGAAGATGTTTCCCTTCCCCTTCAAGAAGCTTCTTCAGCTCTGAGCTGAAGAAGCTGCTTGGATGAGACGCGAAACACCTTCAAGGAAAAACAAGAAAGTCCAGTTGCTTCTTGAAAAAAGCACCTTTGGGACAACCGTGACCTGGATGACTGAGGATATCCACAGACACCTTTTGCAACCTTATGACAAGCAAAGTCAATGGGGAAGCCAGATTCCCTTAACAAACTGTAGCGATTCACTTAAGAACTATGGTAAGAAAGGTCATAAGATGGGGCAAAATTCACTTAACAAATATTTCACTTAGCAACAGAAATTTGGGGGGCAATTGTGGTCATAGGTCGAGGACTTCCTGTACAAGAACAACAATTCTTTTCTCCTCAGAAGAAGAAATGTTCACCATCCTTCTCTGAACACAAGCGGTTGGAAAGGTCTTTGCAAAGACATCTGCGTGGCCAACAAGGGACTAGAATAAACCAGGTACTGTTTAGACCAGGGGTAGGCAACCTCGGCTCTTTTATGACTCATGGACTTCAACGCCCAGAATTCCTGAGCCAGCCAAGCTGGCTCAGGAATTCTGGGAGTTGAAGTCCATGAGTCATAAAAGAGCCGAGGTTGCCTACCCCTGGTTTAGACCATACACTAGAGCAACGGTGCTGGTTGCAAATGCAAAGTTCTGAGAAGAACAAAGCTTCATTTGGTAGGCCAAAGGTGGACAATTTAAGGCCCTAAGATGAGTATAGTTTTGGAATCCCCTACTTCAGACATGTCAAACACAAGGCCCGGGGGCCAAATCCGGCCCGCGAAGTGGTTTCATGTGGCCCGCAAAGCCATCCTGGAAACAGTGAGGGAACGGCCCCCACTGCCTTGGCCCTGGCCCAGAGACCCTCCTTCTGCCAGAGACCCTCAGATCTGTCCCACTCCTGCCCAGGCCCCCATAGGCAACCTTGATGCAAACGATGTAGAGCTGGCCACGCCCACCCAGTAGGCCATATGCACTCTAGCCACGCCCACCCAGTAGGCCATGCCCACCCAGGCCATACCCACCCGGCCCCCTGAGGGCAACCGCAATGCTGATGCGGCCCTCAATGAAATTGAGTTTGACACCCCTGCCCTACTTCAATTGCTGAGTATCCGAAGCATGAGTGAAAAACACATGTAAGCACTTATGAACTGGTAAAATAAGCAAAATGTATTTTTCTGAAAACAAAACTGTTCAAATTCTCTGAAAAGACAGGGAAATGAAAGCAGCGTCCCCCACCTACGACACTGCCCACTAAAACTTTCAGTTTCTCCAGCATAGCCTGTGCTGTCCTAATATAGAATTCTCAGTAAGATGAATCTCCCCCCCTTTTTTTTTTTCATATTTTAGCACAAAGGAATAATTATGAAGGCTGGAATTCCTGCAAAGACATCAACATGTGCATTAACATCTCAGTCATAAAAGAAAGTTTTGCATCTTTACAAGCTTTCCCTGGGGTCTGGCAGACAAGGAGCCTCAAATTACGCAGAGAGAAGCTGAGTCTTAAGGTTTTGCTTCTCAGATGATAACTGGTCGCAGTGTTTCTCCACTGAATTCATTCCATCTTTTCTAAGGCGTGAGTCTGGTTTCAGGCAGAGAGATAAAAGAGATAAAAGTGAGGCCAAACGGTTCTGCCAGCTTAATTTGTCAGGAGTGCAGAGGAAATGAGACAATGCCTTTTTTTCTTTTTAGGGCTAAGAAGGGTAAGAAAAAGTACAAGGCATGTATGTTTTTGAATGATGTCGGTTTCCCCAACTAGACCCAGAGTAGAACAAAATCCACAGGAAGCATGACTGTTTTAGTTAGGCCTTGCAGAATTAAAAATGCCGGAGAGCAGCTTGGCGGGTTAATTTGAGTTTTGTGCGGTCTTAAAAGTTTGGACTCAGCATATAGAAAGGCCTCGATTTATGACCGCAGTTGGGACCAGAAATTCCAGTTCTAAACAAGACAGTTGTTAAAAAGACTCACACCTGGTTTTATAACCTTTTTGCCACAGTTGTTAAGGAAACCGCACAGCGACTCTGGATTCCTCTGTTGATGTTGCTTGTTGGAAACCCACTGGGAAAGTTGCAAATGGTGATCATGTCGCCCAGGAATGCTACAGCTGTTGTAAATATGTGCAGGTTGCTAAGTGCCCAAATTTTGATCATGTGACCATGGATATACTGTGATGGTTGTAATTGCGAGGACTGGTCCTAAGGTACTTTTTCCAAGGTCACTAAACGAATGGCTATATTTAAAAAGGGTCCAACCAAGGTGGCTGTCAGAGGTAAGGTATTCCTGCTCTGTTGCTACCTGAACAGCCTATGGTGGACAGTATTGTGTCCAGTTCTTTCCCCACTTGAAGGATACCACAAACTGGAACAGGTTGGGAGAAATTCCTCTGATTGTTTTGCCCTTGCAGCAGCCTTGAGAGTGAGTATCTCGGTTATTGGTAATTTTAGTGCAGTTTTGAACTTTTTATTTTGCCTAGCAAATGAACTATTAAAATCCTCCCCGGTCAAATGCAAAGAAGGCCAAATCTACTTTCTAAGTTCCTTAGAAAGAAAAATTCATGCATCTTTAAGAATTCAGTTGGGAGGACAATTCCAGGGGATTCTCTGGCCAAGGAAGGAAGAAGCACCATCCCTTCTTTGGACCTATTCCTTTCCTCAACCGCTGCTTCTTACTGTGGTTGTCTCCAAAAGGAAGAGGCAATTTCTGGAAAAAAAAACAAGCAAAACCCAATATAGCAGATGCGAATGTGTTATTAAAACCTTGCCCCCTTTTTTACATGCATTGATGCTTGTAAAAAGGGGTGGGGCTTTAACAGCATAGTTGCAGCCGCCATCTTGACTGCTTCTGTAGACACCCCCGGTCTCTGGTTCAAAAAGCCACATCTTGCTGGCAATCTTTGGAAGAAGAAACTCTGGTTGATTTCAGAGATCGGGATTTTCTTCTCCAGCTATATTTCCTGTTCATGTGGGACCCATTACATTCATTTTGTGCCTTCATTAAGTTGGCCACGGAGTTTGAGCTGTATCTCCACTGTGCTCTTCACAGAATCAGTATGGAGGCTGTTATCACCTATGGCTAATTTCTCATATTCTTCTCTGCATGTCATTTTTGATGAAGGAAGTGGCTTCTATTAATAAAACGCAGGTGGGGGTGGACATGATTAAGTTTCAGCTCTGAGCTCAGAAGTCTTTATAGCTTTTAAATAATAAAAAAAATGGCAAGATATCAATAAAATTCGCTGAAAAGAGCAGAACAATTTAGGGGCTGGGAGCTCTGAAGGCTGACGCTGGGACAGAAGAATGCGACAAAATCAAAGTTTCGATTATTTAGTCACATAAAGCAAAATCTCCTTTCAGTCAGGCTTGACTGCTGCTGCTGCTAAATCCAACGTAACATATTTCACGCAAAAACATGACTTTGATGGCTATTGAGACGGTGACCCAGTGTATACCAGTAAGAAAGGTGACCTTGCTGAAAATATGCAGGAACCAATACCTACTAGAGCATGGGTGTCAAACTTGCCGCTTCACGCAACTTTTTCCGCATTGCTGGAGCTGGGGTGGGCGCGGCAACCGCATGATGCAACCAGCTCGCGGGCTGGCAGTTTGATACCCCTCTATTTGAGTAAAGGGGACTGTAATATTTTTAAATCCAGAGAAATGAGATAACATTTGGAAGTGGTTCAGGCAGAATCCTCCCTAATACCCTGGGGTATAGGACAGGAGAGAAGGCACAGCACAATCAGACTTAAAAGTTCTGCTTTAATAGCAACTCTCAATCAGAGTAGTTTTAGCTTTCCTGTGGAATTGATTTCCTAGTCTGATCTATCCGGGGGTGGGGTGTGAATGAATATTCTTTTAGTTTCCTCTCTAAGGAGAAGAGAAACAAAAGTAACTCTGCAAACTAGTTTTTCCCCCTAGATTTCAAGAAAAACCCCCTCAGTTTGTGTCTATGTTTTGGTTTTGGTTCATATTATCTGGAGAGGTAGAATAATCCGATTTTCCTGGCTGGCTCTGAGCCACCATTTAAATTTCCTACAATGCCTCAGAATACAGGTATATCAAGGCATTTTTTGTACATCAAAATGGTGGCAGTTGGCTTCAAAACCTCTCCACAATCCAGGACAAAACACTCCAGAAGTCAATTGTCATATGGTCATTCAAACTCACAGCTAACCTTACTATTTATTTGTATCCTGCTTTTATTATTTTTACAAATCAATCAAGGTGGCGAACTTACCCAGCACACTTTTTTTCTCCTGTTTTTCCCACAACAACAACCCTGTGAGGGACGTTGGGCTGAGACACAGTGACTGGCCCCAAGTCACCCAGCTGGCGTTCAAGGCTAAGGCAGAACGAACTCACAATCTCTTGCATTCTAGCCTGGTGCCTTAACAACGAAAACATTTATTATGGAAAGATAGCATGTCATGCCATTTTTGTGAGAATAAAACGGTAGGAGGGGCTGAAAAAAGATATACTTCTTGAGCTCCTTCAGAGAAAAAATAGAATATAAGAACTATAGCTCTGAGAATTTTCTGAGATTTCTCTAGTCATTCTGCGGAAGAATTGAATATTACCTTCACAGTCTTACTGTACAGCTAGAGATTTATTAAATAGAAAGTTATTTCAGTATAAGTAAGGTAAAGGTAAAGGTTCCCCCGCACATGCGTGCTAGTCGTTTCCAACTCTAGGGGCCAGTGCTCATCTCCGTTTCAAAGACGAAGAGCCAGCGCTTGTCCGAGGACGTCTCCGTGGTCATGTGGCCAGCATGACGCAAAGGCGCACGGAATGCTGTTACCTTCCCACCGGAGTGGTCCCTATTTTTCTACTTGCATTTTTACGTGCTTTCGAACTGCTAGGTTGGCAGATGCTGGGACGAGTAACAGGCGCTCACTCTGCTACGCGGGACTCGGGATTCGACCCGCCAAACTGCCGATCTTCTGATCGACAAGCTCAGCGTCCTAACCCACTGAGCCACCGCGTCCCTTCAGTATAAGTAGTTCTGGCTAAATGACTGTTTTATAGCTGTTCGAACTGCAATGGAATTGTAAATGGTTGAGCTGCCCCCCCCATCATGGGACAGCATGCTGAGTGGGTCAGTTTGATCAGTTATAGCAACGGTCTCCAACCTTTCCGGTTTGGAGGCCCAGCTGGGGGAGGGAGAGGGGAACTGCCACTCGTGCAAGTTGACACCCATTTATGCCCATGTCTGCCTGCCACTCAAATGGCCCATGTTCCGAATAGGCTACAGGCCCAGTAGTGGGCCAGGTCCAAGGGTTGGGGACCTCTGAGTTATAGCATTCCATGGTCATGCAACTGTGTTTTCCAGCAAAAAAACACCAATACAAATGAACAAGTATGCTTAATGACCACAGTGTTCACTTAACAACCACAGTGTTCACTTAACAACCACCATGAAAAAGGTCAAAAGAAATTTACTTCTGCTCATGCGGGTGCCTTGACTTATGAGCGCAACTACTTATAACTGCAGTTCCAGGTTTAATTATGATTGTAATATACCGTATTTATCGGCGTATAACACGCACTTTTTCTTCCTGAAAATAGGGGGCAAATGATGTGTGCGTGTTATACGCCGATATAATGTTAATGACCCATAGTTATTTATTTGAAATTTAAGTTTTTTTCCTGAAATTTCCTTTTTAAAATGAGGTGCGTGTTATACGCCAGTGCGTGTTATACGCCGATAAATACGGTAATTACTACAGCAAGACTACTATATACACAAAGACTGAACAATTTGGCATTACCCACAGAAGAACAATGATTGACCGAACCTGCTGAAATGCCCAAACTGACTTGTTTGATAAGAGAAATGTCATCATTGACATATATCCGTGACTGGAAAGCCCTTATGGATTTTTGCATAAAAAAGAAAATGATTTTGTGACTTATGCATTTGAAGATGAGAAAGATTAGCTGTTAAAGAACAAAATTACAATGTAATTTTAGAGAGAAAGGTTTGATGACAATAGTGCAGTTTGTATAATTATCAAGAGGAAGATCAGTAGTTGTTTTTTTGTTTTTTCCCCATGTTTTAGTTCTTTGATTTTCTTTTTTTTCAAACTCTTTTTTTCTTGGATATTTTTTTTTGCTTTCTTTTCTTTTTCACATTTACTATATCTTTTTCTTTGAATTATTTCTTATACATGCAATATGTTTTAACAAAAACTATTTTAAAGAAAGAAGAAAATCAGATTTATGTAAATCAAGTAGCTCATGAAAGAAAGAAGATTCAGATTTATGAATGTAAATGAATGGCAAGAAAGAAGAAAGAAAGAAAGAAAGAAAGAAAGAAAGAAAGAAAGAAAGAAAGAAAGAAAGAAAGAAAGAAAGAAAGAAAGAATTCAGATTTATGAATGAAAATCAAGTGGCTCATGAAAGAAGAAAGAAAGAAAGATTCAGATTTATGAATGTAAATGAATGGCAAGAAAGAAGAAAGAAAGAAAGAGAGAATTCAGATTTATGAATGAAAATCAAGTGGCAAGAAAGAGAAAGAAAGAAAAAGAAAGAGAAAGGAAGGAGGGAAGAAAGGAAAAGAAAGAAGGAATTTAGATTTATGAATGAAAATCAAGTGTCTCGTGAAAGAAGAAGAAAGAAAGAAAGAAAGAAAGAAAGAAAGAAAGAAAGAAAGAAAGAAAGAAAAAGAAAGAAAAGATTTAAATTTATGAATGTAAATGAAATTGCAAGAAATAAGAAAAAGGAAGGAAGGAAGGAAGGACTTAATTAATTCAGATTTATGAATGAAAATCAAATTCTTATCAGAAAAGTCAACTGGATCAATTCAAGGTCTCTTAAAACCAAACCCACCCCAGTTTGATCTTTTTAAGGTGAGACACAGTCTGTTTCTCTTATGCTAAACAGAACAACGCTTATAACCATATTTGTGGGATAGGATGTTTTGTGCTGTGATTATAAATGTGTGTGTGTGTGTGTTTGGGATAGGGGGTTTCCTTTTTTATTTTTTAAACAACAACGCTCTGAATTGCACAAACACACACACACACACACACACATCTATAAGCACAGCACAAAACATCCTTTTATTGCCGGATGTGAGAGAAACACATGATTCTATAAAAAGCCACAGGAAGGAAGTGTACGAACCTCAGCATGAGTGGGAGTGTGAAAGAATGCTGCAGTGTTTCTGAAAACACATTTCCCTTTTGCATTTTAGCCTGAAAGTTCATAGCACAAGTTGATTTTAACAACGACAATAACAACAATAATATACCCAGGGGGAAAAAAATTCTCTTTTGGCTCTCCAAACACTGAAGAAATATATATCCTGAACCGGTTACATTCTGTGAAAGATTACATTTTGATTGTTGTACTAGATACACAGGAGAAGGAAGTAGGAACATCATAAGACTTTAGGATGGATGGTAAGGTTGGGGGTTAAGATACTTTTTAAAAAAATATCTTCCTGTTGTGTAACTACTTCGTGCTAAAACAGAAGTTACTTACTTCCATTTTCTGCCCTTTATGTTAGTTTTCTAGTTTTGGAAGAAGAGAATAAGATAGATAAAAACTACAGTAGTTGAAATGTGTCTTAAATAGAAAAATATCCTGTAACTGATTTATTAGTTTGCTCATTTCCGGCCTTTTTTTTTTTAATAGAGGGGCTGTTTTCCCAGGCTTTAACCTCTGCAAAACAAACGAAGGAGAAATGAAAAGCATATAGAAACTTTGCATACCTAACTGGCAACCCTCTCTGCCATCACAGAACGGGTCTTAAGGTAAAAGAAATCCCTGTGGACTTTACTCTGCTAGTTGTTGCTGAGGGGGTGTTTTCAAGGCCATTGAGTCAGCCATGTTCGAAGCCATTTCCATGGTCATGTGACCAGCATGACATCATGGAGCATTGTTGCCTTTCCATTAAAGTGGTACCTATTTATCTACTCGCATTTGCATGCGTTTGAATTGCTTGGTGAGCAGGAGCTGAGGCAAGTAAATGGGAGCTCACCCTGTCATGTGGCATTCAGGTTTTGAACCCGAGCTGTCGCCTTTCCAGCTGACAAGCCACCGTGCTGCCCCCACTGGTGTTAAGCCTGCCTACAATTTTTTCCCCTTTGCCTTCCAAATCATGCTTGTTCTATGACACATGAATAAAAAAATTGACTCAAGGCACTGGCTAGTTCAAACATAATGCCAGACCACCTTGTGCTTATGGTTTGAAGGATTTAAACAGTTCAACACAATACTATAGTCCTCAACATAGGACCACAACCAAACCCCAAATTTGTTGCTGACTGGGACATTTAGGTGAGTTTTGCCCCATTTTACGACCTTTATTGTCACAGTTATTAAGTGAATAGTATAGTAGTAGTATACTAGTAGATAGTAACAGGGTTGTTAAGTAAATCTGGCTTCCCCATTGTCAGAAGGTCACAAATGGTGATCACGGGACCCCAGGATACTACAACCGTCATAAATATGATTCAGTTGCCAAGCCTCTGAATTTTGCATTATACAGTATATGCTTTTAATATGTGCTTGACCTTGATCTCTAATTTGTTTTACCAAATTTTCATCAGTCATCGAAAAGCCAGCTTTCTGGTCCTCTTTCCATCTTGCCTGTAATTGCCCACACTGGATCTGAATTTTGATCATGTGACAGACGGGATGCTGCAATGGCTGTAAGTGTGAAAAATGGTCATAAGTCATTTCTTCCAATCCCATCGAAACTTTGAACAGTCGCTAAATGAACTCTTGTAAGTCAAGGACTATCTGTGCAGGAAGCAAGCCAAATAGAAACACAGTTTGCAAAGCTGGCTTGTTTTCACTAACTAGAGTTTGAATGGTCTCCAATTCAGTGTACTGACGTAATATTAAGCTCTGGTGACTTTACCTTGGAAATATTTTCTTTTCAGAAGGGAGGAGCAGGGGTGTCTGCAGGGGGAGGTCAAACAAGGCAAGATGGTGGCCGTGATGGGATGATTTCTTGTCCTGCAGACTCATATAAAAAGGAGCAGGAGGACTTCAACTCTAAGGCTGACTTTTTTTTCTAACCTGCCCCAATCCACAATAACCACTAGATAGCAGAAAAGGAGAACTTTCTATGCTGCAACTCGTAATGATAAAAGTACAGTTAAACGTTAGGTACAAAATAAAAGGTAAAGGTTCCCCCGCACATGCGTGCTAGTCGTTTCCGACTCTAGGGGCCGGTACTCATCTCAGTTTCAAAGCCGAAGAGCCAGCCCTTGTCTGAGGATGTCTCCGTGGTCATGTGGCCGGCATGAATAGATGCCAAAGGCGCACGGAACGCTGTTACCTTCCCACCGTAGTGGTCCCTATTTTTCTACTTGCATTTTTACGTGCTTTCGAACTGCTAGGTTGGCAGAAGCTGGGACGAGTAACAGGCGCTCACTCTGCTACGCGGCACTCGGGATTCGACCCGCCAAACTGCCGACCTTCTGATCGACAAGCTCAGCATCCTAACCCACTGCTGCAGAAAACAATTCCAAGCAGAAACCAAGACTTAGGAAAAAGGAATTAAGTCCATAGGTTTACCACTTCTTCACCCCACCCCTATTTCCCCCCCCCACTGTATTAACAGGATCCTCCCGAAAGCCTCGCTCTGATAACCCATAACCATTTTACACTCAAGCAATGTCTCAAATCATACCAGATCATCACTAGGGTGGCCTCGTAGCCTCCTATAGATCTGTCTACTTGGTGACTTGTTTTTTTGACTGGTGAAGAAGAATGCATTGTTGAACCATTCTGCTTTTCTGGTCCACTTTTGCCTTTTTTGCTTTTATCTTTTCCTTGTTTGGAAAGAATCACAGGGGAGTCTCTTTCCCCATGAAGAACACTGCCGTTTGGGAAGTGTTTTTATTTACGGCACAAAAATCAGTAAAGCAGACAGCAGCTTGCCAGTCCGCAAGTTTCTTAATTTTTGTCTGAGAAATACCGGGCAAGGTCCCATCAACTTTGTATGCCATTCTAGATTTCAGGGGACAGGGTGGTGAGGATGTGCTTGGACTGCATCCATAAACAGAGGTCAGACTGGTGCATTCAGCCTGTGCACAGAAGTGCTGTTTATTCCCTTTGCAGCCCCTGTGCTGAGCTACAGCCAAGCAGACCAAAATAATTAACCAATAATTAACCAACTGAGGCCTGATTATCCCTGGAAGTACAATAAGGCCTCCTAAAGGCACTCATTTGCAGCTAAGTACTGTTACAGAAACCACTTTAGCTAAAGTGAGACATTGGGAGGGAGGGAGAAAATTAAGCCAGGATGCAAAGTTTCCTATTCTGACGGGGGGGGGGGGGCGCTCCAGAGAAGTGGGCTCCAGAGAAGGCACACTCATTTATCAGTTTCTCACAGTTGCAACACAACCTGTATTAAATAACCTCCTTAAAAAAAATAAAAATCTTTAAACACTGTTGGAAAAAGGAGAACTGGGAAGACCAAAAGAGGGAATATAGAGTTTAAAAGTGAGTCTGATAGATTTCTTCTATCAGAGATGTATTTATTTAATTTCTTTTGCAAGGCTTACGGGCAGTTGCAACCTACTGACTTAGAGCAGGTGTCTAAATCCCCAGCAGATCATTGCGACCGGTAACATACAACCAAATAAGCAACTGGAAATATTTCTAGGGAACTTAGGCCCGGGATATTTGCAGGACCATCTGCTGCCAGGAACAACCTCCCATCGCCCGGTGTGCTCACACAGGGAGAGCCTCCTCAGGGTGCCGTCAGCTAGACAATGTTGGCTGGCGAACCCCAAGGGGAGGGCCTTCTCTGTGGGAGCGACGGCCCTGTGGAATCAACTTCCCCTTGAGCTCCGGATGGCCCCGGATCTCCAGTCCTTTCGTCGCGGCCTTAAAACATTTCTCTTCCATCAGGCTGACTTGGACTGATGATAGGGATTTTTAAATAGAATATTTTTAATATTTTATCATTGGGGCTTGTTAGTTTAATCTTTTTTAACATTTGTATTATAGTGTTTTCTTGTTGTTAGCCGCCCTGAGTCCTTCGGGAGATAGGGCGGCATATAAGTCCCCAAAATAAATAAATAAATAAATAAAAACTAGGACTTATAACTAAAACATTAGCAATAATAATAAAGAGGTCCATTCTCTCAACCAAAAAGTCATTACAGCAGTCTTGCTCCCTGGCATGAGGTTTGCCTGTAATATGAGTGAACTCATTTCCTTCTAATTTTCCATTTAGAAAGATTTTTAGGCTGCTGAAAAATGCATCTGTGGTTATACCTTCTGATGGGGCAGGTTTCCGAGGTTTCAGAAACCCATAAAACAAGCACCTGAAAAACCTTTCTGCAAATGGCTTCTCCTAGAAATGAGCAATCATCTATGCCAGGTAGGATCTGGAGTTGTGATGGGGCTTTTAAAAATGGTTCGCAGAAATACAGCTTACTTTTTAAAAGGCCCATCAGGCTAGAAAAGGCTGGAGAGTCATAAAATGCAGACTATCAGATAGAAGTAAAAGATTGGAAAAAAATAAAGGGGGTGGTGGTGGTGGTACAACAGTCCTTCTCAAGCTGAGGTCTCAACTATGTAGGACTTCAAAGCCCAGAATGCCCAGGGAATTGAAATCAATGCCATTTGAAGGCACCAGGAAGGAATAAAGGAGAAGAGTGTTTTCATTGCTTATAACGTTATTTCCAGCTGGCCTTTTACAGTATTGGAGAGAAATTATTTAGAAACGGGGAAGATTTCCTGTGGAGAAGCACTATTTTGGAACAGGAGAACTAAATATCCATCTGAAGACATATAAGAAGATTTCGCTCACAACTCTTCTCACGGCTTTTCTTTATTAGCTGTTGCCATCTCACTAGAAAGGTCTTGTAACCCTATTTTGTAAGAAAAAAGCACCAGCAGTGGTATCCATTGCCATCCCCATTAGCAGCAACTCAAAAAACGCCATGCCAAAAGATATTTGGAAGAAGATTTAAGCCAGAACTAAGATTGAAAGATAATCTCTTCTTTTGTAGAATAACAGGGGAAGAGTTTAGAACACAATTACTATGGACCTCCAGCATGGAAAAGGGCCAGTCCAGGGCCAGGATGAAAATTGGCAAAATGCCGGGTGGGCTGTTACGATGCAAGACCTACTTCTTTTGAACATGTGATATGTGACACTGTGTATACCTACAAAAGGGAGGGAGGGTTGCCTCATTCTACCTTGCTGATTTTGACTTACCCCTGCAGACACAGTTGTGCAAAAAGATAAAATACCAATGGAGACATCTGAGCCCCAATCCTTATCTGGTAGCCCTCACGAGCCCTTCAAATTGCTGCTGCCAAAATACTACCTAACATGACTTCCTCCTCTTCCATCACAGCCCTCTCTCTCATAAAAAGAGTATTAAAGCCTACTTTAACTCCTAGTACAACTAGTCTTCTGCAGCAATGGGAAACCAGCAGTCACATCTGCAGCAAGCCACAGGGACACCACAATGAAACACTCTCATTGCCACGTCATCACGTAACCACCACAGTTATGTATGTTGTGGCATTCGTACTATGATATTATGACACATGTTTCGTGATTCCTTTCCCTTGACATTCCCCCCTTCACCTCAGCAAACACCCACAGGACTAGGTTTGATCAGTCCAACACTGGAGCTTAGTGGATTGAGATGATGACATTTGAAAAATAATGGAATTTGGAGCCAACGGAAGTGAGGGAATCAGGACTGTGGAAATTAAGAGTCCGCCTTTCGCTCACTCTCCTCTTTCAAGATATTTTGATTTTTATTTCCAAAGTGCACATGCCAAGTTCCAACTGGGGTTCACAGTAGTATTTGAAACAACAACAATAATGATAAACAACACTTACAATTGTTGTACTTACCATGTACCTGTCAAAGCCCCTATGGCAGCTCAAAATCTAGAAAACAAGGTTCTCACAAATTCAGAATAAGTAATTTATCGTGAAGAGCAGTGCACAAGTTTACCCTACAGAATTTTGGAAGTGGGTTTTGTGTATCTTGGCCTTTATTTATGAGTGACTGACTACTTTAATCTTTTTTTCTGAAAGTCTCAGTTTAATAGGGAAGATGTGAATCACTTATTTACTACCACAAAAATGTCCATCTGTTCCTGTTCTGCAATATTCTGGAAATGGCTGTTTTCTTTCTCAGGGTCAAAGAATGCCACCACACATCTTGACTACTACAATAGCCTGTGTGTGGGACTGCCTTTGAAGATGACTCAGGAGCTACAACTGGTCCAGAACGCAGCATCCTGGCTGCAATTGAGAGGAATCCATAACACCTGTTTTGCACCTACTACACTGGTTATCAATAGGCTTCTAGGCCCAACCCAAAAGCTGGTTATTGCTACACAGCATAGCAAAGCACTGGGCCTTATCAAGGCAGGAATCACCATAATTAAAATTATTATGCCGGTCCTGTGGAATTATCCAGAACCGTGTTTCTCAACCTTGGCAACTCTTAAGATATCTGGACTTCCAGAATTCCCCATTCTTGGCTGGGTATGGAATTCTGGGAGTTGAGGTCCACATGTTAAAGAGTTGTCAAGTGAGAAAAACTGATCTGAGGAATGTCTTCTTATAATTCTACCCTCTTGAGAGGTATGTGGAATTAGCCAGAAGGGAGACCTTCGCAGTGTTTTCCCCAATATTATCGAATAGGTTACTTCAAGAAAAGTAGTTAATCTTTTTGCCTCTGGTCTTCTGAAAGATTCTGAAGACACTTCCTTTTCAGTGGGCATTTAGTAATTAACCCAACATGGCCAGATGACTATTAGAGTTGCTTTGAAGTTATTTTAATGCAAGTGGAAATTATGGCTTGAGGCTGCTGAGTTTATGTTCATGCTTTTATATCACCAGTGAGAAGACAATATAACGATTATTTATAAATAAAATAGATAAGAAACACAGCTTTGGTTGGGTGCCTATTCAAGCAAGCCATATTGTGGCTTAGTAGATTTTTCCATATGTGTGTGCCTTCCAGAGGCGTGGACTTCCCAGAATCTACTGCAGCTGCCATACAGGTAATTTTAGGAATGGTAACCCCAATGTCTAGAATAGCGTTTCTCATCCTCACACATGTTGACTTCAACTCCCAGAAGTTTTCAGCCAGCAAGTTGGCTGAAAATTTCTCGGAATTGAAGTCTACACCTTTTAAAGCTGCTGAGGTTGAGAGACACTGGTTTATAGATGATATCCAGTTTTGGGAATTCAAATGGGTAATGGGCAAATCAGATAACCAGACTGTCAAATACTTATATGGAAGAAGTGAGTACTTTGCCCAGTGATAGCACGGAAAGAACTAAAAGGTTCTGCAAGTATGACCTTGATCATGGGAATGGGCTGGAAGTGAAACAGAGTGAGCAGCATGAAGTTTTTGTAGAATGGCCCATATTGCACCACGGCTTTGTGAGTTGTACTGGCTGCCAGTTTGCTTCCAGGTGCAGTTCAAGATGTTGGTTATGACCTATAAACCCTCCATGGTGTGGGTCCAGATTACTTGAGGAACCATCTCGTCCTGCTGAGACAAGTCCACCCCACTCATGCCAGTAAAGGAAGCCTGCTGCAGATCCGGCTGGACTCTTCTCTGGCTGGAGAAGAGCCTTCACTGCTTTAGCAACGGCATTCAGTTGGCCTGAGGTCTCAATAGGGAAGTTCCACCCTGGAGGTGGCTACTTGACTACTTAGCTCAGAGGTCCCCAACCTTTTGGACACCAGGGACTGGTTCCGTGGAGAGAGGTTTTTCCGCGGACCAGAGAGTGTGTGGTTTTGTGTGTTGCCTGCATCCCACGGATGGGGTTTTCCTTGTTTGTGCGGACCGGTTGCTGGCATCCCATGGCCCAATACTGGCCCATGGACTGGGGGTTGGGGACCCCTGACGTAGATGACCTCATCTCCCCTGATCTTCCTTGTCGCCCTCTGCCCATCTTTTAATTCATATTATTGTACTTTCCTTGTTTATTTTTACTGTTTCATTGCTTTGCTATTGCTATGTTATTGTTATTGTTATTTTTCCCCATTTTACTGTTGTAGCCCACCCATAATAGCCTCAGGATGAGATGGGCAGCAAATAAGTTCAACAGGCAAATAAACTAACAAAATAAACTGTGCTTAGTTTGCCAGAAAGACACCAAGGATATGGAAACATCATATCTCTGTGTCTGCATCTCTGCATCTCTTACACCAGCACTTCCTTCTCCAACCCATTTATCTGCATCCCATGTCCAAAACCTGCCCTGGAGTACTGCTATCCTCCTAACATTCAAATAAAAAATAAAATAAAGATAAAGATAGGAACCATCTACAAGTCAAGATGAACTATCCTAATATTTTAATAATGTTGATTTCCCATGAAAATTATCTACCAATAATTTTCGGCTCATGATATTATACTTCCTTCCACTAATCCAAATGAGTCTGTGGGAACTGCATCTCTCACACTTCATACTAAGTTAAAGTCCCTGCAGAGGTTCAGAACATAAACAGGGCCTCTTTTAGAAGCAAGAGGGGATAAAAGTTCACCAGAAATACTGCCATCTGGAAATATTTATAGGCCTAAGTCATTGTGGCTTTTGTAGGAAACCTTCTCTTTCTTCATTTGCTCTGTATTCACGAAGTCACACCAGCAATAGGCAAACAACCTTTGTTTGAGCCAAGTCATCAGGGGAATGATGGGAAAATAAGAAGACTTGGAACAGTAGTTTGGAGACCAAACCAAACACGGTGCCTTGCTCTAGGTTTCTCATTGGGCTGAATTAAAGTGCTATTCACCTAGTGGTGTAAATATAGTCAAAGGGGGTCTCATAGACATAGGGGGACCTCAACCCAGCTTTCAGACTTTAAAAACCAACACAGGTTATAATCTGCTGCAGGACCAGTAGAGGCTGGTATTTGCAAAGGGGATGAAAATGCAGGTGGGAGCAGACAGTAAGGGAATCACAGAATCATAGGTCTAGAAGGGACTTTGGAGGTCTTTTAGTCCAATCCCCTGCCAAGGCAAGAGTCCTTATTGGAATCCCAGACAAATGACTCTCCAGTCTTTCCTTGAAGACCTTCAACTCTGTGAGGCAAGACATTAATTGTTCACACTGTCAAGAAATTGCTCCTTAGTTCCAGATTGGATCTTTTTTTTACTGAGCTTCCACCCACTGCTGCTTGTCATGCCCTCAGGTGCTTTGGAGAATAAGTTGATCCTGCCCAGAAGACAGCTATCATGTCACCCCTAATCCTTCCCTTCCTTAGGCTAGACATACCTAGTTCCATTAACTGTTCATCATACGATTTAGCCTCTAGAGCAGGGGTCTTCAAACTTGGCCCTTTTATGACTTATGGACTTCAACTCCCAGAATTCCTCAGCCAGTGTGCCTGGCTGAGGAATTCTGGAAGTTGAAGTCCACAAGTCATAAAAGGGTCAAGTTTGAAGACCCCTGGTCTAGAGCTTTTACCATGTTTGATGCTCTTCTATGCACTCTTTCTAAAAAGAGGTCTCGGGAACGTTTTTGTATCATGGTGATCAGAAGTAGCTGCAGTATTTCAAATGTGACCTATCTCGTGCAGTATAGAGGAATACTATCACTTTTCGTGAAGTTGATGCTATCACTCTGTTGATGCAGCCTAGGACTGCACTGGATTTTTTAGGCAACTGCAGCACACAACTGGCTCATACTGAAATGATGGTCCACTAAATGTGCTAGCTAGACCGAGCACAACCACTAGATGGTAACAAAGAAACACTAGGAATTCTTTGTTGCCACCTACTGGTCATCTGAGTTTCTTCAACTCATTTCTGATTCTCTTATTGCTGGCATTATTCCTGCCCTGAAAAAGTACCCCAAGCTGCTACTCTTGGAGTGTGACTTGTGTATGCAAGGCTAGCCGTGGAACAAGTCCACAAGCTCTCCATCTGATAACTAATGTTAGGATGGGGGAAAAAATGGTTCCTGTTTGCATGTAATCATTATTGTCTGATGGTGTGTAGAAAAATCCTGAAAAAGGGATATGCTTCAAATCCCTCTGATTCAGGGGTGGGCAATTAATTTTCCCAACAGGCCACATGAAAAGCTAGGACTGTTGTGGAAGCCTGAGCCAATAAGGCTGTGAAGGTACGCAGGCACACACGCACGCACTTTCATACATTGAAAAGAAAAAGAGCAGTTGCCTTCAAAGTAAAATCAATGCAGTTGTATGGTGTGCGTGGCATACACTTATTTACATTTGATTTATAATTTCTGATTGATCTTACATGGGCCAGACTAGAACAACCATGTAGCTATAAAATGCCCACATCTGCTCGGATTGAACTACCAGTATGTCATCTCATGGAACCCAGGAAATGTAGCTTCCCTGTCAAAGCACTTGCCCAGTGTGACAGTATCTCTATAAAGACTGATATACCAGTAGCTTCCAGGTTGAAAATATTTAAGAAGACACTAAAAACATGGCCGAACTTCCAGACCTTGGATTATAGTGATTGTTGAAGATTTTACAGTGCCTCAACAAGCGCATGTCTCCCTAGTTTAGAGGCATACAATCTGTTTCTTCATTTCACTGCTTCTTGTTTTGAAAGAGTAAACCGCCCAAGTTCTTTGGAATTGTGTGGCCTCTACATTTAATTAAACACATACAGTATGTACAAAGTAGATTATAAAGGCATCTAATGTATATAAAGAAAGAAAAAAAAAATAGTAACGACAAGATTAGGCTACCATATCTTTGAGGGGGAAAAAAAACCACCCCTGGATAACTGCATAAACTACAAGGTTCGGCAAAGACATACGGAGTTAATTCTAACTTTTTCCTGTGATCCGATTTTGTGTTTTGAAGCCTAGATAAGGTAGCTACAGATAGGATAGCTCAGGTCATATATCTGCCTCACTCCATGGAATAAGCCATGGAAGAAATGCAGTCTGGCTCTATACAATACACAAATCACTGCTGTATACTCAGATTAAGAAAACTGTTTTTCTGTTCATGTTACATGCTACGTCCAAACAAATTAAATCATCTTATGGTATAGTGGGATGAGCAGTTTTAGAGAAGAAACAGAGATAATAGATGCATTTCTTTTTTAAACTACAAGTTTCCTAACCACCTTTTTGACTTAGCAAACCAAGCCAGGAGATTCTAAAATAGAGAATGGGTGCAAAACAGAACCATCAAAATGACCAGGGAGAAAAAGCTTGCAGAGCATGGCTGCTAGAGGTCTTTACAATCCCTTTGCCAGCAGTGGCCATAGGAAGCAACTCTCTTTTCTCTGGTATAAAGAACTATCAGCTCACATCAGAGAGAAAGTCTGTTTCTATTTTCCACTTGGATTGATGTTTGCCTTCGTCTATTTGTATCCTATTAAAGGCCATGGTGGTGCAGTGGTTAAAATACAGCACTGCAGCCTAATTCTGCTGACTGCCAGCAGTTTGGCAGTTCGATCCTGACCGGCTCAAGGGTTGACTCAGCTTTCCATCCTTCTGAAGTCGGTAAAATGAGGACCCAGATTGTTGGGGACAATAGGCTGACTCTGTAAACTGCTTAAAGAGGGCTGTGAAGCCCTGTAAAGCGGTATATAAATCTAAGTGCTGTTGCTATTGCTATCCTGGGAAGCACAAGCTGGGCTGTACACAGGTAGTTCTTGACTTATGACCATAATTGAGCCCCAAATTTCAGCTGCAAATTGTTGTGGTCCTAAGTCAAATAATCACATGACCAGACCCAATATATTGACATTTTTTGCAGTGGTAATTAAATGAATGCCACAGAAATTAAGCAAACATGATGGTTGTTAAGTGAATACCATGGTTGTTAAGCAAACCAATTTTCTCCAATGGAGAAGAACTGAAGAAGCTTCTTGGCTGAGAAGCAAAACGTCTTCAAGGAAAAAGTAAGTCCAGTTGGCTTTTGAAAAAAACACGTGTGGGACCACCATGGTCCTGGATGACTGAGAATCTCTGTAGATACTTCATACCAGTCCGTTTCACATACAGCAAGGGTCTTCAAATTTGGCCCTTTTATGACTTGTGGACTTCAACTCCTAGAATTCCTCAGCCAGTGTGCCTGGCTGAGGAATTCTGGGAATTGAAATCCACAAGACATAAAAGGGCCAAATTTGAAGACCCCTGACATACAGGGTATGAGTTGTGTCAGACTGCATGTTGAGTTTGTATTGGAATCACCCTCTTGTGTCCCTGAAGTGCCACTAGTCCTGGAAGCTGTTCCACAACTGAGCCACAACTGAGCTCATTTTTATGCATTCTAAGAGCAGCATGAGAGAACTGGAATGAAGCTGACCAGCTTCCTAACAGTAATGATGACACAATAGGTGGTGGTGACAAAAAGCTGACCATATGGAAAGGCCTTAGTAAAACAAAGGCTATAGGATATTGTGATGACCACCAGCACAGGTAAGATAAATTCATGGACAATAATTCTGTCAGTGTCTATAAATTAGGATTCCTGTCAACACAGCTCACGAGAGAACAATCACAAGACTGTTGGCTTCCCAGCCTGTTTCTAGGTGTCAGAGTTCTACTTTAACTTTATCATTATAATTATTCTCTTAGCCAACCTGACAAATCTAAGTAAGAGAGATTTGCAACAATGGAAGGCAGTTCCTAAAAATACATTTCTCTAAGAAATTAATTGCACTAAGACTTTCCCTCTGTGGCTCCCAGCCTTTGCAAATCTGGTTTTGGATTTGCAAAGCTATATCTGTATCTCCAGCAACTTGTGGTGGCAAGTCTCAATAAATTATTTTGCAGCAATGAAACTGGAGCTTTTTATATGCATTTATATCCAGTATGCCAAGAAGTGTTTTGAAACGCTGCTTGCAGATTTCCTGGACTATTAATGAAGATCAGATGTGGCAAATGTCAACTCCAGAGCACCTCTGTAAAGGAGAACAGGACCACGTTTCTTAGAACTGATTTGTTCCCTACGTCTGCTTCACCTAATTCTAATTGGGTCACATATTACGTCTTTTGCATTTCCTTACTATTTTAATCTCATCATGCAAAATTCTTTTGTCCCAAAGGTGCTTTTATTCCCTTTGTTCTTCCTTGAAGATGCTTCTTCAGTTCTGACTGAATGGTGGGGAACGGAAGGATTTATATTCCTTGCAGTCATCTGGTCATTAGCACTCTCTCTGAGAGTCATTGAGGCCACTTGGAAATTTATCTGTGTCCTCAGTCACTTCAAGAGTGCAAATGGGACTGCTGAAAGGATTATAGGTGGGTGTCAGACCTCCTCCCTTGTGTTGAGAGGACTGTTCAGTCTTAACGTAGATGGCCTCTTTGACCCATCTTTCAAATCAGGGGTCCTCTCTGTCCAGAATGTGGACACTGCTGCCTTCAAAATATCGTTTTGCTTTTATTGGTGTTCTAGGATGTCTCGTTTGAATGAAAGTAAAGGAAGCAAGTCTCTTTTTAAAACTAGTCCTATTGCACTAGCAGTTTATAATGCAGTCCTAAGTATACTTACTCTGAATTAACTTAGCACTATTCCGCTGACATTGCTACCAGGTAAATGTTTGTAAGAGTGTGATTGTTACAGTTTTTTCACCACCGGTAGTCCTCGACATGCAACTGATTGCTTATCAACTGTTCAAAATTATGACCTGGATTTGAAGGTCTAATGGCCATGTTCCCCCCATAATCATGGGATCATATTCTGGGCACCTGGCAATTGGCCCACATTTACATTTGCAGTGTAGGGTTATATTTTTGTCTGTGGCATTTGATTTATGACTGCTGTGTTTGCTTAATGACCATCACAAAAGTTGTAAAATTAGCCACTGTTGCACAATGACCCCCTTAACGACTCGCATGACTTATAAATGGGCTCGATTACAGTCATAAGTTGAGGACTACATGTATACTAAGTTTGCTGGAAAGAAAACTAACCAAATACAGTACTAGGAGCTGGGCTGAACATGCAGTTGATTTTTATCTTTTTATTCGTTCCAACTCAGCAGAAAGTTGGAAAAGATTTCTTGAAGGCCCCTGTCTGCCCATGACTAATTCTTAGAAAACTGAACAGGACCAAATTTGGCATGGTGAGTAAACCCAACAAAAGAAAGTTCAAATTCAAAAATGGCCTGGATCCAACTGGATCCTGCAAAGGCAACAATCTCCTGGTGCATCCCTATGGAAAGGGTAGGTAGAAAAGAGCTAGCATGCTGTTCCTTGCCCTATCTCTCTTCCTCAGTTGCTTGGGCTGGGATTGCTATTAAAGGTTGGAAAGAATTCCACATTTGTCAGGGTGATCTTGTTTTATAATGAGATTTATTTATTTATTTATTTAATTAGTTTTATATACCGCCCTATTCCCGAAGGACTCAGGGCGGTTTACAGGGCAAAATTTAAAAGACAATTTAAAAGTTGAAATAGAAATAGAATTAAAATGAATTAAATTAATTAATAGCCCAACAAATTAAAACAAAGCTTAAAAACTTAAAACCCCTCAGTCCAGGCCAGATAGATCAAAGAACCAGGTTTTCAGGTCCCGGCGAAATGAACGAAGGTCGGGGGCGGTCCGGAGTTCCACAGGCAGATCACTCCATAGGGCAGGCGCGCTCACAGAGATCCCAGTATTGTAAATCATTTAGATGTGAAATTGCATAATACTGGAAGCTTAGACACAACACTTCCAGGATAACCCAAGAACTTTTTTGTTGCAGTAGCTTAATTATGGTGTAACCAAAGCCTAAGTAGATGTAATTACCAAATAGTTCAGAAATGGCTACAGCTGGAGCTTTATTTCAAGATTTTCTCAATTTTAGAAACTTTAAGATGTCTGGAATTTGGGGAGTTGAAGTCCACACTTAAAGCTGGCAAGGTTGAGACAACACTGCTTTAAGTTTAGATGAAGTGGGTGTAGTAGGATAAGAGCAGGCAGAGCTGGCGGACTTACAACCAAAATTCAGCTCAAATTTTCCATTTATAAGCAAGATGGTTGTTAATGGAGTTTTGCCCCATTTTACAATCTTTCTTGCCACATTAGTAACACGGTTGTTAAGTGAATCTGGTTTCCACATTGACTTTGCTTGTCAGAAGGTCACAAAAGGTGATCACGTGATCCTGGGATATAGCAAACATCACAAATACATTCTAGTTGCCCAATTGTCTCAATTTTGATCATGTGACCACAGGGATGCTGCAACGGTCATAAATGAGAAAAACTATCAAAAGTCATTTTTTTTACTGCAGTTGTAACTTTGAACAGTCAGTAAACAAATGGTTGTAAGTCGAGGACTATCTGTACAGTGGGATTACAAAGATAAGTGCACATTCTCACACACAGAGCACTATTTCCTCTGTGTATTTCAGTAGTATGTATGTATGTCTTTATTTCTAGATTTAGATCGTTCAACATTTGTAGTGTTATTGGCTGTATTGCCACATTGTCATTAAAAAGATCCTCCCTGCTGGCTGTTGCTTGAGTAGTGAGCTTTACAATGGTTGCCAATAGTTGTTTTTTTCATTCATAGCTTTTCACACTCACTCATTCTTTGAATTTCAGCCTTCTGGACATTTTCACATGTCAGAGTGTGGAATCTGATTTGACCATATTTTCTAGAGCTAGCCTTGCGGAGGTTGAATGGATTTACAGTACTTCAAGTAATTCTACATTTGATCACACTAGCTTTTCCTTTCTTTTTTTTTTTAAATTTCGGATCAGCGCTTATTTCAGATCTCACCCCTATGAAAATTCATGCAGATCTATTTGCAAGATAATAAGCTACGCTGAAAAAGTAACCTGTTTTTTCCTTCCTTCCTTCCGTCCGTCTTTCTATCTGGATGGACAAGAATAATACTTTCTGAAAAAAAGAGGTGACTGAACTCAATACTATTGGGCAACACCTGACAGAATAGCTAGGTAATTGGCAGGAATATTGAACTTTAAATTCTTAAAGACCTAGCTATTGGGGCTAATAATTTGAACTGCAGTACAAAACTTTACTTTAATTACTTCTCATAAATTTATTACAATATCCCTTCTTTCTTTCTTTCTTTCTTTCTTTCTTTCTTTCTTTCTTTCCTTTCTCTTTCTTTCCTTTCCTTTCCAAGTTTCTAGCCCTTTTGAAGTTACTGATAGGCTTGTAAGTTAGTTAGCAATTCCTACTGAACCACAAAGAATAGCCTGAATAGGGTTTCCAACAGTGAGAATCGTTAGCACCAGACACTGCTTTTCCCGACTGCTCTAGTTATTTTTACACTTTTAGAATTTACTTTCCATTTTTCTGTCTTATTTGAACACAATACAATTTCCAGAAGAAGGAAAATGTCCTTCCTATGCCGCCCACTTCTCCCTGTCTTCTCTCAACTTCCGTTCTCAGTCAACAATATATTTGTCAGTTTTAAGCAAGCAAAGCTTAGCTCATTCCTGCCTTCTAGCTTCGCTGATGTTTCAAGGTAATTTCTTGCATATGTGTGTAAAATGTTTGCTTCCTTCTCTTCTCAAAAGTGAATGCTACCACCACAGCCAGACTCAGCAGGTTGCATTTATAACTTTCCCATGCTAGGATGCCAGAACAAAGAACCAAAAATTAATTATATCCTTTCTGAAAAGGTGTTTCCTATATCTAAAAGCACTCGTGCATTCAGTGGGTGTTGCTTTCCTAGAGAATTCTATTTTCTCCAACGTATTAGTTCACCGAAAATCTCAGAACACAACTTTCTGCAATCACAGTTACTGACCATTTTTTTTACAGAATATTACATACTTTCTGAAATCTTAAACTTGACAAAGAAGTTCCTGGCGTGGAACAATCCTTTGTAACGCTCATCACCTTTTGATATGCAAAACAAGTCCTCCTTACAAGCTTCTTTTATCATTTACTGGTGGGGGATTCTTGTTTAAAAGCTTTTGATGGTTGGCGGCTACCAGTCCTAAAGAAAAAGTTTTGGGAACTTTTCGAATACAGTAAGAGAAATCTAAGTGCGGGGGAGGGGGGGAAGGGAAATGAAAAGGTCTAAAGACTCTTCTGATCTTTTTTGGGTGTGTGTGTGTGACTATCCTAATTAACCTTCGTTTAGTTATGAAGCTACAGTATTTGCAAATAAATTGATTTTCAAAACCAACCCCACAGGATTCAATGAAACATTTTAATGTTTCGAAAGGCCTGTGAAACAAATCCCTCTCTACAGCAAAATTTGATTAAAGCCCCTCTCTTTTCATATTATTAGAAAAATAGGCTTTGGGAAGTAGCTTTGTTAGAAGGGCCTGAGGCAGTCTATGTGTTTAGAAGTAGGGCGGGCACTTGCTTATTAGAAGCATAACCTAACACAGATAGTCCTTTACATACCAATTTTGAGCCCAATATTTCTGCTGCTAAGCAAAACAGTTGTTTAGTGAGTTTTATGACCTTTCTTGCCATGGTTGTTAAGTGAATTACTGCGGTTGTTAAGTTAGTGTCACAGTTGTTAAGTGAATGTGGCTTCCCCATTGACCTTGATTGTCAGAAGGTTGCAAAAGATGATCATATGACCACAGGACGCTGCCACCGTCATAAATATCTGAATTTTGTTCATGTGGGCTCCTCCCCAGAAATGGCTGCTGGAGAGTGAGACCCTTGCTTTTCTCTTACCCACAATCTGCTGTGTTGGCTGCCAGAGCTGGTTCTTTGGCAGCCCTGTCTCCGGGATGCAATGGGGGCACTCAGGAATGGCCCAAAATGACTTTTGGATGGTTGTGGACCCATCCAAGATGGGGAATATTTAAAACTGCAACTCCTGGGGGGGGGGGGAGAGGACAACCAAAAAGTCAAGGGACTTTAATATCTCTTCTGACCTGCAAACATCTTCGTAAGCAAGCCTGAATTTTGTTCATGTGACCATGGGGATGCTACAACAGTTGCAAGTATGAAAAAAGGTCATGTGTCACTTTTTTCAGTGCCCTTGTGATTGAAGTGTCACAAAATGAATGGTTGTAAATCAAGGACTACCTGTACATATTTGCAAGATTCACACTGATCAAGTGTGACATGCAAATGCTTTGACCAAACTTTTTCATTTTCATCTCTCCTCTGAAACTTCTTTTCTCCTTTTCTCTTTCCTAGCAACATTTCCCCTGACAGTGTGAAATATGTTCTCTTGAATAATGGGATTTTCTGAAATAAAAGATTTCACCCTGCATAGGAATCCCTACAGTCAATGGGCTTGTAAAAAGTGAAGGGTCCTTTGAATCCAGCTGAATTCCCATTAGCTTTATGGACATGATGGCTGCTGAAATCACAGCACTACCAATGCTGAAGTTTGCTAAATGCCAATTTCACTATTGAAGGGATTTGCTGATTAAGTAGGGAAAGAGTCAAAGTAAAGACATAGTTCAAGTATTAATGCTTTTTTTGCAACCATATAAAAACTACCCACTCCTTCATGGCTTGGGACCAGGTTACAGGTAAGTCCTCAACCTATGACTGTTTAATGACAGTTCCAAGTTGTGGTCGCCTGAGAAAAAGTGCTTTACAACCTGTACTCATACTTACAACTGTTGCATTACTCCCACAGTCATGTAATCACAATTTCAGTGCTTGGCAATCAGCTCAAACTTACAACTGGTTGCAACAACCTGCAGCCACTTGTTCACAATTTGTGACTTTTTTTTTGCTGTTTTCTAGCGAAAACTGGAGAAAAGTCCATTGGCGAAGCTGGAATTGCTTAACAACTGTGTGGTTCACTTAATGATGAAAAAAGGTCGTAAAATCAGGTCCAGCCAAGTGATGACTTGCTTTACAACCATCTCAACCTACAACAGAAACTCAAGTCCCAATTGTGGTGGTACCGTACTTTACAGGAGCATCTCTCTTTGATTAGTTTCCATCCATTGTTTCTTGTCTTTCCTTCTGGTGGTTTGGAAAATACTGTAGATTGACCCTTTCTTCTTTGTGGCAGCCCCCCAGATATTGAAACACTGCTATCATCTTACCTCTAGTCCTTATTTTCATTAAACGAGACATACAGTAACTGTTCTTCATGTTTTAGCCTCCAGCCCTCTAGCCATCTTTGTTCCTCTTTGCACTCTTTCCAGAGTCTCAACATCTTTTTTATAATATGATGACCAAAACTGGATGCAATATTCCAACTGTGGTCTTACTAAGGCTTTATAAAGCGGTACTAATACTTCACACGATCTTGATTCTATCTCTCTGTTAATGCAACCTAGGATTGCATTGGTTTTTTGGGCTGCTGTCGCACACTGCTGGCTCATATTTAAATGACTGTCCGGTAGGCTTCCAAGATCCCTTTGACAGTTACTACTATTGAGCGAGGTTTCACCCAATCTGTACCTGTACATTTGATATTTTCTGCCTAAGTACAAAAACTTAACTTTTCTCTAAACTGAATCTTTTGGAGATTCTCTGGGAGATTGCAAGATTGTACCTTCAGTTTGGCTGCTAAGAGATTCCACATTTCCAATTAAAATATTTTGACGACATTATTCTTGGTCATTTTTCTTTTCAAAGCAAAGTGGGGTTTTTTGTTTTGTTCAGGTCTTTGCTGATCATCCTTCTCTGGGAAACACACACAATGAATGTCATGGAGACTGAATTATGGCAGTGTTTACTCTTTCATAAGACAGTGCCAGAGGATTTCAGTATCCGGGGATCTAGGCTTACTTAAAACGCTTTTATTTCTGTAAATACTGCCATTTATAAGAGGTGCGAAAAAGTGTACAAGAGTGCTTGTCAGACGTGTACTCCACCCCCCCTGTTTTGAATAACATGAACACAATGACAGATTGACAAAAGGCAGAAAATATTCGCATTCAGCAGCTCCACTCAGCCAAATCAAACATATGCTTTTGTAGCACGCAACTGAAAAGAGATCAAATCCGTTTTATTCTTCTCATAAATCCACATTAACCTGGGAGGGGGAAGAATACAGGTAGTCCTCAACAGATGACCAAGACTGAGCCCAACATTTGTTAAGTGAGTTTTGCCCCATTTTATGACCTTTCTTGCCACAGTTGTTAAGTGAACCACTGCAGTTGTTAAGTTAGTAACACAGTTGCTAAGTGAATCTGGCTTCCCCATTGACTCTGCTTGTCAGAAGGTCACACGAAGTGATCACATGACCTCGGAACCCTGAAACCATCACAAATATGAACCGGTTGCCAAGCATCCAAATTTTGATCACATGACCATGGGGATGATGCAACGGTTGTGAGGGGGAAAAACGGTCACTTTTTTCAGTGCTGTGGTAACTTCGAATGGCCACTAAACAAATGGTTTTAAGTTGAGGACTACCTTGCTCACAACTTACATAAGCATCCACAAACACAATTTCCTACAATTAATGATATCTGCTCAATTTGGACTATTGATAGTCCTCGATTTTACAACCACTCATTTCGCGACCATACGAAGTTACAGCACCGGAAAAAAAGTGACTTGCGACAAGTCACTTCCGTCCAGAAAGAGTGCAGAGAAGAGCAATGAAGATGATCAGGAGACTGGAGGCTAAAATATATGGAGAACGGTTGCAGAAATTGGGTATGTGTAGTTTAACGAAGAGAAGGGCGAAGGGTGACATGATAGCAGTCTTCCAATATCTCAGGGGCTGCCCCAAAGAAGAGGGAGTCAAGCTATTCTCCAAAGCACCTGAAAGCAGGACAAGAAGCAATGGATGGAAACTAATCAAAGAGAGAAGCAACCTAGAACTAAGGAGAAACTTCCTGACAGTGAGAACAATTAACCAGTGGAACAACCTGCCTCCAGAAGCGGTGAATGCTCCAACACTGGAAGTTTTTAAGAAGAGACTGGCCAGCCATTTGTCTGAAATGGTATAGGGTTTCCTGCCTGAGCAGGGGGTTGGACTAGATGACCTTCAAGGTCCCTTCCAACTTTACTATGATGATGATGATTATTATTATTATACCATGCGTTTATGGTGGTTACAGAATCCCTGGTCACGTGATCACCCTTTGCAACCTTCCCAGCTGTCTTCTGACAAGCAAAGTCAATGTAGGAAGCTGGATTTGCTTAGCGACCACTGGATTTGCTTAACAACTGCAGTGATTCCCCTAACAACTGTGGCAAAAAAGTTCCTAAAATTGGATGCCTTACTTCATCACTTTGCTTAGCAACAGAAATTCTGGTACCAGTTGTGGACATAAGTCAAAGATTTTTGTGGAAAGAGGCTAAAGAAGACTTCTCAGCCTCCAATGTACAGATGGTCCTTGACTTACAACAGTTCATTTAGTGACCGTTCAAAGTGACAGTGACAATTGAAAAAAGCGACTTACGGCCATTTTTCATATTTACGACCGTTGCAGCATCTCCATGGTCACATGATCAAAATTCAGACGCTTGGCAACTGACTCATATTTATGACGGCTGCAGTGTCCTGGGGTCATGTGATCAACCTCTGGGACCTTCTGACAAGCGAAGTCAATGAGGAAACCAGATTCATTTAATCTTCCTGTTACTAATTTAACAACCGCAGTGATTCGCTTAACAACTGTGGCAAGAAAGGTCGTAAAAAGGGGCACAACTCACTTAATGTCTCACTTAGCTACCAAAATCTTGGGCTTGTGGTCATAAATCGAGGACTACCTGTGCATGTGCCCAACGAAGCAAACAGAATTGTCCTTTAATGGAGGATCATCTCCCCATTTCAGCCATTCTAGTTAGAAACTTTCTTTTTCTTTGTTCCTGAAACCCCGGCCTGCGTGTGTTCTTTTTCGTTCACTTAAATACCTGTCTTTCTTGCTCTTCCATAAGTCTGAATGCAGACCTCATTTTAAAAGACAGGGTGTTTCCACAACTTTGGGGAGATAATTTCTCACGTATTTGTTTCCAGTGATGAAACACCAAGCCAGCCATTCTGGGCTGAGTGTCCAACAAAGGACCAGTCAACCAGCAAGGTAACATCAGGTAAAGTAGAGACACAAGCTATTCTGGGATGCAGCCCAGGGGAAGAAACGTACTCTAAGGTATGCTTGTGTGAAATACTCAATTCTAACGCAAGCAAGCAAGAAAGCAAACAGTTGGCTTGGACTTAAAACTCCCAGCTTTTTCACCCTGTCTGGCAATTATTTCCAAATCTCTCCTCACTTTGCTTCATTTGGGCTGTCTTTGGCAAAACAGCAATGGATTTGGAATCAAGGGATCCAAAGATCCCAAGCCAGTGTTGGACCTACCATTTGTCTGACCCCATCTCACTAAGGATCCAGATCATCAAAAAGCCTCTTCCTAACAAATGGAAAGTTCGTGGAAGTCAACCTATTCTCCAAAGCACCTGAAGGCAGGACAAGAAGCAATGGAGAGAAGCTATTCAAGGGGAGAAGCAACCTAGAAATAAGGAGAAATTTCCTGACAGAATAAGTACTCAACGGAATGACTTGGCTCCAAAAATTGTGGATGCTCCAACACTGGAAGTTTTAAAGAAGAGATTGGACAACTATTTGTCGCAAATGGTTGAGACTCTTGCTTGAGCAAGGAGTTGGAGTAGAAGACCTCCAAGGTCCCTTCCAACTCTATTATTCTGTCATTCTGGAACGATGAACTAAGTCAACCTTGTCCAGTCTAACGCTTGCCTGATATTTTACATCATGACTCCCATCAGCCCCGATCACTGGCTGTATTAGCTAGGGATGATGGGAGTTGTACCATTAAAAACATCTGATAGCAATAAAGGAGAATATTTGTAGCTCAAGGTTGAAATGAAAGTTCCTTGGTGCTCTCCAAGCTTGGTTGATTTCTTTGCAGACGTTTCTTTACCCAAACTAGGTAACATTATCAGTGCATTGATGATGTTACCTAGTTTGGATAAGGAAATTTCTGCAAGAAAAAAAGAGAGCACCAAGGACCCCTGAACGAACGAATGAACCTTTATTGTCAAAGTACAACCACGTATACATTGAGATTGGCTGAGTCTCCCTTCGTGCCCCAACACACAGTGACAACAAACCCTCCATCTTATTACACCACGTGAGCTAATTGCACAACACACCGGCCTTGTACATAAAGTTTATAAAATTATTTATAAAACATCTGCCGAAGCACGAGATTGGACAAGGCAGGTCTATAAAAAACATAAATAATTTTGGGACAGGAAAACGAGGTAAAGTCTGTTAGGGAAGAGAATATGGAAGAGAGATTTCTGGTTTTTCTTCAGAAAAAAGAGGCCCACTGAAATATTTTCTTAAGCTTAGAGAGCAGATGCAAGCGGGTCCTAATTTATAGAAGTCCCAAGCAATCCCTTTTTCATGCCTGCCACACCTAACTGATCCTGGGCCACCTGTTTCAGTAATACATTCAAAATGGAAATAACTTGTGTGGCTTAACTGGTGATCATCATCAGTGCTTGAAGGAACTTATCCCAGTTTTAACAAAGCATTGCATTGAAAGAGAACACTAAAAAAAAGGTACATTTGGCCAAACTTGCCTCTGAAGTATGAAATCATGGCTAATACATTTTATTCGGTTTACTTTGGGTTCTTTCCCCCCCCCCCCCCTTATACAGCCATTCAAAATGTAGTGGTTGCTTTGACCAAACTTCCTGCAGAAAGCATCACCACACAGGGACCGTTCGTGTGTGCAATTTAGAGCATCTAGACTCGGGCTACCAAAATATGAACAACCATTAGAGGGCAGCAAAGTATTTTTCCTCTTCTCTCTGACGCCATCTCAAGATCACCAGAATTCTGGAGTCCCTATATCAGGGCTCTTCAAACTTGGCCCTTTTATGACTTGTGGACTTCAACTCCCAGAATTCCTCAACTAGGCATGCCTGGCTGAGGAATTCTGGGAGTTGAAGTCCACAAGTCATAAAAGGGCCAGGTTTGAAGACCCATGCCCTATATGATTGAGCTAAGTAGTTTTAAATGGAATTTAGAGCAGGGGTCTTCCAACTTGGCAACTTTAAGACGAGTGGACTTCAACTCCCAGAATTCTTCAGCCAGCTCTGGCTGGCTGAGGAATTCTAGGAATTGAAGTCCACAAGTCTTAAACCTCTGGCTGACTGGCTGGCTAAGGAATTCTGGGAGTTGAAGTCCACACGTCTTAAAGTTGCCAAGTTGGAAGGCCCCTGATTTAGAGTCATCAGATGTGATCCTGCCAAACCAGGTGTTAGATCTCCAAGTCATGCTGATTGGGAGTTAAAGGAGATCAAGTACAACACAAGGTGCTAGATTAGGAGAAAAAAAAATCAGTTTTGATCAGTTAATCCTGATCTGTTTTCTGGATTAATAGCTACTAGTTCCAAGAGCTAAACAAAATTATTTCTTTAGAGAAAGTATGTTTGTGTAATGCCAGACATTGGGGTTTCTTTGCTTTTGATGAAACCTTGCTAGAAACAAGATTTTGGACTACAGGTAGACCTTGACATACATCAGTTCATTAAGTGACCACTCAAAGCTACAACAGCACTGAAAAAAGTGTCCTATCACCATTGTTCACATGACCGTTGCAGCATCCCCATGGTCATGTGATCAAAATTCAGATGTTTGCCAAGTGGTTCATATTTATGGCAGGTTGCCATGTCCTATAGTCACATGTTCACGTTTTGCGACCTTTTAACAAGCGAAGTCAATGGGGAAGCCAGATCCACTTAACAACCATGCTACGAACTTAAGTACTACAGTGATTCACTTAACAACTGTGGCTAGAAAGGTCATAAAATGGGGCAAACCTCATTTAACAAATGGCAACAGAAATTCTAGGCTCAATTGTGGTTATAAGTCGAGGACCAGCTGTAGTTATTGGATTACAATAGGTATGAATTATGGGAATTATCTCATGGGGTAATTTTCTGCTCCTGGATCTACAGTCCTCCGGTCTCAAATGGCATAGCTTTATGATCAGGAACAGGAGAATTTAGCTCAGTATTTAGTTCACTAAATTTTTTATTTATTTGTATTTCCTACTTCTTAACCGCCCAGTTCCCTCCCTTATCTGCTGAGCCACAAATAAGCCCAGTCTTGGATCAAACGGTGTCCTGACATGTTCCAGGGGGAGTTGTTATGGTCTTAATGTGTTTTGCAAGCTCACCAAGGGTATAAATTTGCAACTTGACAAAAACTATTTTGAGGGAGAGAATGGGGGAAAGTGTATTTGATTCACCAGCTTTTGTTTACTGGTAAAACTGCAGTGGAATCTTCCAGAAAGCTCTTTCATTTGGCACTGTGGATCTCATGGAATGCAAATACAACTTTAACTTGCTTTAGCTGCTCTCTGGGATGCAGTGTAAAAATAACAGATGTGCCAAGCTTTCTGGGAAAGAAGGAAAAACACACACACAAACATCTGAACCTTACATCTGCCAGCTGTTGATGCTGTGAGTACTGTAAGAGTTCAAGTGTGTAGAACGAAGAAAGTGAAAAAATTTTCTACGCTGACTTGGGAGTATTTAAACAGTTTTAATTTCTTTTACTACCACCCTCCTGTATAACCCTCCTGTATAATACCCTTCTGACTAGCCTGTTCGACCCACCAAACATGCAGTGACCCCTCGCCCATGCGCACAAGGAAAATAAAATCCATCAGCCTTTATTAACACCCGTGATTGCAAATTCACTTACAGGAAGCAGTGAGCAGTAAAAAATCTCTGCAGAAAAACAGCAGAGATGATATCATCCTGCACTCTCTAAAGACAACCCAATGTTTAAAGAAAGCAAACCCATCATTAATCAACAGAATGATGAATAGCTATGTAGATTGCTAAACATTGAGTCTTCAGCCTGAAAACTTCATATAATATGGAAAGCTGAGGAGTGTTATGGTGAGTTGGAGACTGTGAAGGTACTTGATGAAGACAGGAGACATAAGGACTCAAGAACTAAATGACCAACTTCAAGATGCAGAAGGGCAATAGCAAATTCAAGATAGAAGGTATCTATACTTAATGGTTCAACAGGGGAGCCAATTAACCAGAAAGCACTTAAAATGGGTTCAGATACATGCAAAACAGCCAAGGGTTTGGTATCCTTTAATCTGGATTCCTATACTAAGAATGATGCAGAGGATTGGATAATGAAATAAAGTACTGAAAGTTATTGGATTAAATTGGGTAGTCACGTAAATTTGCAGAAGGAATGAATGAATGAATAAGGCTATATCACCTCTAGGCTTAGTTTTTCTTGATTGAGGCATATTATGAATAAAGAACATACTTCCAAACAAAGGCTTGCAAATAAATTACATTAATTAAAAAGTAGTCCCTGCAGATTTTAGTCTGCTAGTTGTTGCCGACTCTAGGGGGCGGTGCTCATCTCTGTTTCAAGACCATTGAGCTAGTGCTGTTCAAAAACACTTTGTGGTTACATACCCAGCATGACATCACAGAATGCTGTCACCTTCTCATCAAAGTATACCTATTTATCTACTTGCATTTGCATGCTTTTGAACTGCTAGGTTGGCAGGAGCTGAGGCAAGGATGGAAGCTCACCCCACCACATGGTGCTCGGGACTTGAACTTGGGCTTCTGAGTTTCTATCCAGAAGCCCAGCACCTGTACCATTGTGCCACCACACCACCCACATTAATTAAACCATTTGTTTGTTTATTTGAAAGGGTTTCTTCACACCATTCCTTCAGGAGATCATGGTAGAGAATGTCGCTGTCTTCCAGTGCAGGAGGTGTTGTATGGATTAAGTTTGGCTGGAGATGTGATCTCAACCATCTAGTAATTCTCCATACATGAGGGTGGACTTGAACCTAAGTTTCTCCCATCCTAGTCTAACACCTCAGTGTTACAATCCAGAAAGCAAATAATGATATTCAAACTAGTGTGGAATCAGATTGTGACACCTATAGGCCTTTTTCTTCTAACTCCTCATGAAACACATTTGCATTGAATTCCCAACTCTGAGATAAACTTGTGCGATCTTCGACTTGTTTAGGGATGTCTCAAGGATGATACCTTACACAAGATTTATCATTTCCATATAAGTAAAAATGTCCCAAAGAAAAAGATAGGAGAGAGACAGTCAGATCACTTCATTGATGGGAGTGAAGACCGATGACCAATTTTTCTCCTACCACTAGAGTGAACACCTTTCAATACAGCCACAAACAAGCATAGGAGCATAGAAAACTGAAAAGAGAACAACTTCCGTCTAATGGTTCTAGGAAGCTTTCAGTCTCAAGAACACATAGAATCACAGCCAGATATCAATCAGCATTAACATGTTATTTTCCAGTCTTTGAGATGACAGAAAAGAAATCTAATATAAATTGCCCTGCCATAACTATTGATCCCAATTTCTGCCTTACGAACCAGACCAGTGATCGGTCTGTTGTTAGAGGTTAAATATGGAACAAGTTAAGGAAAGCAATGGGTGGATTCTTCTGGCTTTGTTTCATTTCCCATCAACCGCTATCTGGTTACTGGGGGGGAAAAAAACCACAGAATTGTTCTGCTTAATATCTAGTGGGGCAGGGTTGGGACAGGTTGATGGAAGTCTGTGGAAGGGAATTTAGCTGAGGAACAAGTATTTTTGCACCCGAGACCTGTTAGTCAAGCTCTTCCTGAACAACCATGCCCAAACATAGCTCAATTGACAGGTTGCAAGCACGAAGAAAGAACATGGGATGGTGCACCAATACAAAAAACTGGTCCAGCGATCTTTCAAAACAAAAGCCAATCCATGCCCATCCGGGGAGGCATGTGTAAGACTGACAAATGTTTTGGCAAGTGTGAATTGAGTATTACATAAGTAAATGCCTCAGTGAAGGTCTGTCCTTCGCTGCCCGAGCCAATGCCTAGAGAGGTATGCACTCACAGCAGCCTAAAGTAGCCAATAGAGACTTGGTAGATTCCACTTTCCAACTGTATCATGAACCACCTCATTCTTGAAGGACACTAAAAGCTGACAAAAATGCTCTCAAGAGAAGAGGAAAAGCACTAAAAGCAGAACAACTAAAGGTGATTTCAAGCTGTTTTCACTGTGGACTGGGGTGGAGGTGATGGCAATATCTTGAAGCTATGCTTCTAAAAATGGATAGTGGGGCATGTTTACATTTCATTCAAGAAATATGCAGTGAGCCTAGATAGTTGGAAAGAATTGTTAAGGCTATGGAGCATCTTTCAAAGAAACACGGTGGCTCCGTGGCTTAAAGATGCTGGAGATGGTCTCCGCTGCGGCGGTTCGAGTCCTAGCACTGTGTGGCGCAGTGAGCTACTGTCATTAGCCTCGGCTTTTGCCCACCTAGCAGTTCGAAAGCACACTACATGCACTCTGGTGGGAAACAGGGTGGTGTTTCGTGTGGACGGTCGGCCCCCTGCTGGTGCTGGACCTGCTCAGATGCAACTCCCGACTAAGAGGCAACATCGTTGGTCCCAGGACGATGATGCAGAACGCTGTTCGTCTTTCTGGTGCAGAGCTAGTTTGCCTCTTATGGTGCGCCCTGGATAATTGCATGAGCTCGAACTAAATGGACTAGCACTACTAATACTGCAATCTCCTGGCTAATTGTACCATTTAAAGGTAAAGTAAAGGTTCCCCCGCACATGCGTGCTAGTCGTTTCCAACTCCAGGGGCCGGTGCTCATCTCCACTTCAAAGCCAAAGAGCCAGCACTTGTCCGAGGACGTCTCCATGGTCATGTGGCCAGCATGATTAGACGCCAAAGGCGCACGGAACGCTGTTACCTTCCCACTGTAATGGTCCCTATTTTTCTACTTGCATTTTTACGTGCTTTAGAACTGCTAGGTTGGCAGAAGCTGGGATGAGTAACAGGCGCTCACTCTGTTACGCGGCACTCGGGATTCGACCCGCCAAACTGCTGACCATCTGATCAACAAGCTCAGCATCCTAACCCACTGAGCCACCACGTCCCTTTCAATTGTACCATTGCCATACACTAAATAAATAATCTTTCAATTCATCCAGTAATGGAACTGTCAAAGATGATATGGGCAGCATTTCTTGACATTCAATCAAACTTCATTTTGTTAGATAAATTCTATCTTTTCTCTAGGATCCCATAGCAGCTTACATTGGAATCTCCCTTCATTTTATTCCCACAAAATGTATTCTATGAGATAGGTTGGGATGCGAGAGACTGCCTGGCTTTAGAACATACTTCTGAGGCAGAATGGACTTGAACATGAGTTTCTCCATCCTAGTGTATGCTGAATCACACTGACCTTCAGCAACTGGGTTTCCTGTAACTTAAATTCCATTATTTTTTTGTTCTGTTTTGGGGATGATTGAGAAATAATTTTGAGCTTCCTCTGAGGGATGTCATGTCCTTTTAGGATTCTTAATGTAAAGCTTAAAATGCTACCATCTCTCACCTTGACTTTTTGTCTTAGAATTAGATATTACTCATTTCCTGATCTTGGTTGTTTTCTTGCAGACATTTCATTACCTAAACTGGATAACATCATCAGTACTAGCAACCAAGCTCAGATAATACCAAGGACCGTTTATTTCAATCCTGAGCTACAAATATTCTCCTTTATTGATTACTCATTCCTTTGATATCACTTCTTGGAATTTAGTTTTCTAGGCTTTTGATCATATTTGTTGCCTCGAACCTATTCTGGATTTCCTACATCCTTCATAATGTTTGAGGAGGCACCTGACCAATGCAGAATAAAACAACTTTTGCATCGCTTTTGCTAGGGTGATGGTCACATTTAATTTAAATAGCCCCCCCCAGAAAAAGATTTACACTGAAGGACAACCATCTAAAAACATAATTCTATTTTTTTAAAATAAAGAATAATTTATTATATTTGTAGCTCTTGTGTTATTTTAAAAATTTTTCCCCTAGTGAAAAGTAAAACACATTTTGTTCACATCGTATTTTATAAGTTTTTACTAAATCACCATTATTTATTTAAAGAAAGACACTCGTTTTTAAAAGCTAACAAAAAAGGGAGAGATTTTGCATTTCTACCCTGCTGCAGCTTTGTTCAGTCATCTACAGATTTGCTCTTCCAAGCAAAATGGTTCACTTGGCGACCAAGGTTGCAAAGAGTCATAGAAGTTGTAAATCTGAATTCTGCTCTTCCGTGCAGACTTTGCACTGACACCAACAGCCCTTGAAAATAATAGATTTATTGGTTGTGACATTTTGGGACTTCTGAAAGAAATACGCAAAACCTCCAAAGATTACAAAGAAAAAGAGCCTTATAGCTCTGCAGAAGACCTAATCTAGCCAATGAAAACCAATCTGAGTATTTGCTTTAGGGATCTGCCCTCGTTAGCTCTTCATACTTGCATTCCTTTCCTCAACAGATTCTCCATTCAGTTAGGAATGTTCTGTATTTTTCTACTGAAATTATTTACTGAATACTATTTACTGAATCAGTATTTTTATAATCGAGGACATTATTCCAATATGCAGAAGAATAACAGGTGAACATTATTCAAAGGAAAATCACGGATAACCCATGTGTTCAAAGTGAGCACATCCTAAGTGAATCAGATTCAAAAGACAGGTGTTTGCACAGCATACTAAACTATAAACCAGATTTTTATTGATGTTAATAAGCAAACATGAGTAGGATTCTTAAGGGGGGGGGGGTTTGGTCACAGGTACCATATAATCAACTTTAATTTACTGGCTTGAGGGGCTGTTTTCCTGGTATACTCCCCAGATCCTCCCTGATGGTTATGCTGCTTGGGGATAATGGGAACTGTGGTACAAGGCATGTGGTGAGAACTCACTCTGACATACCATATTTTTCCGTGTATAAGACGCTATTTATTCCTGCAAACACCCTCTTCAAAAATCAGGTGCGTCTTATACACGGAAAAATAATGGTAACCTCCGCAGCCCAGGGCATGCCTGTGTGGGTTGCCATGCTGCCTGGTGCAGGTGTCAAGCCCCTGTGGGCTTGCCACTAATGGGAGGGGGGAGGGGGCAAGATCTTTGGCCCGCCAAACTTGTGGATTTGCTGACTCAGCTGTTTGGCGCTCTGCCGAACAGCTGATCGGCACGGAGAACATCTTATCCAAGAGTCTTATAGGTGGAAAAATACGGTAGCTGCTGTAGCCCATTTTTCCTTTTCAGATCCAAAGATTTGGATTTCAAGAGTTTCATCCCAAGCATCTGAACAGGAATGACCATATCCTTCACCTATTGCAAAGCCTGAGTATGCAGGTGTTTCTAGCGTACTTCAACCCAGAGAAAAGAGGGTTGAAGACTTAAAGAATTCATAAGTGCTCAAATATCAGGAAGAGCACACATTAGACTTTGAAAGCAGTTGCTAAACTGACAGGCAGACTTTAACATGCAGCTGTTCCGTTTTCTCCTTATTTCTCCATACAGGTATCCTCAACTTAACAACCATTTATTTAGTTCGAAGTTATGACGATACTGAAAAAAGTGACTTATAGAAGTGAAGGTTTGTTCTCCGAATTTGTGGGTTGGTTTCTGAACGTTTCATTACCAGACTAGGTAACATTTTCAGCAGAGTTGAGGGGATGTTGGTGTTTTTCCGTACAAACAGAAGAACACTGACATTCCCTAACTCTGCTGAAGATGTTGTTACCAAGCCTGGTAATGAAACGTTCAGAAACCAACTTTTGGAAGAAAAGTCTTCATTATGGTTCATCCAAGCTGGGGATAAACATGGCAACTGCTTTGGGAAGAAGGTTGTAGTTTATTGAAGAGGAGAACCAGACAGGAAGATGGCTGGCAGAAAAGAAGGGCTGACCACATGTAGGGAGTAGATTTTTATACCCTCTGGATCCTTTTGTTTGGAGTTGCTTCCTGTTCCTGTCTGAGGCTATTTCCTGTGGCATGAACTTTGACCTGAGTCAGAGTGTGCCTTTCTGGTATTCTGATGGTGATGGGTTAATCCTATTATGTCCAAAGGTCATGTCCTGCTTCCCTGGGACTGGGGTGGGTAGATTTTACGTGTGTTTTGTCTTCTTAATCTCCCAGCTGGGGGCCTGCAACCTTCCTGATGGTTTACATCTGCATTTGTACAGAACTGGGGGAGGGAGACCTGGGGCTATCAAGAAAAACTGGGCATGCTTTCCTGCCTCTTTAAGATCCATTTGAGGAAATACATTTTTCTGCCCTTTTAATATTTCCTTCTCTGAGGGTTGACTTCCCACACAACCAACAAGCTTGGAGAATGAAACTTCACCCTCATCCTACACTCGAGCTACCGATATTCGCCACCATGGCAAAGTGACCTATGACCTTTTTTCACACTTACAACCATTGCAACATCCTCATGGCCACATGCTCAAAATTTGGACACTTGGAAACTGGCATGTATTTATGACGGTTGCAGTGTCCCGGGATCATGTGATTATCGTTTGAAACCTTCTGGCAAGCAAAGTCAATGGGGAACCAGATTCACTTAACAACTGTACTACAGGTAGTCCTCGGCTTACAACAGTTTGTTTAGTGACTGTTCGAAGTTACAACAGCACTGAAAAAAGTGATTTATGACCATTTTTCATACTTATGACCATTGTAGCATGACATGATTTACATTCGGATGCTTTAGGACGGTTGCAGTGCCCCAGGGTCATGTGACCATCTTTTGTGACCTTCTAACAAGCAAAGTCAATGGGGAAGCCAGATTCATTTGCACAACTGTGTCACTATTTTAACAAGTGCAGTGATTCACTTAACAAATGTAGCAAGAATAGTCATAAAATGGGGTAGAACTCACTTAACAAATTTCTCCCACCACCGTCTTTTCTCTGCCTCTCAGTGCTTTGCAAAGATAGATTTCTGTCCAGCTCCTTCAACTCACCCACCTCTAATAAGTCAAAGCTGATTCAACGGAGTCCTCAGGAAATACAATCTCCCTTGAAGTCTCCAGCATTGTTTCATGACAACACTACAGTTATCTGCACTGTGAACAATTGCCACCTCTGATCTGTAGGAGTAAGACCACCCTCCCTTTTAATCATGGAACTGGGGATGGAGGTGAAGCAGCTACCTCTGAACCTCAGCACCAGATTCACAGGAAAACATTGCCCCAAAAAGTGACAAGGAGTAACAGAGATTAAAGTTTTGCCAGTTTGGAACTACCAAATTTGCTATGTCATGAGGCAAAGAAACTGAGAATGTTTTTTCTAGAAACAAGAGTTTTTACTTGATGAAATAATTATTTTGCCAAGGCCTGACTTTATGGATTAGCAGAAACACAAGTGAGACCATAACAAGCTGGGTGGTGGTTTCCCCTCCCACTCCCCCACCCCACCCCAGCTTTCCAAGAATCACAACAGAACAAAGTTTATAAACCAGAGCAATTTCTTTATGTGACCAGAAACCTATTCTACCATGAGTTCTGGATAACTTTCCTTGGGTTGTTTTATTGTCATATTTCTAATTTATTTGTTTTCCAAACTATTTGTAAATCATGGTCTGGCAGCTGATTCTTTGTTTAAGGGAATTAGCTCATGTTTTTTTAGACCCAGTGCTCAGAAAAGTGTGGGAAACACTATCGTTGCTTATTCTCTTGTTACTTCTATACAATACTATGAAGGTGGCCTTGAAGTCATTTATGGTAATTCCTCAGGGTGAGAACAGTTTGAATGATTTGCTAAGGATTTGGCATAGGCCGTGGAGACCAAGGCAGGGTAGATTCCCTGCCAGTAAGGGTAGATTTCCATGTCTGTTCTGAGCTGCAAATATCTAGAAGGCTACAAGAAAGCAGCAAGTAGCTAGCATTTTCTGTACCTTTTTATTGCCATCTAAAGCAGGGCTTTCCAACATTGGTACATTGGCACCTGTCAGGTGGTAAGCACCCCTGCCCAGCCCAGCCAAGTGTGGTGGGGGAGGGAATGAGCCAAAGCGGTGCAGCGCAGGACTTGCCATGAGAGAGTCCTCAGGAGCTGCAGGGTGGCTGGGGCGAGGTAAAGGCCCCAGGATCAGTATTTCCGGCACACCCGGAGGAGAAAGGAAGAGGAGGGGGCAGAGACAGGAGATGCTATAAAACAGACATGTCAAACACAAGGCCCGGGGGCCGGATCCGGCCCGCGAAGTGGTTTCATGTGGCCCGCGAAGCCATCCTGGAAACAGTGAGGGAATGGCCCCCACTGCCTTGGCCCTGGCCCAGAGACCCTCCTTCTGCCAGAGACCCTCAGATCTGTCCCACTCCTGCCCAGGCCCCCATAGGCACCCTTGATGCGAACGATGTAGCCACGCCCACCCAGTAGGCCATACGCACTCTAGCCACGCCCACCCAGTAGGCCATGCCCACCCAGGCCACACCCACCCGGCCCCCTGAGGGCAACCGCAATGCTGATGCGGCCCTCAATGAAATTGAGTTTGACACCCCTGCTATAAAAGGAGGCAGTTTGGATGGGAGAGGGAGAGGAAAAAAAAAGATGCAGCTTTGGGAAGATGAGTCAGCTGGAGCCGCACCAAAGGGAAAAGAATGAGGGGTGGGGAAGAGAGGAGAGGAGATCAAACAGGCCGGCTGGCAGCCAATCTACAACTTCTGTGGCAGCCATCCGTGCCAGGCACGCACACAGGTGGCAGCGACAACCAGGCAAGAATCACAGATGGGGAGAGGTCGCCCTCCATGAGGAATGAAGAAAGGCAGCATTGGGTGGAAGGAAGGAAGGCGATGGCAATGAGAAAGAGGGAGGTAGAGAGCAGGAGGGAAGGAGGGAAACAGAAAGGACGTAAAAGCCGAGGGTTTGCTTTCCAGCCGGGAGGCCACTATACCTTTAAGAGAGAGAAAGAGGAAAAAAAATGAAGTGCCGCCATTTGAAATAGGTGAGAAGAAGCCGGCTGCTCGAGAGGAGATGTTTATTGGCAGAAGCGAAGTGCTGTTTCAGCAGTTCGGTTCTGGATCAGCTGAACAACAAACCGGGCGAGTGGAAGGATTCTTATGTGATTTTGTGACTTTGAAGTTCTGGGATTTGTGCAATGTGGGCTTTGTGTTCTTAAGGAGTGTTTGGCAATTTCTATTGTGGCTGATGGCTTGTGTTGGATTTTGGGGTGAGGGGTTACTGGTTCTAATTCTCTTGCTTTGCTATTGTTAGCTGTACATTTTGCTGCAAGAGTATTTTTGTCCTGAATAGATTTTGCTTGTAGCATTCGTTTAATTATTTACTCCCGTTTGGGGAGGCTGCCTTAGCCCGCAGCCAGTACTTGCTACATTCTTCTCTTAAGTGCCAGCTGCCAGCTCCTTAACTTTCCTTTCTAGCCAGTGGCTAATTCTTAAAGGGGAATGCACCTTTTTAAGCTAGTTCCCTCAGCGGCTTGTCTTTTCTGTCTCTGGAGGCTTTTCCTTGTTTGATAAATATATGGAAGAGGAAAAATATAGGAGGGGGGTTCAAATTCCTCCTTCAGAAGGAAGGAGATGGGAATGAGAAAGAGGGAGGCAGGGAAGGAGAGAGGAAAGGAAACAGGAAGGAAGAGAGGAGGGAGGGAAATTGGAATGAAAAGGAGGGAAGGTCTGAAGGAAGTCCCTGCTTAGCACTTGGCCACCAGAAGCCTTTGACTTTGCTTGTCAAAAGGTTGCAAAAGGGGATCACATGACCCTGGGACACTGTGACCATCATAAATATGAATCAGTTGCCAAGCATCCAAATATATGATCCTGGGGATGTTGCAAAGATCATAAGTGTGAAAAATGGTCATAAGTTACTTCAGTGCCATTTTAACTTTGAACAGTCTCTAAGCAAATTGTTGTAAGTTGAGGACTACCTGTATTTTATTACTTTTTCCCCTTTTTTTGGTCATCAAGGTTTGACACCTTGCTAGGTGGTACTCAAATATTGCCATGTCCTAAAAGCAGTACAAGTGGTGAAAAGGTTGAAAAGCCTTTAGATTCTAAAGGACATCTGGTATCTCTTATGACCACTTAGTGATTCTCTGGATTTTTATGAACCCACCACAATTAAATTTTGCGATGACTAAAACTTTGTGAGGCTGTTATGCTGTAGAACTTTGTTCTAAGGCCACTCAGTGGATTTTTCAATTAAGTCAGGAAGAAGATTCAGACATATCCAGTTTTTTACACCAAGAGAAGAAAGCCACATAAGGACTCATTTCCAAAATTCTGCAGAAATGTTGCTAATCAGAACAGGCAATATTAGACAATAAATCCATTTGACTTACCTGATTCAAGCAAGCAACTTGTAAGTCTACCTTCAGTCAAATGGGTTATTTCTGTCTTTGCATAAACACACTGAATTCTACATTAACCAAGCACGTTGGATTCACAGACTGTGTTACAACACATGTACCCACCCACCCGCGCAGAAAAACCCACTCAGAATGAACAAAAACAAGTTTGCATGTGTGCAGAAGAACCTGCTAGGTCTTTTTATCTTACCTTATTGTATAAATATTGACTGCAACATTATTGATCTCTTGAAGGAGAATCAACATGGTTACTTTCCTAATTAGAGGTAATCTTCAAGTAATGGCTGTAATGGAGTCTAACCATTACAGTTGTGGGTTGTGATGTTTCAAGTCATGGGACCGACCCAATTTTATGATGTTTTGGCACTGGTCACTAAGCCAACTGATGTGGAGGAGGGAAATATTAAAACTTCAGATCTGGCCCATAGGTCCTCTTTTTCAGGTAGGTTCTAAATTTGGATGGTCACTAAGTGATCAGTTGTAAGTCAATGACTACCTTTAAGTGACTGAACACTATGTTCTTTGCTGTGGACTTGCTGGACAGTCCTCTTTCATTTGGGTGGGGTGAAGCGTTCAGTATATTACGTTACCTCAAAGATTTGCTTAAGTGATTAAATTTTGGAACACAAAAAGGTCTTTTTATTTGCTCACATGCACATAATATGGATACTACGTACATCTCCTGAAGGACTTCAACTCATAAATCCCAGTTTCGGAAAGGCTTTTGCATTACAATGGAGGTAGACATTTTTTCTTATCTCACTTGGACTGATGATTTTTTTGAGCCGAGATTCCAATTTCAGGTGAAGAAAATGACAGTCTTAAGAAAAATAAAATAGAACAACAGAGTTGGAAGGGACCTTGGAAGCCTTCTAGTCCAGGGCTTTTCAACCAGTGGTACGGGTACCACCTGTGGTACGTTGGCACCTGGCAGGTGGTATGCGGCCATCCTAGAAAAGTGGTAGCGGGGGAGGGGAATGAGCTGAACTGGTGGCAGCACCGCACAAGCCTGAGCAGTCACTATTTATTTATTTATTTATTTATTTATTTATTTATTTATTTATTTATTTATTTTTGGGACTTATATGCCGCCCTATCTCCCGAAGGACTCAGGGCGGCTAACAACAATAAAACACAATAATACAAATGTTAAAAAAGATTAAACTAACAAGCCCCAATGATAAAATATTAAAAATATTCTACTTAAAAATCCCTATCGTCAGTCCAGGTCAGCCTGATGGAAGAGAAATATTTTAAGGCCGCGACAAAAGGACCGGAGATCCGGGGCCATCCGGAGCTCAAGGGAAAGTTGATTCCACAGGGCCGGCGCTCCCACAGAGAAGGCCCTCCCCCTGGGGGTCGCCAGCCGCCATTGTCTAACCGACGGCACCCTGAGGAGGCCCTCTCTGTGGGAGCACACCGGGCGATGGGAGGTCGTTCCTGGCAGCAGACGGTCCTGCAAATATCCCAGGCCTAAGCCATGTAGGGCTTTATAGGTAAGAACCAGCACCTTAAATCTAAGCGAACTGTTATAAGTCAAGGACTACCTGTACTTCATCACTTTTTCTTTTTTTGGGGGGGGGGGGGTCATCAAGTTTTTGACACCTTGCTAGGCAACTGATGATACTCGGATGTTGCCAGAATGGGTGAAAAAGTTGAAAAGCCCTGTTCTAGTCCAACCCTCGGCTCAAGCAGGAGACCTTATATCAGGGGTGTCAAACTCAATTTCATTGAGGGCCGCATCAGCATTGCGGTTGCCCTCAGGGGGCCGGGTGGGTATGGCCAGGGTGGGGGTGGCCTACTGGGTGGGCGTGGCTAGAGTGCATATGGCCTACTGGGTGGGCGTGGCCAGCTCTACATCGTTCGCTTCAAGGGTGCCTATGGGGGCCTGGGCAGGAGTGGGACAGATCTGAGGGTCTCTGGCAGAAGGAGGGTCTCTGGGCCAGGGCCAAGGCAGTGGGGGCCGTTCCCTCACTGTTTCCAGGATGGCTTCACGGGCCACATGAAACCACTTCGCGGGCCGCATCCGGCCCCTGGGCCTTGTGTTTGACATGTCTGCCTTATATCATTCCAGACAAGTGGCTGTTAAGTCTCTTCTTAAAAGCCTCCACTGATGGCGCACCCACAACTTCTGAAGGCAAGCAGTTCCACCGGTTAATTGTTCTCACAGTTAGGAAATCTCTTTTTAGCTCTAGGCCGGTTGTCTCCTTGATTACTTTCCATGCATTGTTTCTTGTCTTGCCTTCTGGCGCTTTGGAAAATAGTTTGGGACCCTCTTCTTTGTGGCAGCCCCTCAAATATTGGAATACTGCTATCATGTCACCCCAGTCCTTCTTTTCACTAGGTTGGAAGCCTTAATTTCATATCCTGTTCTTTATGTTCAAAAGACACGTTTCCCTAGTCTGATGCCATTTAAAAGGGCTGGGACAGGAATTCCCAGAATTTTGAGCTAGTGTAGCCAGTGCTTTTTTTGTAAAAGAAAAAGGTGCCAGAACTCACACATGTCATGCAACCCGCCTTGCCTACCCTACAAGGTTTCGTCCAAAAAAGGTGCCGGAACTCCGTTCTGAGCGTTCTATGAGAAAAAAAGCCCTGAGTGTAACTATTTTCCCCCGCCCATCTTTTCTGTAATTCTCAGCAAATAAATGCAGAGAGGTTAAGTGGTGTTTAAATCTGAACCACAGAATTTTGCCTTGACTGAATGTACCAAAATCCTTTCTCTTATTGCAACACTTGAGGAATAAATTGCATTTTTAAAAAAAATACAATTCTGCTCAAGAGTTGACATAATAAACATCCCACAATTAAATGGTTATAATGTGATTTGCCCTCCCTTGTGGTGGGAAATTTAATCTATATAAAGCTGCCCTAAATACATTTTAGCAAAGGAGAAGGAGAACTGCACTTAGGGGAAACAGAGTTCCATTACGGAAAAGAAGAGGAGGAAGAGAGAATAAAGCATATCCCTGGGGGTGGGGGGGGAAAGGAACTTTCCAAAGCCACCTTCAAAACTTGAATGTTCAAAAAGATCAACATGGAAAACAAAACGTTGAGGGTATAAATATTTGGGATGAGATGGAGAACGTATTGAAAGCATGTGTAGCCTCAGGTTAGTTCAGAAAGGCAATATTTAGCTAGCCAAATGGGAAAAAAGAAAGCTAGGGACCAACTTACTTGGAAAGGGAAAAAGAATAATAGAATAACAGAGTTGGAAGGGACCTTGGAGGTCTTCTAGTCCAACCCCCTGCTCAGCAGGAAACCCTGCACCATTTCAGACAAATGGTTGTCCAATCTCTTCTTTAAAAACTCCAGCGTTGGAGCATTTATAACTTCTGGAGGCAAGTCGTTCCACTGATTAACTGTTCTCATTGTCAGGAAGTTTCTCCTTAGTTCTAGGTTGCTTCTCTCCTTGATTAGTTTTCATCCGTTGCTTCTTGTCCTGCCTTCAGATGCTTTGGAGAATAGCTTGACTCCCTCTTCTTTGTGGCAGCCCCTGAGATATTGGAAGACTGCTATCATGTCACCCCTCACCCTTCTCTTCGTTAAACTAGACATACCTAATTCCTGCAACCGTTCTCCATGTTTTAGCCTCCAATCTCCTGGAGGCTAAACATCCAGAGCACATGACATCTACTGAAGGAGAATACTGGAAGGGATAGAGATACAGGTAGTCTTATAATTATGACTAAACATTTGCTTAGTGATTGTTCAAAGTACAACCGAGCTGAAAAAAGTGCCTTATGATTTTTTTTTCACACTTACAATCATTGTAGCATCCCCATAGTCACACGACCAAAATTCAAACCCTTGGCACCTGGCATGTATTTATGACCGTTGCAGTGTCCCCGGGTCATGTGATTAACTTTTGCGACCTTCTGACAAGCAAAGTCAACGGGGAAGGCAGATTCATTTAACAACCGTGTTACTAACTTAACAACTGCAGTGATTCACTTAACAATCGTGGCAGGAAAGTGTGTAAAAGGCGGCGGGACTGTGTCATCTAGCAACATAAATTTTGGGTTCAATTGTGGTTGTGAGTCCATGATTACGTGTATTAGTACAGGCAACTGCTTTACTTGGAAGCATCCTGACATCCAATTCTTTTTTAAATTAAAAAATGGATTTTAAAAATCTGGGCCAGAAGCTCAGCAGGGCAACACTGGAGACCACAGGCATCGTGTCACCTAATCCTCCTTCCGCTGACAGACTTCAATTGACAGGGTAAAAAATAATCCTGCGTGCTGATGATGCTCTCCATTTAAACCTCTGCAGGGCTGCTTTGTCAAGAAGTTAAGAGCAACAGATGTTGCATTCTCTGGATTGGCCTGCTTCCTCTCTCCAAAGCAAACCATGGCATTGACCCTTAATTCTGGCTCTAGTTCATGTGAAACACATGGCTAGTTTATATGGTGGAGGCCAGTAACCTGTAACCCCCAAATGCTCTTCTTGCCTTTGACAACTTTTGGAAAGAAATGGCTAGAAGGTTTTGAGAGCATAGGATCTAGGTTGCCTATGCCTGTTGTATGGCCTCAGTTAGCCCCATGAAATGAGTGTGTAGACCATATTCAGTAATAGTATGCAACTTGTATATGCTTGTATATGCTAATAACTCCCTTCTGGATAAGGTTACCTAGAAGTTACCCAGAAGTTTCTTAGCTGGTCTAGGTTTCTTGGCCTTTTTCAGCATGTTGATCTGAGACTTGGAAAACACCTGAAGCCATCACCAACCTTCTAAAGATATTATGAACTTCTACTACATAGCAGGGATGTCAAAAGGTCAACTTTGAATGACATGATATCCACTTCAAAAGGTGAGTGTAAAGTGGGTTTCTATCACAGTAGGCTGGGAATTTTATAGGTAGCACTTATAGATCTGTTCACCACTTGCTGACAAAGGAGATTAAAAAAAAGAAACATTATAGTATTTAGAAGCATTAATAAACCTATCCATTTGTGGGACCGGCAGCCCAAAGTCACTAACTGAAATGGGGGCCATAGAAATTGAATGAATGAATGAATGTAAGCATTATCTGCTTAAAATGTTCGCTCTGTTGTTATTGGCCTCTTAAGCCTGCCTTTGTCAGCCAGATGCTCTCCAATATGGTGACCATGCTGGCTACAGGATATGGACATCGTAGTCCATATAGAGAGACTTGAGTTTGGGCAAGTTTTCTAGTCTACACTAGCTGATAGCCCCAAGCTTGTGTGTGTGAGTAAGATGTGTTCCCATTTTTAGAAGCTTTTGACGGAGCATATTTACCCAGTAAGCCCATTTAACTTGCTCTGAGATATTTTGGTCTACCTTGTAAATATGAGTATTAAATGTCCTTATGAAAAGTAGTCACTGTGTGGTGTGTACAAGGGACGTTTCAAAACTCAAATACCATCTCTCACAACTTAAAAGAGAAGACATTAATTCTATTTTAACATGTAAATTAAGAATCAGAACTGTAGGATTCAGGAACTTGAGACTGGTCTTATGAAGACAGACAGAGAGAACAGCCTGTTCAAGTGAACCCATTCCTCATTTGTTTACATACCCATCAACTGTTCCTGCTATCAAGAACGCAGTCTGCAGAACTGTTCATGAAGGAACCCACACTTATGTCTATAGCTTTCCCGTACAAATAGGTAGATATTTTGAAGTTTCCTCAGCAACAACAAATAAAGTCATGATTTAATCAGAGGAACAACAAGTGGAAAACGAATGACTGATGTAAAATCCAGTTCACATCTGGCCAAAACCACTTCTTATGTGTATAAATCATCCTAGGCTGCTTTCTTAAGTTGTCCTAAAAGTACATTGGAGATATTATATAGAAGGTCCTTCTTAAAATGCAGAGGATTTTCTGTGAAAAATTGTTGCCCAGGGGGCCATACATAACTGCTCTAAAAACACAACTTTGCCTGCAGAATTTTTGCTAGTCATTTGCAGATACTAGTGGTGACTTTTTCGAATAAATTGCTTTATGGCCATTTATAAAGTTTGAACTTTGATCCTTAAAGATATGAATCTTCTTCCCCTTGACCTTTTCCCTCCCTCAACCCTGCAAGCTGATTCAATAAAGTCAATGCTAGCTCAGAAAGAAACTGGTCTGACACAATATCATATTTTGTGTGTATAGATACTGCTGCACCAAAACCACTAGAGCAAGGTGAACGTGAGAAGGATCCAACTGATGGGACAAAGAAAGGGGAAACCACTCAACTCATCCAGGAATATATTAAAAAGTAAAGGTAAAGGTTCCCCCGCACATGCGTGCTAATCGTTTCCGACTCTAGGGGCCGGTGCTCATCTCTGTTTCAAAGCCGAAGAGCCAGCGTTTGCCCGAGGACATCTCTGTGGTCATGTGGCCGGCATGACTTAGACGCCAAAGGCGCACGGAACGCTGTTACCTTCCCACCATAGTGGTCCCTATTTTTCTACTTGCATTTTTTACGTGCTTTCGAACTGCTAGGTTGGCAGAAGCTGGGACGAGTAACAGGCGCTCACTCTGCTACGCGGCACTCGGGATTCGACCCGCCAAACTGCCAATCTTCTGATCGACAAGCTCAGTGTCCTAACCCACTGAGCCACCGCGTCCCTTAGGAATATATTACTGCAATGCTATTAATGCATAGATAAAGAGGAGGGATGAATAAATACTTATACCTTAAAGAAGTCCCTGATGAGAATTAAGAGGATGGTCAAATAGGGCTAGAAAGAGCTGAAGTCCATAAGACTTAAAGATGCCAAGGTTGGACACGCCTGGTCTAAACAGATCTTCCTAATTCCATAATTCTATGAATCTATCATTAGCCATAACTCCCAATAGATGTATTCTGGTTTAGACTTCTCTGATTTTTTTTAAAAATATGTATTTTATGTGCGTATTCTTTTTTATGTGAGAGAGAATGACCTCTGAATCACCCTTGAATTGCAATTCACAAAAGCCTCAAAAGCTTTTGGAAACTGTCTCACTGTTGAATTTATTTTTTCTATGAGTGATAGACTCCTCATCTATCTTCACCCTGTCACCTTTCTTTGAAGGGACAATGCTTCCTGTTACACCTTGTAAACAGTGCAAAATGTAAGATAGTAGTTTACATTTGGGAATATACTGTATAGCATGTAGTGAATACACACCGTATATTATTAACAAGAGGTGTCAGAAAAATGTAGTTTGGAAAAGATCACATTTCTTAAAGCTTTACAATATTTGAAACAAGCTGTTTCCCTTCTTTTCCGTATTATGACAGAGGTTTTCTAACTTTGCAATACTGTACCTGTCTAAAATGATAAATGAATTATGAGACCCTCCCACTAAAACTAAATAACCAGTGAATAAATTTTAAAAAAATCCTGCTGTGATTGGTGGAACATTTCGACAAGTGAATAGGTTCGTGGATTGAGCCATTTCTCAAAATTTGCTGGTTTTTTTTTAACATTTTAATCCCTCCTAGATGCTTGCTTTGGCATCACTCCTTCATTGGCTGAGCAAATTTGATCATTTAACCCCCTCCCCATTTACTAACTGCACCCTTGAGGGGGATTATGAGCCACAGTTTGACCACTCCAATCATAAAGCATTTTGAGGAAACTAATGTTTTATACTTACTGTAGCTGTATTTAAAGATTGTACAGGGAAGGTCTATGGCAGACATGTCAAACACAAGGCCCAGGGGCCGGATCCAGCCCGCGAAGTGGTTTCATGTGGCCCGCGAAGCCATCCTGGAAACAGTGAGGGAACGGCCCCCACTGCCTTGGCCCTGGCCGAGAGACCCTCCTTCTGCCAGAGACCCTCAGATCTGTCCCACTCCTGCCCGGCCCCCCCTTGATGCAAACAATGTAGAGCTGGCCACACCCACCCAGTAGGCCATACGCACTCTAGCCACGCCCACCCAGTAGGCCACGCCCACCCTGGCCATACCCACCCGGCCCCCTGAGGGCAACCGCAATGCTGACGCGGCCCTCAATGAAATTGAGTTTGACACCCCTGGTCTATGGCTTATATGTTCCAAAGATGCTTTTCCAAAAGGCAACTGGACTTTGGTTTTTTTTTCTCTTGAAGACCTTTGGCTTCTCATCCAGGAAGCATCTTCTAAGCTTGTAAGCATCTGCTAAGCTTGTAAGCCGCCCTGAGTCTTCGGAGAAGGGCGGGATATAAATGGAATTAAAATAAAATTAAAAAAATCTTCAGTTCTGACTGAATGGTGGGGCTTCAGAACTGAAGAAGCTTCCTGGATGAGAAGCAAAATGTCTTCAAGAGAAAAAAAAACCAAGAAAGCCCAGCTGCCTTTTGGAAAAGCACCTTTGGGACAACCATGACCTGGATGGTTGAGGATCTCCATAGACATCTATTGCTTATATATTTGACCGTTGTTCATTTAGCATCTTATTACATTCCTGTTGTGATTCAGGGTCAGCCTGTGGGTTCGGCAGTTGGGTCAGAAGATTCAGAGGAGGAGGAGGAGGAGGGGTTTGGAGAGCCTGCAGAAGACAGTTCTGAGGCTTCGCAGAGCTCTCAGCCAGGCCCCTCCCATCTGGTTACTACACAGACCCAGCTGTGTGAGCCTGACAGCGTGGATGAAGATGACCCACAGCTGGCCCTGCTCAAGGACACCCGACGCAGGAGGCAGTCAGTCAGGAGTAAACAGAGGAAGGCAATGGGGCACCTCGGAAGGAGGCAGAGAGAAGCCACGCCTTGAACTGTTTAAAAGGGGAATGTGTGGGAGGGCTGGTTTGCTGAAGGCAACCATTTGAATAGCTCCTGTTTTAGTGGTTTGTATTTTGTTTTGCTCAGTTTGCTCTGTTTTGGATCTGTTTTGCGTAAATAAATTTGGCGGGCGTACTACCAGCCTTTTGCCTTTTGTAAAGGGGTTGTACCTGCCTTTTCTGCAGGGCCGGTAGTAGGCTGGAACAGAACAATTCCATAGAATGCACAGGTATAGTACAGGTGGTACCTTGCTCAATAGTAGTAACTGTGAGAGGGATCTCGGAGTCCCAGTGGACAATCACTTAAATACAAGCCAGCAGTGTGCTGCAGCTGCCAAAAAAGCCAACACAGTGCTAGGCTGTATTAACAGAGGGAGAGAATCAAGATCAAGTGAAGTACTAATACCACTTTTCAATGCCTTGGTAAGGCCACACCTGGAATACTGCATCCAGTTTTGGTCACCACGATGTAAAAAAGATGTCGAGACTCTAGAAAGAGTACAGAGAAGAGCAACAAAGATGATTGGGGGACTGGAGGCTAAAACATATAGGGAACAGTTGCTGGAATTGGGTTATGTGTAGTTTAACAAAGAGAAGGGTGAGGGGTGACATGATAGCAGTGTTCCAATATCTCAGGGGTTGCCACAAAGAAGAGGGAATCAAGCTATTCTCCAAAGCACCTGAAAGCAGGACAACAAGCAACGGATGGAAACTAGTCAAGGAGAGAACCAGCCTAGAACTAAGGAGAAACTTCCTGACAGTTAGAACAATTAATCAGTGGAACAACCTGCCTCCAGAAGTGGTGAATGCTCCAACACTGGAGGTTTTTAAGAAGAGACTGGCCAGCCATTTGTCTGAAATGGTATAGAGTTTCCTGCCTGAGCAGGGGGTTGGACTAGATGACCTCCAAGGTCCCTTCCAACTTATTATTATAGAGAACATTCAGTGGTGCACAGCATTTCACACTTGAACAATTGGTTCCTTCCACAGTTTAGAACAGTGTGCTGGCTTCGCTTGGCAGTGATATGTGGAAATCTCAGCAAGTCATTTTCTCCAAAATGAATACTAGTATGACATTAATCCTTATCAAGGACAACCTTGACGGATGCCAGAATCATCCAGAGATGCCAGCTAAGTCTAAATGTCTACAAAAAAATGGGAGTACTTCAGCAGACTTTTAATTCTAGTTTCCTCTGGATAATGCAGAACCTACAGTTAAAGTTGACATATACAGAGTAACACACACACACACACACACACACACACACACACACACACACACAGAGAGAGAGAGAGAGAGAGAGAGAGAGAGAGAGAGAGAGAGAGAGACATAAATATGTCAGCATAAGAAAGTTGTAAGGATCAGCCATAATTAAGTGGCAGAATATGGACACAAGACATAGGAAAGATCTCTCACTAACCTAGGAAGGAGGAACTATACGTAGTCCTCGACTTATGACCACAATAGAGCCCAGTTTCTGTTCTCAAGTGAGACATTAGTTAAGTGACTTTTGCCCCATTTTATGACAGTTGTTAAATGAATCTGGCTTTCCCATTGAATTTGCTTGTCAAAAGTTTGCAAAAGGTGATCACATGACCTTGGGACACAAGCAACGGTCATAAATGTGAACCAGATGCCGACATCAGAATTGCGATCACGTGACCACAGGGATGCTGCAAAGGTCGTAACTATGAAGAATGGTCGTAAGTCACATTTTTCAGTGCCATTGTAACTTTGAACGGTCACTAAATGAACTGTTGTAAGTTGAGGACTACCGGTATACCAAAGGGGAGTAGCAAATCTTCAGGCAATTCCCAGTACCTTACAGGTAGTGCTCGACTTGACAGCCACAACTGAGATCGGAATTTTGGTTGCTAAGCAAAGCGGTTGTTAAGTGAGTCAAGTTAAGCCCAATTTTGCGACCTTTTTGCCATGGTTGATAAGTGAATCACTGCAGTTAAGTGAATCACGTGGTTGTTAAGCAAATCTGGCTTCCCCCATTGACTCTGCTCGTGGAGATGGCTGGGAAGGTTGGATCTGACCCCAGGATGCTGCAATTATCAGACATGCCAACTGACAAGTGCCCAAATTATGAACATGTGATCCTAGGAATACTGTGACCGTTGTAAGTGCAAGGAATACTTGAACAGTCACTTTTTTTTAGTGCCGTTGTAACTTCGAATAGTCACTAAATGAACGTTTCTAAGTCTTACAGTTCATTTACTGACCATTCAAAGTTACAAAGTCGCTGAAAAAAGTGACTCATGACCATTTTTCACACTTACGACCATTGCAGCCTCCCCGTGGTCCCGTGATCAAAATTCAGATGTTTGAGAACTGACTCACATTTATGACGGTTGCAGTGTGCCCGGGGTCATGGGATCACCTTTTTACGACTTTCTGACAAGCAAAGTCAATGGGGAAGCCAGATTCACTTAACAACCCTGATGCTAATTTAACAGCTGCAGGGATTCCCTTAGCAACGGTGGCGAGAAAGGTTGGTAAAATGGAGCAAAACTCCCTTAACAAATGTTTCGCTTAGCAACAGAAATGTTGGGCTCTATTGTGGTCGTAAGTCGAGGACTACCTGTAGTTCCTCTTTCCTGTACTTGTATTGTGTTCTTTGCACAAAACACAGTCTAAAAAATTGGATCCTGCTAACTTTCTGCAGCTGAAACTCTGCTGATTGAAATTCAGCAAGCAGAGCTTCGCTTTCCATTATGGCAATTGAAACCTTCCAGTGGAATTATGTCTTTCTTAGACCTTGTCCACACGGAGGATTTTGGCAGTCCCACAAACCTCTTTGGATGTGCTGGCACTGATACAAAGCCCCAAGGGCAAGAACGCTGCACCTGTGTAAACTGTTGAAGGATACCAGAGGCTTCATATTAGGAAAATTGTGATGGGTGTGAAGCTATTTATTTCTGCCTTTGATCTTGTCCTCCAAGGTCTGGTCCTTTCATTGCCAACACTCAAGTCTCCCATTTACTTTCTTAACACTGGAAGAAGCAAACAGTGTATCTAACATAGGTAAGGAGAGGACGAACAGCCATCTGAGCCAGATTTGCCTGTAATTTGCAAGTTGACATGATTTACTCCCCTTTTCTTGATGTAATTATAATTAGTAAAGATTAAAAAAAAACAAATTGCTACTTTTTAGATAGCATTGTTTGTGATTTATCAAGGCCAGAGCAGCAATAAGTGTCTTCCAGATGTTTTGGGATGGGCTCTTTTGATTTATAATTGTAATAAAATTGTCGGACACTCCAGACCCCTAATCTTAAGAGAGAGGAAATAAGTTTACTTTTTCTAAGCATTATTTATGCACTTCTACTTCCAAGGTTAATCACTTTTTTCTAAACAACCTCGACCTGAAGACTATAAACAAACTGAGTCACAGTGCGTACATTTGAATAAACATATTATAATATTAGGAGTTTTGTTCTAGTTTCCTTCCCTATCACTTCATAAGGTCAAGGGAATAGAATGTGTTTTTATATTCCTAAAGGATATGTCACGTACACCTGTCCTACTTTTAAGAGCTTTACAAATAGTAACAGTTATAAAGGAATGGCAAGTTCAAAGACCTGTTTTTCCCACTCCCTTCTATCTTCTTTGTTTCTTAAAAGAAGGACAATACAGGTAGTCCTCGACTTGTAAACTATTCACTTAAGAACTGTTCCAAGTTACAACGACAGTGAAAAAAGTGAATTACACCCCATCCTTGCACTTATGACATCTTCGCATCTCACAGTCAAATGCTCAAAATCAGGTGTTTTGGCAACTGGCATGTACTTACACAGTTGCAGTATTCAGGGGTCACATGATCACCATTTGTGACCTTCCCATGAGTTTTCTCTCTCTCTCTCCCTCCCTCTCTCTTTCTCTCCTTCCCCCCCTCTCTCTGATCTTCTGCTCACTTGGCAAGCTGGCTTCACGCTGTTCTCCGACAAGCTGACACACATTCTTATTGGGCTAGCTCTCCTGCCCTGCTTTCTGCTGCTTGCTACTTCCTGTGGAGACGCAGCAAAGGCAGGAGACCTGCCCAATAAGCTTGTCAGCTTCTCTGAGAGCAGCACGAGGCCACGCTTTTTTACACACACATACACATACAGAGAGGGGGGTAGAGGGAGAAGGGAAGCGCAAGTGCCTCTCTCTGTCTCTCTCTCTCTCTGCAAATGGCCAAGCATGACTGGGAGCCACAGGAGAAGGCTGAAAGAGCCGCATGCGGCTCCAGAGCCGCGGGTTGCCAACCCATGTGTTAAGACGATTACAGCGAAATCCTGAATACTAAATGAAACTGAAATCTATGGAACATTTTTTTTAGGTAAGGCAGAATTATCTTATGAATGTGGCTAAAATGTTATCTCAAGGATGAATTTAGAAGTTAGCTTTCAGTAAATTACCATTTTTGTCCTATTCCATACCTGCTGTAACAAACCATATTCCTTTTCAGTTTTTGTAAGCCTTGAATATACACTGAGTATTTTTGAAATGTACTAAATAAGTATGAGATAATTTTATTAAACTCTCCAAGAAGAATACGTTTTCTTATTTAATTATCATGTTGAACAAATTGTGGGAAAAAATAACCAACTAACCCAAAGTCAGCTTTGGCATAGCCTTGTAAATAAAAGTAGACATGTTCCTAAACATTAGACATTATTAATTGCTTTTCTGTGATCTGAAAAGCATGGAAGGGGAAGAAGGAAACTTTTGTAGAAATTTCCTGGGAATGTGTAATTTACCACAGCTTCACAGGACTGTAATTTTTAAGACTGATTTACAAAAAGTAACCTAACATTTCTAATTTTTCAGGATATTGGACAATTATTTTCCTATAGTGTAGATATTTCATATTACCATTTTGACTATGGAGGTGAGAATATCTTAAAGAGGATGCTCAATATAGTTTTATGCAACAATATCAGAATAGTCAATTTTGTGGCTCAAGGACAAGTTTAATTTTAGACTCTCTGAGTCCTTCTGATTATGCCCAAGAACTAATCTTCTTATAATGCAACCAAGTATAATAGAGCTAGCTGATGTAGTGTTTAAGAGGTAGAAGCCAAAGGTGCTTTTTCAAGAGGTAACTGGACTTTCTTGTTTTTCTTTGTTCTCCTGTTGAAAAAGCACCTTTGGGACAACCATGACTTGGATGACTGAGAATCTCCATAGACAGGGAGAAGCCAACTTGGAATTTATCCTCAACCATGGAAGCTCCCTCATTATACCTCACCCCTCATCCTATCTCCTTAGAAGGTTTTGTAGAGAAAAACTATGGAAGAACTGCTATGTATTGTATGTTGGCTTGAACCAATAGTGTAGCCAAAAGAAAGCAAACGCAATCCAATGTAAGTATTGTGCCTAGTTCAAGAGAAATCACAGTTGCTTTTTATTCTACATTGGTCAGACCATAACAAGAATACTGTATCCAGTTCCATATATTGCATATTAAAGACCAACTTAGAGGTTTAGAAGGAAAAAAACCCTATAAGGAACATGAGATGTTTTCAAAAGTACTGAAGACATGATAGATGTCTTCAGGCATTAGAAAGATTGAGGTGTAGAAGACAGACATCGTTGTTCCAGAAGACAGGATAAAAAACAATGGATTTAAATCACATGGAAGGTGGACCTCAGAGAAAACTACCTAATAATAAGAGCTGGTCAACAGTGGAACAACTTTGCCTCGGAAAATGGTGGATTCTGCTCATATGTTTTAACAAAGGCTAATTAACCATCTGTCAGAGATACTATGAGATGGATTTCTACACTGGGTTAGAAGTTTCATGAAATGTCTTCTATCCCATGATTCTTTGATGATGTGATTCTGAACACAAGATAGGACAAAATTAATGCATCATGGAAAACAAACCTTGAGCCAAGAACTAAGAGTCATAGTGTAACTGTCGTAGAATCTTAAGAGGTTCATTTGCTTTGTCCAAATGGGAGCGCCTGATAAAAACATAGTGGACCAACTGTGTAAAGATGTAAAAGAAAAAAACAACAACCCTCTGATACTTCTGTGCACATCTATGCAGCTATTCAAAAGTGCAAGTTAAAAAAAGAGTATGAACATTTACACCTGGACAGATGAATTAACCTATGCTTTGTTATTTAGGCTATACCAGAAATAAAAGCCAATGACCACAAACCATTAATTCTCAATTGCAAATTTCTTGACTACAGATATATTCCCTGGCTCCCAGGAAGAAAATGATGTTAAGAAAACTGCTATAAATTTTGCACTTACAGCTTTGGTGATATTCCCATCAACCTAGTTTTCAAATTGCCAGAAGCGAATGCGTGAGACTTGGTAGCACACGGGTACTACAGTCTACCTGCGGAGTTACTAACAAGAAAAATAGCTAATGTGAATTGTATTTTTATAGCCTTGAATTGTACCAATAGGAAGTGTAGGTAATTTCTTGTTAAATCCGGAGCAATCCACACAGTCATCTTCTTACCCTACATAATATATCACCTTTCACTATTATTCTCCTATTGTTTTCCTATGATTTATCAATTGTTGTTTGTAACTTACGTTTAATGATTGTAACTATGATTACGACCTATGACCTATTACTTCTTGTTTATATGTACACTGTGAGCTTATGCACTGGAGACAAATTCCTTGTGTGTCTGATCGCACTTGGCCAATAAAGTATTCTATTCTACTCTGTTCTGTTCTGTTCTATTCTCTATTTCCCTGTCATACTTTCAGCTCTAAGTGTACAAAAATACCACCATAAAAGATCCAAATCTCCAGATGTAGAGAATCCCTGAAACATCTGTTTTTTGCATCTGTGTGAGCTGCTACTTAGGGTCACATAAACATACACAGCTTTATTTGTAGAAAATTGCTGGTCCTCACCATTGTCTCCACGTGAACAAAAATAAGAGAATGCTATTTTGTAGTCCATCGAATCTGCACTTATTATCAGAGAAATGCTGGAAGAGAGAGTAACAGTAGCTATTGGCTAGCAGAAATAAATAATATGTTTGGCAGAATAAATTCATCAACCATTTCTTCCCCCCCCCCCTTAGGAAAGACAGTATCAGTGATTCTTTTTTTCTTAAGGAATAATGGGAAGCTTTTTGAAGGAACTCCTACATCTGTGAAAACTTCATGCAATTTTCCCAGGAAATCTGCAGTTCCAAGTTCCTAGAGATGGATCACTGTTCTGAATTGATGGTCCACCAATACAGGACTCTGGATAAGTAATATCTGAAACATTTTTATTCTCAATCTGGCACCTTCCAACTATTTAATTTCAAATACCGAGAACCCCAATCAACACAATAGTTTACATTCAAAATAGTGGGAAGTCCAAAAGTCAGAAATGGCTGATTGTCTGCGTTAAAATGGTTCTTAACAAATCAAAATAGATAGCAATTCTTGAGCACTACATATGTAGTAACTCACACTTTTTGGTATCTTTAACTCGATCCTGTGATCATCCCTAATAGTCAGTAGTGCATAAGACCAGTGTTTCTCAATCTTGGCAACTTTAAAGTATGGGGACTTCAATTCCCAGAATTCCCACCCAGCATGCAACTGCTTCCCTTTATGTCGGGGATGTCAAACTGCCGGCCAGCAGAACGGATGCATCATAGCGAAACCGTGCCTATCCTGTTGCCGTCAATGGCAAAAGAGATGCGATACGTTGTGACACATCATGTGACGTTGCGAGTTTGACACCCCTGTTCTATGTTCTGTCCCAAACAGTTGCTGTTTGAAAATATACTGTCCATGAGAATGCATATTTCATGTGCATAGACCTATTCTCCACAAACATATATATTTCTGTATTAAATGTTGTCTATGTAGGTGGATGTAGTTATAATAAGCTAATTATTCTTCCTATCTCTGCATTAGGGACAATATAGGTAGTCCTTAACTTATTACTTTTGTTTAACAACTGTTCAAAGTTAAGATGCTCTAAGAAAAAATGCTTTATGTTCTATAATCACATTTAAGTCCATTCTACCATCCGGGGGGGTGGTGGGGTGGTGGTGGTGGTCATATAATTACAGATCAGGTGCAGTTTACATGATCATGATTTGCAACTTATTTGCATGTTTTAGGCAAAAAAACCTCCATTGGCGTAGCTGGATTTGTTTAATAACCACAGTGATTTGCATTACAACCACTATAAAAATGGTAATAAAATCAGATCTGGTCACATCGTAATTTGACTTATGACCACACTGACGTACAACCAAAATTCAAATGTGGTCATAAATCAAGGACTACCTGTATGTTTGTCAGGAGAAAAATGGTGGGAAGCCGTGCAAATATTTTACAGTTATTTTAACACAAACCTAAATCTAGATAGAATGACCCTTGCCATTTTCTAAACTAGCCTTTCATCTATTCTTTAACTGCAGCCAGGAATGAAATTAGATTATGACATTCTTGCAAAACATGCCTATGTGTAAATATGTGTACACCAAAAGCTAAACCAAGCTCCAGGAAGCCACTCAATATTTTATTTTCTAAGAAGGTGTCTGGAAGGCTATATAGGATAACAGAATATAATAGAGTTGGAAGGGACCTTGGAGGTCTTCTAGTTCAACCCCCTGCTCAGGCAGGAAACCTTATATCATTTCAGACAAATGGTTGTCCAATCTCTTCTTAAAAGTCTCCAGGGATGGCGTTACCACAACTTCTAAAAGAAGCTTTTACACCGGTTATTTGTTCTAAATGCCAGAAAATTTCTCCTCAGTTCTAGGTGGCTTCTCTCCTCGATTAGTTTCATTCCATTGCTTCTTGACCTGCCTTCAGGTGATTTGGAGAATAGGTTGACCCCCTTCTTTTTTGTGGCAATATAGTATATATAGGGGCCGATATTTATTTTTGGCAATATAGTTGTCTGAGGATGATGGTTTACTTTGTAGAATATTAGCTTTCTGCTCACTTTTTAAATGAAAATAAAACATTACATGGGGCAAAAACCTTGGTGGGTGCCCAATTCCCTAATGGGGTCTATGGATATTTTCTTGGCACCAACCAAAGTCCCCACCCCGTATAATTTTATAATGTCTACTCAAAGCAGAGATGCTTAGAGAGTATGGCTAAAAAAAGAAAAGTCAAGATGGCAGCCATAATGGTGTGATTCAAGTTCTGCCTTTTTTATGTGCAATGCATCACTCATATAAAACATGCACAATTTCAACTGCAGATATCTTGACTTTTTTTGACCTTCCCTATCACAACATCCTTGCTTTCAAAGAGCTCTCACTGCCTTAATTTGAAGGAAGACTGTCTACAGCAGAATTTTCCAGCCTTAGAAACTTTAAGATGCATGGCTGGCTGGGGAACTGAAGTCCACGCCTTTTAAAGTTGTCATGGTTGGGAAGCCTTGATGTAAGGAAATTTTTAGAATGGAGATGGAAATAATTGGCTATCCAAAGACCTCCATGCCCACTTCTACCATTGAAGTCCCTCTGAATGGGGACAATATTGGCATCAAATGGCAATTTTGGACCACTGGAGGTGCTTTGGTGGGCTGAACGACAGACACGAAGGCTCTTTAAAGAAGAATTGTGGTGATTTTGCTGCTAATGTTTTGCAGTATCCACTAGCAATTCTTAGGCCTGTTAGCTGCTGGTTTATCTGATGCTCTCAAGTGATCAACGATTCGTCATCTACAACATAAAAGCAGCAGATCCCCAAGGCAACATAAAAACATCACTAAAAAAACATCATCACCAGATGGGCCTATGAAACATCTTAATGTCCATTCGGTGCCCAAAGTCCTATTCGAAGAGGAGTTTTTTTTGTCTTCCAAGCACATTCAAGGGGGTCTGGAAGCTTTAAGGACAACCAGTGCAGTTCCTGAAATATCTGCTTTATACTGCACAAACCGATCAGGGTCACTTGGCCCACAGAGCTCCCCCCTGGGATGTGTGTGGGTCCTACCTCACGATGTGCCAGACAGCTTTGAAGAACTGCGGTTGTGGTCTTCTCACTGGGTTGCAGGGGAGAGATTTAGAGCGGATTGTCCTGACTGATGCTGTTTTTTTGTTTTTCCCATTTCCCATTCTACATTATACTCTGAATATTGTTTAGAGTTCTGAGCTGTCCAATGTCACCCTGATTTGGGCAGCATCTAAATCAGGGGTGTCAAACTCAATTTCATTGAGGGCCGCATCAGCATTGCGGTTGCCCTCAGGGGGCTGGGTGGGCGTGGTCTACTGGGTGGGCATGGCTAGAGTGCATATGGCCTACTGGGTGGGCATGGCCAGCTCTACATCGTTCGCATCAAGGGTGCCTATGGGGGCCTGGGCAGGAGTGGGACAGATCTGAGGGTCTCTGGCAGAAGGAGGGTCTCTGGGCCAGGGCCAAGGCAGTGGGGGCCGTTCCCTCACTGTTTCCAGGATGGCTTCGCGGGCCGCATGAAACCACTTCGCGGGCCGGATCCGGCCACCCTGGGCCTTGTGTTTGACATGTCTGATCTAAATCTAAGGAAACAAACCAACACTGGGCAGCTTTTTTTTTTTAAAGTAAAATGCAGTTTTGCAAAATCCCTGGGAATCTAGGCGGGCGATGGGAGGCAATGGCCATCCTCCACCTGATGCACAAGAGATCAAAAGAGGCTATCCAAACTGGCTTTTCGCTTCCTCCCTCCCTCCATGTGTGTGTGTGTGTGTGTGTGTCTGTCTGTCTGTCTGTCTGTCTGTCTGTCTGTCTGTACACTTGCATGTGCACACAAAACCCTCTGAAACTAAAGATGAAGTTCACCCTGTTCCAGATGATGACTGGGTAACAGTCATTTCTGGGCCTCTTCTGTCCCATCCAGGCCCTCTCAAGCCTGCGAGGCAGGTCACAGTCACCAGAAAAGACTTAGAGGTGAGTTTTCTTTAGGCAAGAGTTCAGCCTTAGCATTGCCCCCCTCTCTTAAAACCCCCAACTTTGCTCCAGATTCCCACAATTCCAGTAGAGGCAGAGGATGGGGACCGCTCAAGTCAGAAAGCCAGTGGAGGCTACCCAAACGCCCGGTTTGGCTCCACAAACCTTGATATGGAAAGCTGTGGTTTATTATTTGCATTCTGCAGCTCAGTCGGAGTTAGGATTTGCAGGGTTGTTGTTTTGGGGAAAATAGGAGGAGGAGGAGGATGTGTTGGATACAACAGAATAAAAGATTTGGAAGGGACCTTGGAGGTCTTCTAGTCCAACCCCCTGCTCAGGTAGGAAACCCTGTCCAATCTCTTCCTAAAAACTTCCAGTGTTGGAATGCTCAACTTCTGAAGGCAAGTTGTTTCACAGATTAATTGTTCCAACTGTCAGGAAATTTCTCCTTAGTTCTGCTTCTCTCCTTGATTAGTCTCCATGCATTACTTCCTGTCCTGCCTTCAGGAGCTTTGGAGAATAGCCTGACTCCCTCTTCATTGTGTCAGCCTCTGAGATATTGGAACACTGCTATCCTGTCACCCCTACTCTTCTCTTTATTAAACTAGACATACCCAATTCTAGCAACTGTTCTTATAGCCTCTGGTCCCCTAATCATCTTTGCTGCTCTTCTCTGCACTCTTTCTAGACTAGAGTCTCAACATCTTTTTTACACCCTGGTGACCAAAACAGGATGCAGTATTCCAAGAGTGGCCTTACCAAGGCATTGTAAAGTGGTATTAACATTTCACGTGATCTTGATTCTCTCCCTCTGTTAACGCAGCCTAGCACTGTGTTGGCTTTTTTTGGCAGCTGCAGCACACTGCTGGCTCATATTGAAGTGATTGTCCACTAGGACTCCAAGTGCACTACTACTAGGACTCTCACAGTTACAATAAAGGCGGGTTGTAAGTAAGTAAGTAAGTAAATAAATAATAAATAAAAATAAAATTTAGAGACGGGCGGCAGAATCAGCATGGTCAAACAACCAAATCGCCATTTTAAAAAAAAGAAAAAGAAAGAAAGAAAGAAAGAAAGAAAGAAAGAAAGAAAGAAAGAAATCTACCCAGAGCAAATCTTTGGCCTTCGGCTGCCCAGAAAGTGCCGAAACGGTAAAGTGATTGTCCACTAGGACTCCAAGTGCACTACTACTAGGACTCTCACAGTTACAATAAAGGCGGGTTGTAAGTAAGTAAATAAATAGTAAATAAAAATAAAATTTAGAGACGGGCGCCAGAATCGGCATGGTCAAATAACCAAATTGCCATTTAAAAAAAGAAAGAAAGAAAGAAAGAAAGAAAGAAAGAAAAAGAAAGGAAGGAAAGAAAGAAAGAAAGAAAGAAAGAAAGAAAGAAAAAGAAAGGAAGGAAAGAAAGAAAGAAAGAAAGAAAGAAAGAAAGAAAGAAAGAAAGAAAGAAAGAAAGAAAGAAAAGAAAAATCTACCCAGAGCCAATCTTTGGCCTTCGGCTACCCAGAAGGTGCCGAAACGGTCAAGGAAAAGAAACGAAAAGCACGCAACTCACCGCAATCAGGGCTGGATTCCTGGGCTCGCCCCCAGCGGCGGCGCTGGGCTGCTGCTCCCCGTTGATCCCATTCCTGCCACCAGCGCTCCCGTTGCTGATCAGCTGCTGGGGATAGTAGTCTGCCGCCGGGGGCGCTGCGGCGTTAGCAGAAGCCGCGGCGGCGGCGGCGCTGCTGCTGCTGCTGCTGCCTCCGGCGGTCCCTGCAGCTGCCGCCGCCGCCGCCTTGCTGTGCTTGCTTCCCTTCCGGGCCGCCTGACCGTGCTGGACAAGGTTGAGAAGCTGCAAGGTGTTCTCCCGTTCGCGATCCGAGCTCTCGGCCCTGCCCCGCTCGTAGCGCCCCTCGCAGGTCAAGTGGTGTTGGCGGCAAACGGCGATGCGCGCCCGGAGCCTCTCCACGATCGCGCTGTGCACCCGCGGGGGCGCCGCCGCCGCCATCGAGCCGCCTCCTCCTCCTCCTCCTCCGAGGAGACCCAGGGCTTGAGGGGGCGCCGTGTCCCCCATCCCGACGGGCCGGACGCCTCCTCGCGCTCGCTTGGCTCTTTTCCCAACCGGAGATCGCGGCTTTCTCACGCTGACATGAGTGGAGGGAGTCGCTCGGCCAGCTCCAGATCGGATTTTTTTTTTTTGGCTTTCCTTTTTATTTCCTCTGGCCCCGCTGGCTCGGCCTGTTCCCCCCCCCCCGGTAGGGCAACCCGAAGTCAGCCCCCTCCCCCTTTACGAGTTATGATCCTTCCTGACAGCCAAGGAAAGACGGATTGACAGGGTTTTGTTTGTTTGTTTGTTTTCGCGCAAAGCACTACAGAAAACCCACCGAAATCCTTTGGGGAAGATTTGTTAGCCCGGGAGCGCAACTCATCTCAGAGGTTGGGGGGGAAATAAGAAGGAAAGAAGGAAGGAATTGAGCAGGATCCATTCCACAGATGCAGAACCGCCACAGAATTGCAAAAAAACAAAACAAACAAAAACCCGGTGGAGAAATTGACGAGAGGGTGGGAGACGGTCCCCCCACCTTTTTTTTTCTCCCAAAAAAACGTCCGGAGCTGTACGGAATCCTTTCAAAAAAATATTCTGTTTTCTCCTCGATTCTTAGTAATACGGGAGGTGTTGGAAGTTAAATCACTTTCCCAGAAGCGATTCTGCTGGTGTTTCCTTTAAATCCTCCCCCAAAGTTGAGAGATGCTTTCCAAAAAGGAGAGAAAGTTAGTGGGGATCGTAGTAACCGGGATCACCGTATTCCGACGAGTGCAAAAGGCTGGCTGAAAGCGGGCGGCGGCGGCGGCGTCCCCCGAAAAAAAGGGAGAGCGCGGAAAAGAAAAAGGAAAAAAAAAAAGGCGAGGAGGACACGAGGTGGAAGAAAAGTTGCTGGCGGAATCCCTAAGTCAGAAGGGGGCGGGAAAAGAGGGGAGGGGGCCGAGACCGACCAAGGGTTGAACTACTCCGCTCTCTCCCTCCGTCGCTTCTTCCAGCCGCCTGTCGTCCGAACTCCTTCGATCCGCGTCCAGATCCGCCGGCTTGTTTCTCTTCCTCGGGATCCGGCAAAAAAAAAACAACAAAAACAGACGCAAGGCAAATGGGCCAAAACAAACAAACACACACACACACACACACACACACACACACAAAAAAGAACAGAAATCCGGAGTTTTCAGGAGCTTCTCTCGCTCCGTGCAATAAAGAAAAATAAAAGCGGTTTGAGGGGGAAAAGAAAAAAAAGTGAGAGAGAGAGTGAGAGAGAGAGAGTGAGAAATCTTTCAGGCTTCTGCAGCCCGGCGCTTACCGCGGCCCCCGCGCCCGAAGCTGCAGGGCGAAAAGAGACCTCCCTCCGCGTCTGGGGGAAAAGCGATTTTCCAAAAAAAAAGCGATCCCGAAACTTACAAACTGCCAGCTTTCTGCCTCCAGAGCGGAGCGAGCCAGTGAGGTTTCATCCCTCCCTGATCGAAGATCGCGGGCAGATCGTTCTCTCTTTCTTTCCGGATTTTTTTTTTTTTTTTTTGGCACTAGCTTCCCCCTCCTCCCTTGCAATCCCGCCGCGGGTCCTGCTTTTTCCCCTTTGCGCCCGTCTCGGGATTAAGCCGCTGGGTTGCGAGGACTGCAAGAAGGCGCTGAGCTTACAGCGGCGCAAAATTTCATTGTGCTCGCGTAAAAAAGCAGCAGAAGCGGCAGCAAACGTGAGACTCACGGGGGGGGGGGGAAGAGAGAGAGAGAGAGAGAGAGAGAGAGAGAGATTGAAGATGGAAGGGAGCCCTAGTGGGACGTTGGGAGCATTACACCCGAAAGTTCCCATTCTGGAAACGAAGGGAAGGGCGACCCCTAGCGCCGGAGCAGCGTCGTTGCACGGGAGTTTTCGTTTCCTCGGCCGGCCGCTCCCGATGGAGATTACAGCGCCCAGCGTGAACGACGTGGGGGGCTTCAGCGACAGCTGGACGGTAGTCGACTTGCCATAACTCAGGAAGCATCGGGTCAAATTGAAGGTTCTAAGTATGGGAGGAAGGTGAAGCAGTCTAAGAACAAGTCCAAATCTTGTGCTGATTAAAGACCGTCATAAAGTTAAAATATATAAAAATCTTTAAACTCATAAAATGCCCGTTTCCCACTCTTGATCCCTCCAGTGCAGTGGTGGGATTCAAATAGGTGAACAACCGGTTCTCTGGATGCCGCTTCTGGAAGTCCGTTCTGGGCACGGGCAACAAAAAAATTAGCTACTGGTTCTGCTGAAGTGGTGCAAACTGTGTCAATGCCATGTTCCTTCAGCTCTCTAAAACAGTGCCTAAAGTGAGGGCTTGGTTGTCCAAACTAGGTAATATCGTACAAGCACTGGTGACGTTACCTGGTTTGGTTAACAAACGTCTCCAAGAAAACAACCAAGTTCAGAGAGCATTAAGGATCCTTCATTTCAGCCCTGAGCTACAAATGCTCTTCTTTATTAGTACCTAAAGTAATTGCCGGGACGCGGTGGCTCAGTGCGTTAGGACGCTGAGCTTGTTGATCAGAAGGTCGGCAGTTTGGCGGGTTGAATCCCGAGTGCCGCATAACAGAGTGAGCGCCTGTTACTCATCCCAGCTTCTGCCAACCTAGCAGTTCGAAAGCACGTAAAAATGCAAGTAGAAAAATAGGGACCACTATGGTAGGAAGGTAACAGCGTTCCGTGCGCCTTTGGCGTCTAGTCATGCCGGCCACATGACCATGGAGACATCCTCGGACAAGTGCTGGCTCTTTGGCTTTGAAACGGAGATGAGCACCGGCCCCTAGAGTTGGAAACGACTAGCACACATGTGCGGGGGAACCTTTACCTTTTAAAGTAATTGCCACAAAAGGGGCAGGAGCAAACACAGGTACATCCCATTTCTTTAAGAAAGTAGTTTGAACATAAAAATGGACATTTTGAATGGGTGCAAATCAAAATTTCTTTATAGGTCAGACTCCCGCCCCTCTAATATAAACGAGATTTGTTGGTGCATCTAACATCCACCTTCTTTTAAATGTTGCATACACTGCAGACGGTCATTGCCGGTGGTGGAGTTAAAAGCTCTCTACCCTGCCTTGAATCAGCAGAAAATAGCCAGGGTGAAATTTTATGTCCTTGCAGCTAATCCCTGTCTTGCCTCTCTTGCCTCTCATCCAACTCACTGCCGAGGGGAGCGGTCTGATCATTTGTTGATTGCTCTGACTTTGCTTCCATTCCTTTTCAGCGGGAGAAACATCTGCCGACCGCAATCCTGGAGTCTGAATGCGATGGGTCTGGCTCGTGACTGCTTTGTCATCTTCACGCTCATTCTTGGGCTTGGCATCCCACTCGCCATTTGAGTTGAACCAAGTTTGGAAACAATAATTTGGAGTCACAGAGTGAATTAGGTAAACATGTCTTCGACTGTGGGCCCATCAAACCGGGGTTGACTGTTAGCGTCCACCTAGGTACGTAGCTTTTCTCCAGGTTGGTATGTCTCCAACCTGGACCTTCAGATTTCTCAACAGTGCACTCCTTACCGTATTGGACGCCATTCCACCTCCGTGCTGGTTATCCTCTTCTTTTTCTTTCCAAGTCTGATGGACTTGGGTCCATAAGGAAGTTGAGTCTTTGCATAAATGTGTCTGAATTATAATTTTAAGCCTGGTCGTTTCTGTCTTGATTGAGTACTCTCAGTTGATTTGTTTGAGGATCTTCTTGTTTGGCTTCTTGGCTATGCATAGTAGTCTCAGGTGACTTCTCTAGCAATAGCAACAGCACGTAGACTTATATACCACTTTGTAGTGCTTTATAGCCCTTTCTAAATGGTTTACAGAGTCAGCATATTGCCCCCAACAATTTGGCTCCTCATTTTTACCGACCTCAGAAGGATGCAAGGCTGAGACAACCTTGAGCCGGTGAGGATCGAACCCCTGGCAGTCAGCAGAATTAGCCTGCAATACTGCATTTTAACCATTGCGCCACCATGGCTCATAAAGTTCCAAAGCATCAAGACTCTTCCATACTGTGCTTCTTCAAAGTCTAACTTTTGCTTCCAGAGAGTGGCACAGAGAAAACCATTGCCGACACAATTCTGATCTTTCTAGGTATGAATGCATCACATTCATAAGTAGGACTTTCACTGACATGTTCTCACCTCTACTTTTCTGCATATAGGCAACAGAAACCAACTTTCAGATTCCTACATGGTCTATTCAGGAGGCTGTAGGAAGATAGGTATTTTCACTGTCACTTTTTCAGGCTCAGTCTACTAAGTGTTCAATGTCATTGTGCCCAACTCTTTATGCAGACAACAGCAGATGGCAGCAAATGAGGTTGACCCCCAAATCAGAAGGACAGCCACCCACATCAGATTGTTGTAGGCAGGGTGCAAATTCTATTTACAGTTCATCTATGTCTCAGTTACAACTAGTGGCGAACTGTATTACATTTTAAGACTTTGTAGGTTCATGCTTTTAGATGAAAAGGAAAAATACTGCTTGAATACCTGTATGATTTAAGAATGACTTAAGGCTACTTCAGTCATAGGCTTACAAAAACAAACAAACGAGGGTAACACAATGAGGACATAGCACAAATGAGAATGGTCTGATACAAGGAAGGAAAGATCCTGTGTGGCAATTTCCATCTTTAAGAGTTGCACACACATTATTTCACAGGGCTTTTATTTGAAAAGCACAATGACCTCTGAACATAATAGGTAATATATGCCATCTCTTTTTCTACGTGTTCGCTTTCCCAGTTATTCCACTATCTTCTACTCTGGCCTCCCATATCCTTCACTATCACTGCTTTATCGTAAAATAGCAACAAGCGAGTCTGAACTTGGTTGCTGAGTAGCCTGAAATAATACATCAAAGGCTTAATTGGATTGGATTGTAGCTGCATCAAGGTCAGTGATCTGCTTGCAACTAGATGTGGTTCCACTAAGTTCACAAGCCAAATATGAAGCTAATGCCTTCCATCTCGGTTCCTGGAGTTTGATTTCACTGATTCCATTTCTGTCAAAACTTATTTATTCTAACTATAGTCACAGATATGTAAAAAGTATTTATATTCATATGAATGAATAAAGCAGTGTTTATCAATCTTGGCAACTTTTAAGATGGGTGGACTTCAACTCCCAGCATTCCACAGCCAGCATATGTGGCTGGGGAATTCTGGGAGCTGATGTCCACCTATCTAAAAGTTGCTGAGCTTGAGAAACATTTGCATTCAGGTTCCTTTTTATAAGTTACACCTGATTCTTATTGTTCAGCATTGTTGATTTTAACTGATACACAGTTTTCTAACTTTCTCTTACGTGGAGTTAGTTTTGGGGATGACAGTGTGATACACACATGTCCAAAATGAGCTTTTTCTGCTTTAGTGAGGTGCCAGGAATACATGCTCTTCCTTTTTTTAAAAAAATAATATTGTATTAGTTTTCCAACATTTACAATAATATCTTTAAGAAGCAACGTGGTATCTGAGTTACAATATTTCCATTTCAAACAAATACATATTATTACAGATCTCCACAGTATTATAACCCATACTTCCTCTCTCTCTTTTCTTCGATATATACTATCTCTTATCTAAATTAACATATTTCTTATTGCTATCCATCAATCATTTAATAGTTTATTTTATTTTATTTTTTGAATATATATCCATCAATCTTTTAGTGTATTTCATATTTTAACATTCCATCTTTAAAACATCAAACACCTTATATATTTTTTCTAGCTTAATTTTACATTGTTATTAAAATCAAAACATTTAAGATTTCTCAATTTCATATCACTAAAAAAATCTCTTTTTCCTTTATACAATTCTCTTCAATATCTAGTAATGTAATCCAGTTCTCATTTATCTCATTTCTTTATCTATAAGAATTATACAATATTTAAAATAGTACTCATTAAGATACAAATCACGAGGAGAAAAAAAGAGAAAAAAAGAGAAAAGAAAAAAGAAAGAAAAAAGAAAATGAAAGAACAATAAAATATTCTTATTTCTCATTTATAGTTTCCACATATTAAAAATTAACCAAAATTTGTTCCATTTTAACATTCAATACATCCTTCATGTCTCTGCATCCAAATATATTAGTTATATTCTATCATTTTTAGCATATATACATCTTAAACCATATCATTTAGAAAAATTCAATATTTCAATGTTAATATTCATACATTTGTATTTTATTTTTTATTTTTATTTTTTATTAGTTAATGAATATTTTTATCTACTCATCAAAACATTCTTGTAATCCCAGTACCATCCTGTCTATTTTAATATTATCTATTTGGCCTCCTAAAAATGTTCATATTTCTTCAATCTTTTTTTGCTTTCTTCCTTTGCCATGCCATTTTATGCTTCTTTGCCTCAGGGTCATCAAAGCATTCTTGTATTAATATATCATATTGAAGTGGACCCCCAGACTCCACCATTGAAGAATTAAAGAATCTGCCAACAGCACCAAATCTTATTATTTTCACCTCTTGGTACAATTGTCCTGGTCCAAATAAACTTCCTTCCATATTTTCTCCATCACCATCTTCAAAAACCTGTATTTGTTGACTATTTAATTGTTCTGTCAGTGTATTTAATTGTTCAATTTCTTCCATTAAGTTCTGTCCCAGTAAAATATTAGTTGTAGTCACAGTTTGAATTTGAGTTTGTTTCATCGAGATACTTTCTAATTCTTTCCCAAAAGCTCTTATTTCATCACCAGCTGTAGAAAGGAGCTGATAAATTTGGTAAGATATTTCCCACAGAGCATAAATTTGTTTTTGAAACTCTTCCATTGTAAGCTTTCACATCTGATGTTCAAAGTTACTCTATCTTATTTTCTTAAATATTTTCTTGTTTTTTTTTAAAGAGAAAGTCAGAATTGCAATTTCAAATTTAGCCACTGGGTGTCCCCCAAGTACTTTAAGAGTTCTTTTGTTATTTCTTTCTTAAACGTTCTTTGTTTAAAAAAAAAAACACCCGAGTTTGTTCGCCGCCTTCCAAAGGGAGGGTTAAATTCCCTCTCCACAGGGGGGAAAGTACTTAGCAACTTAATTAGGTGAAAAGAAGATGATTAGGGTACAAGAGAGGAATCTTACCCTTGTCTCTTCCACGCTGCTTTAGTGTTGCCTGATAGTAGCTTCGACTTCAGCTGTCTGCAGCCTATGAGCTGGCCATATTCCTCTGGTCAGTCTTTTGTCCGCCGGTACAAAGGGAATGCAGGCACTAACAAGGGGGTTGCTGCCCCCCCCCCCACATTTCTGCAAAAGCCCCTTCTGTCTGGACACCCCTCCAGGGCAACTCTTTGGTCCTTTTAGGACCCCCCAGTGATGTGAATCTGGACGTGGAAGATGGGAGCCGTCCTCCAGGCGTCCATTTACAGCTGTCAACAAACCAGAAGCCTTGGAATACATGCTCTTCTAACCAGCTATGGCTCTTCACAGGTCAAAATGGAAATATGAAGACAGGGGAATAGCCCTAATTGATCATTTCCCTGGTTGATTGTGTAACGAATCCACAATTTACAAGGTTCAAGAGTTTTCAAACTAGGAAATCTGAAATATGGATAGATATCCACTCTCTGCTGTAAAACCAGACAGGAAACGTGATTAGTCCAGCTAAATCTACTTTATTGTAAGGCTACATTAATAGAATTTTGCGAGTCTGAAGATAGAAATTTTCCACCATCACTTTTAACCACCTGAAAAATTAAGGGCAACTCCTTCCTATGTTTCTTATCGGCAGGAAGGATAAGACTGCAGGTTTTATGAAGATTGTTTGAAAAAATTAAATGTTTATAGAATTTGTAGAAAATGGTACTAAGAGGCAATGAGCAAAAATGTCAAAAAGCAACATAGAAAATTTTATCTTTGAAGAGAGTGCCTATGTATAAACAGTGCAGAAAAATTTATTTGTTGAATGAATGTGCAGTTTGATTTTAGGATAGTTTGATGAGTGATCCAGCCCTCAAGGGTCTTTCCTCTATAAAATTTCTATTGGGAAGATTATTTTGATAATTATATTTGCACGCCAGAGTGAACCATCAATGAAAAAAGAATAATAGCAGAAATGCAGTATAGAGGTAAAAAAATCCATCAGTAGCCTTGCACAAATGACCGGGTTTCTCCTTTAAAATCTTTTAAATATTTGTGAAATTCTGCTACTTCATCCAGATAGCTTTCAAGGACAGAATATTCCTGGGGGGAAAAAAAGAAAAGAAAGAAGAAAAACCGTATTGTGAATCATCTCAAATTCTAAGGGTAAGTATATAAAATGTTAAGTACAGGGAGTCCTCAACTTATGACCACAATAGAGACTAAAATTTTTGTTGCTAAGGGAGACTGTCCATTTTACAATCTTTCTTGCCCTAGCTGCTAAGTGAATCACCACGATTGTCAAATTAGTAACACAGTTGTTAAGTTAATCCGGCTTCCCCATTGACTGTGCTTGTCAGAAGGTCACAAAAACTGATCACATGATCTGGAGACACTCATAATTCAGACAGTTGTGATATCCCAGGATCATGTGATCACCTTTTACGACCTTATGACAAGCAAGGTCAATGGGTAAACCAGATTCACTTAACAACTATGTAACTAACGTAAACACTACAGTGATTCGCTTAAAAACTGTGGCAAGAAAGATTGTAAAATGGGGCAAAATTCACTTAACAAATCTCTCACTTAGCCACATAAATGTTGGGCTCAATTGTGGTTGTATGTCAAGGACTACCTTTAATCCTTAGATGTTATAAGAAACCCTTCAGTCACTCACTTAATCCATAAGCAATGCATTTCCAACAAACTGAGTTACCTTATGTATCCAGTTGTCTTTCTTCAGTTGGCTGAAAACTCGTTTCACTAAATCTTTAGCTGGCTCATCTTCACGATATTCCTTTTTTATAGCTGAACAGCATTTCTGATACAACTTATATTTATAGTGCTTCAGATCGTGATAAACCTGGGTACGCTTTTTACACACAACACCAACCTTCAACCTCTGCAGAAACATAAGTTCTTTTAGTGGGTATATTCTGAATAACAGTAGTAAACACTGCAATTAGTTAAGCAGTCACTTCATATTAGAGAATTTGGGAAAAGAGAATTAGAAGCCCAGCAAATACTTAGTAAGTTAAAGCTGTACATATGAGCAGCAGATGCTGTTAGTGCACAAAAGGAATTGGACAAAATGTTGCTTCAAAGTGCGTAGTTCTCACATAATAAAGTCATCACAGCTTCTAAACAGAAGCTTCATTTCTGTTTACTTAATGACCCAGCTATGTAAGGTTAGTTACTTCATTTGCACATAAAATATCAGAAAAAAACAATTATTTTTAGATATTTACTGCTATTCTGAATTAAGCCTATATCTAGCATTTTTATTTTCATTTTAGGCAGTGTTTGGGTTGTGCATTCAGAAAACCAAAATGCCAATGGAAAAAAGATTTCAAAATTGAGCCGGGTTTTAAACTAGAGACTTTCTATATACGTTTATGTAAGTTTCATATAAGACTTTGTCAAAACTGGGCAGGTAGATAAAGTAGTACAGTATAATAATACACTGTTAAACGTCAACCCAAGTTTCCACTCTGAATCAGTAGGTTACAGCAAAAAAAATCTTCTTCAAAAAGGAAGTTCACAAGAAGTTTTAAGTTACGCAAATATTATAGAGGCAGACAATCTTGCATGCAAGTTTACTAGCACTTATTTCAAGGAAGTGACTCTGATTATTCTTGGTTGCTGATAGAAATAAACAATAAATAGCATGAACTGTAATATATTATTTGGATCTGAAGCGGAAAAGGTGCTCTGGAATCAGTGTGAAAAACAAATCTTTCAGGAAGGCTAAAAATGGAGGTGAGCGCCACCCTCCAGAGTTGGAGATCTCTGGATAGGGGAAACCTTTATTTTTATTAAAAACACAAAAAGGTTTCCTTGTCAGTCATGTCTGACACTAGGGGCTGGGTGCTCATCTCCGTTTCTTGGCCAAGGAAGCCGGTGCTGTCCAAAAACAATTTCCATGATCATGTGGCCAGCATGGCTGTACTCCAAAGGCGCACAGAATGCTGTTTACTTCCGAAATGGTACCTCTTTATCTACTCACATTTGCATGCTTTCATACTGCTAGGTGGGCGGGAGCTGGAGCATGAATGGGAGCTGACTCCATTGCACTGCACTCAAGTCTCGAGTGCAGGCATCTAGTTGACATGCTCAGTGTCTTTAACCCTTGAGCTGTCATGCCCCCTCGTAATAAGCTAATAGACAAGAGATAATCAGTTAAAAGAAAGACAAGAAAACATGAAACAAGGATTGGAAGGCTCAAGATTTGAAAAAAAATTAGGAAATGGAAAGAACAACAGATATTTTAGAACAGAGGTGGGGAATGATGGCCTCTTTATGACATGGACTTCAACTCCCAGAATTCCTGAGCCAGCACGGTTGGCTCAGGAATTCTGGGAGCTGAAGTCCACAAGTCATCAAAGGGCCACTGTTCCCAATCCCTGCTTTAGAACTTCAGCAAAGGGAATTCAGATTCAGAAGAATCTCCAGAAATTTTGGAAAGGTGAATTTTGAAGGCTCTTTTAAAGATACGCCGATGGGTACAGTGAGTAATGATCATATCATGGCACATACGAAACACCTTTCCCATTCTGGTTTTGAGCACACTACGTCTCTGGCAGACATAATTTTTAAATACCACATCTGAAACCTGTGAACAAAATAGCCCTAAAACGTACAAAGACTTTAAAACAAACAAATACATTTGCTTTTCAGAAATTAGCAAAGCCTACCTGTGTATCGTAGGACATGAAGTCATCCACTTTTAATGTTGTAGGATTGTACTGTTTTCCAGAAAAAATCACTATAAACCTACAGTCTCTGTCTAGCTCACAGGCTTGACAAATACGTGTCTCTGAGAATTGTCGAATTATGCGGACATCGGAGTAACTGTCCACTCGTGTCTAGAAAAATACAATTGATTAAAATTCTGTTGTTAATAGCTCCAGGGATTTAGTTACAACATTTGGAGATATTACACATTCATATACCATAGATTTAGAGAGTCCTTGACTTACAACCATAATGGAGTTCAGGTTTCTTGAAGGCAAATGAGAAAAGTACTAAATCAGGATGCATACATGTCAAACCCGCAATGTATCGGGACTATTTTGCCATTGCTGACAATGGGGTGGGCACAGATTCCACATGACGTGCCAGGCCCATAGGCCTGCAGTTTGATAGCCCTGCATTAAAGTATTACAAATATATAGGTTGTCCTTGACTTATGACAACTGAGCCCCAAGTTTCTGTTGCTAAGTGAGACATTTATGTGTTTTGCCTAATTTTACAACCTTTCGTGCCACAGTTGTTAAGTGAATCACTGCAGTTGTTAAGTTAGTAACATGGTTGTCACATGAATCTGGCTTCCCCCTTGAGTTGGCTTGCCAGGTTACAAAATGTGACCACATGACCCTGGGACACTGCAACCGTCATAAATACAAGTCAGTGGTCAAACATCTGAATTTTGATCAGGTGACTTTGAGGATGCTGCAATGGTCATGTGAAAAATGGTCATAAGTCACTTTTTTCAGTGCTGTTGTAACTTCAAACGGTCAGTAAACTAACTGTTGTAAGTTGAGGACTACCTGGATTTAAAGCATCAATTCAAAATCTTTAAAACTGGATTTCTGAGACTTTTTAAAATGGTAAAAAGGGGATCAGTTTGGTAGGAAGTATAATTCAGAGAATAGAATTATATCACAAAACACCAAGCCATCCATCACAGGCATGCCAAGGGCATTATACTGTATGGGAATCCTTCCAAATGGAATAATCTAAAATAAACCATTATTTCAGAAAACATGGTCCCAAACTATGTAGGGCTTTAAGGATTATAACTATAACTCTCAGGACAGTTCAGTGGTAAGCATCAGTTGCCTGCAAAATCTACTTTTCCATTTTCAGTTACAAAATGCACTTGTCCTGGCCATCCAATTTTCCAGAAGTACATCTTCCAAAACAGGAAGTGGTTCATAATGTTCCAGAGGCCATTGCAGAAAGCTTTCCTTCTAAAAAACTAAAAAGCCCTCTTGGATTAGTGTGTTTAGGAAAAGACAATAGCACATGGTTCCAGAAAACCATAGATCCCACTGTCCTTGAAATTGTGAGCTTTGCATTTCCATACAAAGCTTCTCTTAGTTTTAAAGCAGCCGCATCCTTTGCAAAGCATACATAGCTTCTTAAAAGACTATCCCCAGAGATTGCACATGATTGACAGCCAATACTGGGGATAGCCTTTGAAGAATTTTACAAGCCTTTTAGGAAACCAACACTCTTTATACAGGAGTCCTTTTGAATGCTTTGCATAGGGCTCAGTCAATACCTACTTTTCAGTGAATCTACCAAACATTTTAATGTATGAAAAAACAGTATAGATTCATATTATATTATTGACAGACATTATGATACAGGGAGTCCTCAGCTTACGACCACAACTGAGCCCAAAATTTCTGTTCCTAAGTGAAACATTTATTAAGTGAATTTTCCCCCATGTTACAACCTTTCTTGCCATAGTTGTTAAGTGAATCAGGTTAGTAACATGGTTGTTAAGTGAATCTGGCTTCCCCATTGACTTTGCTTGTCAGGTATGAATAATAATAATAAAGTTGGAAGGGACCTTGGAGGTCTTCTAGTCCAACCCCTTACTCAGGGGGGAAACCCCAAGCCATTTCAGACAAATGGCTGTCCAGTCTCCTCTTAAAAACTTCCAGTGTTGGAGCATTCACCGCCTCTGGAGGCAGGTTGTTCCACTGATTAATTGTTCTAACTGTCAGGAAGTTTCTCCTTAGTTCTAGGTTGCTTCTCTCCTTGATTAGTTTCCATCCTTTGCATCTTGTCCTGCCTCAGGTTCTTTGGAAAATAGCTTGACTCCCTCTTCTTTGGGGCAGCCCCTAAGATATTGGAACACTGCTATCATGTCCCCCCACGCCCCTTCTCTTCATTAAACTAGACATATCCAATTTCAGCAACTGTTCCTTAAATGTTTTAGCCTCCAGGCCCCTGATCATCTTTGTTGCTCTTCTTTGCACTCTTTCCAGAATCTCAACATCTTTTGCTTCTTCCTCTTCTTTGCATCCTCTTTTATCACTTGTTCCACTGATTAATTGTTCTATCAGGAAATTTCTCCTTACTTCTAAGTTGGTTCTCTCCTTCATTAGTTTCCATCCTTTGCTTCTTGTCCTGCCTTCAGGCGGGTGGGAGAAGAGCTAAGGGGATCCCATGGCTCCTGGAGACTTCAACCGTCATAAACATGGACAGGTTGCCCAGCACCTGAATTTTGATCAGGTGACCTTAGGGATGCTGCAACGGTCGTGTGAAAAATGATTGTACATTAGCTTTTTCCCAGTGCTCTTGTAACTTTGAACGGTCACTAAAGGAATTGTTTTAAGTCGAGGAGTACCTGTATATGTTACTCTTTTTCCTTGTTGTATACTGTACTAAGAAAAATAACACGCCACATGGATCTGAATGCCAGAGCCAAATCAACTAAGCAATTAAATTAAAAGATTAAGAGGAAAATTTAGTACCTTGTATCGTTCTTTCCAGCGACATCCCGAAACTAGACTCTCAAGGCGAGGCTTAATGAAGCGGTCATCCAAATAATAGAGGGAAGTTAGCATATCCTGTGCATATCTCTTCTGTCTTTCCCCTTCTTTGGAGAGAAAACGAATAGGCCTTGTTATGAACATCACAATTTTATAAAGAGTACAAGGAGTCCTCAACTTACGACCACAATTGGAACAGGACGTTCAGTTGCTAAGGAAGGCGGTTGTTAAGTAAGTTGCGCCTCATTAATGACCCTTTTGCCATGGTTCTTAAGAAAATCACATGGTCCTTAAGGGAATTTAGTTTCCCCCATTGACTTTGCTTGTTGGAAGCTGGCTGGGAGTAACAATCATGTACTCCAGGGGTTGGGAATGATGGTCCTTTTATGACTTGTGTGGACTTCAACTCCCAGAATTCCTGAGCCAGCATGGGAGTTGAATTCCACAAGGGGGCATCGTTCCCCACCTCGGATGTAATCCCAGGACAATGCAACTGTAGTAAATAAATGCGGGTTGCCTGAATTTTGATAACCTGACTTGTGGGGATGCTGTGATGGTTGTAAGTTAGACGAAGAATCATAAGTCACTTTTTTCAGCACCACGGTAACGTCAAATGGTTGCTAAATGAATGGTAGCAAGTTAAGGATTCTCTCTAATGCATTTATTTACTGCTCTGAGAAAAAAAATGAAAGAGGATAACAAATAGTCTCTTTGGGAGGGGTGCTTGCTTACCATATAAAGAACTCAGAAATGTATCATCAATTGCATCGATGAGAAAGGCATTTACGACTCTTTGAAAGTGCAAATAATGATCGACCTTAGACACTGTTAAAAAAAAATTCAACACAAATATGTATCAGTACAGCCCGTATGAATAAATGACTAGGTGCTAATAAATATTATAAAAAGGATATTTAAGCAACTTCTTATTTGTTGTTGTGACCTTACCGAATGGAACGTGTCTCTCCAATAAGATACTGGCCCTACGATACTGTCTATCTTGATGTTGTTGCTCTTCCTCCTCAAAGTTCTCCCATTCTGACTCCTCCTCCTCTTCTTCATCATCATCGATGAAATCTTTCATGCTATCTTTATCAGACACATCACCAATTTCTTCTTCTGCGAGGGGTGAGTGAGCATCATGTTGTATCAAATCATCATCTGTACTTCCCTGACATGAAAAAAGACAGAGTATTAATGGAATATTTTAGTTGAATTCATTGGTGTTTCCTGAATGAAATTATCATTAATTCATGTTAAAGTAATGTTGCTGTGTATATAGATACAGTAGCAATATGTTTTATGTTAGGCTAAGTGGTCATATAAAACAATCAGTAGCTTATCTACAAAGATCAGAACTGTGCAAACAATGGTTTTCCATGCGATGCTCTATCAAAGTGAAAGTTGGACTTTAAAGGAGCAGGATAAGAAGACGCTTTTTAATTTGGGGGTTGGGGAAGACTCCTGAGAATACTATGGACAGACAGGAAAACCAATACATCATTGTAAGATCAACCCAGTGTTCCCGCTGGAGGCACAAATGATCAGGTTCATATTACCCAACTTCAGACACATTATGTGGAGACCCAACTCTCCAGAGAAGGCTCTAATGATGAGAAAGATGGAAAAAAAGAGAAGATAACCAAGAAGCAAGGTGGAGGGAGTCAGTTACAATAGCAATGACATTGTTGGAAGAGTTACAGATTGTCATGGAGAAAGTCTACGTGGTCACTAAGAGTTGATTAAGAGTCAAAGAAGAAGTGCAAGTTCAGAAGATGTGGAGCAGGGGTGGGGAACGATGGCCCTTTTATGACTTGTGGACTTCAACTCCCAGAATTCCTGAGTCAGCCATGCTGGCTTAGAATTCTGGGAGTTGAAGTCCACAAGTCATAAAGGGGCCATCGTTCCCCACCTCTGAGAACGGAAAGACCTGGCCTATGACACACAACTGGATAACATCATCATCAAGATTATGTACTCAATGGCACTTAATCAAATGAAGTCACCCACAAGCCAATCATTTGTGGCTACTTTCCTAGTGTTGGGATCACAAGGTACCGTATTTTCCGGCGTATAAGACGACCCGGCGTATAAGACGACCCCCGACTTTTAAGAAGATTTTCAAGGTTTTTCGTCTTATACGCCGGAAAATACTTACATGCCAGTTGCCAAGTGTCCGACACAAGCCCGATTCAGCCCCGTCTGATGCAGATGGTGCAAAGCCTCCCTTTTGAAGCCCAAAGGGGCTTTTCCTTCCACCCACCCATTTGAGAGCACATTTGCAGACGGAGCAGCCGCGTGTCTGGAGCCAAGCTGCGCCCAGGAGGCAGTCAGCCAGCTGGGCTTGGAAGACGCGCTGGAGAGGCGGGCTTGGGGCGGCCATGCCGAGGCCGGCTGGGGAGGGCCGCTGCGTGGTCTGCGGGCGAGAGGGGCGCCAGGCCTGCCGGAAGTCCCTGGAAGTTCCAGGAACGGGCTGGCAGACACGCTCTTCCCTGGCCCGCTGGAAGTCCCTGGAAGTTCCCCAAACTTGGAACGGCCTGGCGGCGGGTGGGCGCTCCCTCCCCGATCCGCCGGGGAGCGTCTCTCAAAGCCGTCGCGAAGGGAGCAGGAAGGCAGCCAGGGGTGGTGGGCCCCGACAAGCGGAAATAGCGACCCTCGGCCGGCTCCCCCGAGATCCCCCCCAACCCCGTCCGCTGAAGCCCGCTCTCCACAAGGGCGGGTGCCACTACGTTCTCAAACCCGGCAGCGCTCCTTGATCCGCAGCCACGCCTCCTCCGAAATACCAATGCATTTGATTGACTTGTCCCCTTCTCGAGGTGTTGTCGGGCCCGGCATGCCTGACATCCGGAGAGGCCGCGGAGCGACCCACCAGCCCCCGAGACCAGCTGCCGGCGCCCGCGGTCTCCTGACGAGCCGGGGACAAGCGCAGCCGGCGTGACAGCTCAGCAGCTGCCCGCCCGACGCCTGGAGAGGCCGCGGAGCAACCTACCGGCCTCCGGGAACGGCTGCCGGCGCCCTCGTTTCCCCGACGAGCTGGGGAGGAGCGCAGCCGACGGGACAGCTCGGCAGCCGCCCGCCCGTCACCCGGAGAGGCCGCGGAGCGACCCGCCGGCCCCCAAGAGCAGCCGGCGGCACCTACATTCCCCGACGAGCTGCGGAGGAGTGCGGCCGCCGGCGCCTGGAGGGCCCGCGGGGCGTCTTACCGGGTCCCGGGAACAGCCGCCGGTGCCCGCATCCCACCGACAGGCCGGGGAGGGCGCGGCCGCCAACGCGGCCCAGCAGCCTCCGGGGCCGTCCGGAAGGCCGGGGAGCAGCCGTACAGTGGCGTGTTCCGACGACACGTTCCAACGCTCTGCCGGCCTCCTTGCCTGCCAGGGGACTGCATTTTATATACGAAGCTCTTCCCGCCCGCCTCTAGCGGTGGCCAGTCTGTCGGCCTGGTCACTGGTGAGCTGGCCCGCGGCTAGGGCCGGGGCCCAGGAACAGGTAGCCGGGTGCGGGTGGGGGGAAGGAAAGCCGGGCGCGGGCTTCTGCGGCTGGTTGCGAGGCCGGATGCGGGCGTCTGGCGGGAGAGATAGCGGGTAGCAGGGCGCGCTCTGCTTATGCTCAGATGCCGCTTGGGTGAGGGGGAGGGGCTTCCTGCCGCTCCCGGGGTCTGGCATTTGCAAGGGGGAGGGGAAGGGGCTTAGAGGCTCTTGGGGATGGGAAGGGAGAGTCACGATGGAGGGGGGACTGGACTAAGGAGGCTTGAAGTTGCTTTGCAAGAACAGGGACGCTCGACTGATTTATGTTTTTTTTCCGGCGTATAAGACGACCCCCCAACTTTTGAGAAGATTTTCAGGGGTTCAAAAGTCGTCTTATATGCCGGAAAATACGGTAAATATAAAAAGATGCTTCTAAGATTCACATGGAGTAGGTGGAATTAATCTGTGGGCTAGCGTGAAAAAGCAAGTGTGAAAATATGTTTTTGAAAATGAATTGGGAATGTACCTCATCATGTTGATTGACTTTGCCAGATTTTCTTGATTGCCGGAAAGACACTTCTTGCAGTTTTATGTGTCTTTCTCGTTTCTTATTTGCTGCTTTCTCTGCTGGGGATGTGGGTGACTCCCCATCAACAGATAAATCATCTTCGCTAATTACGCTCCTGCCTTTAGCGATCACTTTCCTAGAAACATCGCTGTCACTGCTTTCGTCAATGTCATATATCATGGTTTCCCGAGGTCTCTTCCTCTTTCCAAAGGAGATATTTCCATCTTCCAGATCCTCTGAAGACACATCACTGCCTCTTTTCTGAAAATCTGCATCACTCCCATCCTCACCGTTCCTTTTGCTAAGTATGGAGGTCTCTTCTTCTTTTCCATCTACATCTTGTTTCGAACTGGACTTGGAATCTTTTTCTGATGATGATGATGATGATGATGATGTTGACGAGGAGGAGGATGTAATTTCATCGTCATCATCCTGACTTTCAGGAAATATATATCTTTTAGTCCGCCTCCAGTCAACATGAGATTTGGCTACTGATTTTGTTGTCGTGCTTCTAGTTTTGTATCTTTCCCTTACAGGATTAGTTTCCATAAGGATTTTCTAAAAATATATAGATATATGTATATAAATTCGGAATTCTAAGTTCTTTTTTTTGCTTTTACAATTCCTAAAACAGTGATGGGAAACCAGTCAAACCAGGTTTTCTTTTTCTGCTAACACCCCTTGTTGTAGACTTAAAAGAAGTGGATGTACAGTAAACTCTTAATTTAATGGATTGTTAATTGGGCAGAAAAGTATAAGCAGTCCTTGACTTAAAACCATTCATTTAGTGACTGTTCAAAGTTACAATGGTACTGAAAAAAGTGACTTACAACTGTTTTTCACACAACCATTGCAGCAAGAAAAGTTAATGGGGAAACCAGATTCATTTAACAGTTGTTACTTACTTAACAGCTACAATGATTCACTTAAAAACTGTGGCATGAAAAGTTGTAAAAAGGGCATAACAGTTAACAACTGTCTTGTTAGGTACAGAATTTTGGGCTCAATTATTTTTATAAGTCAAGGAAAACTTGTAATGTCCTTCAGAACTCATTGCCTCTTATGGCAAATGAATTTTTTGTATTTTGGTAAAAGCATTTTTGCCTCTAGATCCAAAATCTGCCAAACAAGTCCAGGAAATCTCCAATTTTGTGTGTGTGTGTATGGGGGGGGGGGGAAAGAAATCTCGCAGAACTTTCTAATGTTGTAGAATTATAATGAAGTGTACTTGTTGCAGACAATGCAAAGTTTTGCAAATCTGTTTGATTCAGGTGACATCAGTTGAGTTATAGTTTTAAAGACATCCAACTGCATGATAGGCCAGAAAGAAAATCTCACTTTTGGAAATAAATTCTGCAAGTTATAGAGAACTACTGAATTTTCAGAGAATTTGCCAAAATATTGATTCAAGGCCTGTAACATAACTAGCCCTTCATAATTGTTTATTAGGTTCCTCAGACTTCTGCTTCAAAGAAATATAATCTGATATTTGGAAACAGGCAAACACAAAGCCAGCTAAGGATGCTAAGCATGACGATATGAAAGATTACTTCTGTTTATTTTTACCTCATCTTTATTATCTTTAGAAATAAGGTGGCGAACATACTTAATATTTCTTCCTTCTTTTCTTTATCCCCACAATCGCAACTTTGTAAGGTGGGTTGGATTGAGAAGGAATGATTGACGCAAAGTCACCCAGCTGGTTTTCATGGCTAAGGTGGGACTTGAACTCACCTTTTCTTGGTTTCTAGCTGGTTGCCTTAACTCCTAGATGAAACTGGTTCTTGGTTCTCTTAAAGTCTGTAAACGTAAACATAGAAGTTCAACATCGGAAAACAGAGACTTTTCAGAAACTGATATTGATTAAAAGTACTTTTTAAAAAGAAAAATATTATTAATATTATCTTCATGAAATGCATCAAGTAACAACAGCTAATAAGTAGCAACAAATAACATATTCTTGTAGTGTGTCTTTGAGACAACACCCAAGACACACTACAACAGCATCAGATAAGAATGGCTGAGGCTCCCAGATGTGCAAGAATCAGAATTTTGGATCTGCGTCCACACCTGAAGCGGTAAAAGAGGATGCGAAGAAGAGGAAGAAACAAAAGATGTTGAGACTCTGGAAAGAGTGCAGAGAAGAGCAACAAAGATGATTAGGGGACTGGAAGCTAAAACATATAAAGAACGGTCGCTGGAATTGGGTATGTCTAGTTTAATGAAGAGAAGGACGAGGGGGGACATGATAGCAGCGTTCCAATATCTCAGGGGCTGCCGCAAAGAAGAGGGAGTCAAGCTATTCTCCAAAGCACCTGAAGGCAGGATAAGAAACAATGGATGGAAACTAATGAAGGAGAGAACCAACTTAGAACTAAGGAGAAATTTCTTGACAGTTAGAACAATTAACCAGTGGAACAACCTGCCTCCTGAAGCTGTGACTGCTCCAACACTGGAAGTCTTTAAGCAGAGATTGGGCAACCATTTGTCTAAAATGGTACAGGGTCTCCTGCCTGAGCAGGGGGTTGGATCTCCAAGGTCCCTTCCAACTCTATTGTTATTCTGTTAACATCAGGCAAACTATCGCTTTTCGCTTGACCGTATCCGTGGGAAGATCTCTTTTGAAATGTTCTTCTCGGCTGCACGGAGCGATCGAATGCCAGGAGGTCGAGGGCGATTGCTGCGGACTATGGGACCCGGAATCCTTGGCCCCGGGAAAGTCTAAGCGGGCGGAAGACTGAATGACAAGCCTAAACTTTCCCCGCTTTTCCGTCATTCCAGTTCTGCCGAGGCAACTTAAAAGTAAATCCGATCGCTTCTGAAAAAGAGAGAGCGAAAGCGAAACCTATCGCGCTCGGGCGGTCTCCTTGGAAAACTCCTAGAGGCTTAAGGGCTACAAACCCATCAGACCCGGGCTGGGCGTGATGGGATTCCTCGGGATCCCTTCCAAATCTTAGGCAACCCTCCCTTGACATGCGAGATTCAGACGGACGGCGCCAGCGCTCACCTGACTCTCCGAAAGCGCTTCGGTGGAAACGACCGGCCGACGCAGCCAGCGGAGCGAAACACCAACTGTGAAAACAACACTGCGCAGACGATTTTGTTTGTCGGGCCCGCTTCTTTTCTTCCTGTGGCTGTAATTGGCTGAGCTTTACCGCTACTCGGTTCCGGCTCCTTATTTAGGCGGCCGGTCCAGCTGACCAGGAAAGAGGCGGGGCGTTTCGTGGTCTTCGCGCTCTCACCCTGGCTGGGGTTTTGTACAAGAACGTGTAATTTTTAAACCAATAGTTTACACGCAGGGGTCTTCAAACTTGGCCCTTTTATGACTTGTGGACTTCAACTCCCAGAATTCCTCAGCCAGCATGCCTGGCTGAGGAATTCTGGGAGTTGAAGTCCACAAGTCATAAAAGGGCCAAGTTTGAAGACCCCTGGTTTACAGTTTAGTTTGTTTAAAGGTGGTGCATGTATGTAGTTTTGGCAATCTTAAGGTGTCCGGACTTCACTTGGGCCCATTTATTTACCCAGGCGCCTGAAGGCAAGAAAAAAAAACTATGGATGGAAGCTAATCAAGAAGAGAAGCAACCTGGAATTAAGGAGGAACTTTCCCAAAGGCGCTTCCCCCCCCCTTTTCAGGTGACAACTGGACTTTCTTGTGTTTCTTTTGAAGACGTGACATGAGATTTGCCTTCGGAGGTTGTGGGTACGCCATCCCTGCAAGCTTTTAAGAAGAGAATCATTTGTTACAAATTAGTATATATGTCTCTCGCTTGAGCAGAGGGTTGGATTAGATGACCTCCAAGGTCCCTTCCAATTCTGTTACTGTATGCTGCCAGTACGCTGGTTGAGGGATTCTGGGAGTTGCAGTTCAGATTTCTTAAAGTTGCTAGGGTGGAGAAACAATTCTTTTGAATTGGCAGTACAACAGTCCTTAGATCAGAGAAAAAAATAATATGAAGGCCTAACCCCCGTTTTTTACTAGCAGACACAAGCGCACATGCGGAAGAACAGGGTAGAACAACAGCTTATCACCCTCTTCTACCGGTCTACTATAGAGAGCGTCCGCTCATGTGGTATTGTGGTTTGGTATGCTGGTCTGACAGTCGCGGATAGGAAGGCATTACAGAGGGTGGTGAGCACAGCACAAGACATTGTGGGCTGTCCCCTGTCACCACTGGATGACATCGCCAGGGCTCGCTGCCTTGGAAGAGTGAGGAAAATTCTCAGGGATGACTCACACCCTGGACGGTATCTCTTTACTCTCCTACCATCGGGTAGGAGATATCGGAGTATAGCCAGCCGCACCAACAGGCTGAAAAACAGCTTTTATCCGTGGGCTGTTAGGCTTTTGAATGGGAAATAATTTGATAAACTTTATGCATAATTGACTTGGGAGGCCGGTGCATTGTGCAATTAGCTCACGTGGTGTAATAAGACGGAGGGTTTGTGTCACTGTAAGTTGGGGGTGGGGGCATGAAGGGAGGCTCAGCCAATCTCAATGTATACATGGTTGTACTTTGACAATAAAGATTCATTCATGCCCAGAATCGCAGCCCTGACATACCTGAACAAGGCTTAACGCCTACGTTCTGCCTGGCTGCTTGCCTCTTGTGAGCATTTTAATTCCTGTTAATATTCCTTGTCTTTTGCTGTAAGGGGCAGAATAAATTTTATTAAGGCCATGCTTCAAATGGTTACCTGTACCTGAAGGTGCAATGGGCAAAATATGTGTCTTTAGATTTTTACAATGGTAAAAACCAGCTGCCGGTTTTAAATGGGCTGTAGTTCCCACCCCCCCCCCCCAGCTTTTGAGGCATTGATTTTTAAAACTCCGCATTTTTTTTTTTAATTTCACAGCTCCCCAAAGTAGGGTTTGTTTCCCAAAAACACAGGCCTCTGTTAATTATTCACTTTACTTAGCTTGTTTTGTTTTGAATGTCCATAGAATTAGTCTAGGGTTAAGCTAATCATGTACCCAGAGGCTTGAATGAATCTCCATAGAATTAGTTTAGGGTTAAGCTAATCATGTACTGGTTGCTCGTGCTTATCTTGATGGACTTAGGCCAACACTCACTTCCGCTTAGGGTCATGATCTGGTGACGTGGGTTTGTTTACGTCACTGATCAAAAGTGCTGATAATTTTCATTAAAAAAAAGTTATACACTATATCTACTGCCATCGTTACAGGAGAAACATGGAGCAGTAAGTTTCTGTGGTTCATATGTTAAAGTGCCATGTTATGAAAATGGCAATGTCTTGGGGATGCACTGTAGATAAAAATAATATCAAAATACAAGTAGTCCTTGACTTATGACCACAATTGAACCCAGTACTTCTGCTGCGAAGTGCGACAACCTTTCTTGCCACAGTTGTTCAGCGAATCACTGCAGTTGATAAGTTACTTACACAGTTGTTAAGTGAATCTGGCTTCCCCATTGATTCAGCTTGGCCAAAGGATGCAAACGGTGATCACATGACCATGGGACACTGCAGCAGTCATAAGTATGAAGCAGTTGCCAAGCATCTGAATTTTGATCACAGGATCACGGGGCTGTTGCAAAGGTCGTAAGTGTGAAAAATGGTCATAAGTCACTTTTTCTAGTGCCATTGTAACTACTTGTAGATTGGGCTGTGCTGGGAATCATCACACTTTATTTCGTCACAGGCCTGTTGCAAACTGTGCCCAGTCGTCAACATTTCCAGTTTTAATTACTTTTGACATAAAAATCAAATTGTTCATCCTCTAAATCACGGGTGTCAAACTCGATCGCATATGTGACATAACATGATGTATTATGAAGTTTTTTGCCTTTGGGAGCTGGAGTGGGCGTGGCCTGTGCCTGACGCATCTGGTCCATGGGCCACCAGTTTGACACTTCTGCTCCAAAGAGGCAGAATATGATTTTGTCCTGATTTTGCAAGCTGGACACACGGAAGGTAGGTGTGCTTACAATTAATTTATTCTTCTATAGTGTAACTACGTATCTATGTAGCTCTTCCATTCTACTGGATCTTTCTTACTGCTCTGCGTAACAAAGAAATTAAATTTTCTGTTTGAATTTCCCTGCATTTCTCTCCCACACGATGGCACTGTTGTCCAACTGTTTCCCATCCTCCTCCTGCCTTCATAAAAATATTGTTTCATAAGCAATGGCCCACCTACTGTTTTGGAAATAATTTTCAATGCTCAGGAAAAACAGACTTTATACTTTGATTATTAGTATGGAGATGATCTTTTATTAAATGGGTGGGGATGAATTTGAAACAGCAAGTTCATGCAGCTGAGTGCAGCAAGAGTTTACACTGGAGACTGGGATAAGCAAGAGAAAGGAGAGGCTTAAGACTGTTTTCAGGGCAACAAGTTAAAACATAAAAAAACTAAAGCAAACTGACTCTTGTTAGGATCTTTCCAAGTCAGCGTTTCTCAATCTGAACAACTTTAAGACTTATGGATTTCAACTCCCAGAATTCTCTGGCAGCATGCTGGTTGGGGAATTCTGGGTGTGGAAATTCACAAGTCTTAAAATTGCTCAGATTGAGAAACACTGCTCTTACGTGCAGAGAGATGGAGCAGGAGAGAAGAGGGATATTAAATTGGCCCAAACAGGTCCATCTTAATAATGGAATATTTTCTGAAATTCTTTTCTCCTCTTGTAAGCTGATGCTGTGAACTGGAATCGTGTGAATTCAGCTATAGCAGCTATTCACCTAATTCAGAACGAATAGCTTAACAAGCCTGGCAAAGCCCTGTTTGACAATCCTCTGGGCTGCAGGCTTTTAAAATTGGAATTGGAAAAGAAAGCCATCTACTCCTTAGCGCAGCGGCTCCCAACCTTTTCTATACCCTGCACCCCTAGAACGCTTCTGATATGGTCTCGCACTCCTTACAAAAGTTCAAAATAAGGGCAATGAATTATGCATATACACTATAATTTTGAAAACCCAAATTTTCGCTCTGCCTGGAATATTGTCTCACAAGCACCCCTGGTTGGGAACTCCTGCCTTAAAACAACCCATAGAAATCACTGGAGGTTTTTAAGAAGAGATTGGATAAACACTTATAGGGCCTTCTGCTTGAGCAGAGAGTTGGACTAGAAGACCTCCAAGATCCCTCCCAACTCTGTTATTCTGTATAAATAAATATCCAAGATGAAAACCTTTTTTTTGCAATATTGGGGTTCTTATCCCAGCAAAGGATAAGAACCTCCTTAAGTAACACCAGCTGCCTGCAATTAGTGCAGGTTTGCATCCCACCAGGCTCAAGGTTGACTCAGCCTTCCATCCTTCTGAGGTAGGTAAAATGAGGACCCAGATTGTTGGGGGCAATAAGCTGACTTTGTAATAATGCTGCTGGGGGGGGGGTGAAAGCCCTAATAAGCAGGCATATACATAGAATGAAGGCTACTGCTAAGCACATTGATTTGTGCTTAGATTGTAAGCCGCCCTGAGTCTTCGGAGAAGGGCGGGATATAAATGGGATTTTTTTTTAAAAAAGGAACTGATAAAATTGGAAATGGCAGAGCATCAAACACCCAAAACAGTTTACACATGAGAAACATATATAATATTGAATAATAGAATAACAGAGTTGGAAGGGACCTTGGAGGTCATCTAGTCCAACCCCCTGCTCAGGTAGGAAACCCTATATTGTTTCAGACAAATGATTCTCCAATCTCTTCTTAAAACCTCCAGTGTTGGAGCATTCACAGCTTCTGGAGGCAGGTTGTTCCACTGATTAATTGTTCTCGCTGCCAGGAAATTTCTCCTTAGTTCTAGGTTGCTTCTCTCTTTGGTTAGCTTCCATCCGTTGCTTCTTGCACTGCCTTCGGGTACTTTGGAGAATAGCTTGACTCCCTCTTCTTTGTCACAGCCCTTCAAATATTGGAACTCTGCTATCGTGTCATTCCAGTCCTTCTTTTCATTAGACTTTTCATTAAACAATCATTTTCATGCTCAGTTTTTAACCTCAACAATAAGAACAACAGCAACAAAAACCTGGCCACAGGCAGTTGCTGCTTTTAACAGAATGACAATGTTGCAGTGAAAGCAGTGTCTTTTTTGGGGTGTATGCAATACAGATAGAAAAGGAATGTTGCTTATGATGCTACAATACTGCTCATGTTATTCTGACCCCCTTTCCCTTGGGGTTCTTACGTTGGGCTGCATGGGGAATTTCAAGGGAGTTTGAGGCTTTGATTGATTGTGTGCCATCAATCAAGAGCCTTGGTGGAGCAGTGGGCTAATGCCTCCTTAAGTAACACCAGCTGCCTGCAATTAGTGCAGGTTCGCATCCCACCAGGCTCAAGGTTGACTCAGCCTTCCATCCTTCCGAGGTAGGTAAAATGAGGACCCAGATTGTTGGGGGCAATTAAGCTGACTTTGTAATAATGTCGCTTGGGGGGGGGGTGTGTGAAAGCCCTAATAAGCAGGCATATACATAGAATGAAGGCTACTGCTAAGCTTGTAAGCCGCCCTGAGTCTTCGGAGAAGGGCAGGATATAAATGTAATAAAAATAAAATAAATACAATAATAATGCAATGACAACTTTTAGCACCCACATAAGATAGATTTTCTCCATGGCAACTTATGTCTCCAACTTGGACTTTCAAGTGTTCCACCTGTGCATTGCTGTTGTAATAAACTCCATCTATCTTATTGGTGGTCATACTGTTCTGCTCTTTGCTTCCATCTTCCCCAGCATTAGCGTTTTCTCCAGAGAGCTGGAAAATTTGGGAAAAGTATCACAACTGTATTTTCACAGGCCTTAATGGGAAGCAGATGTGGATCTCTGTTCGTGATTCAGCGAAGCTCTTTATATATTCTTTATAAAGTCAGGATTAATAGTGTAGGAACAACCTTCTGATTTCCCAGTAGGTGGCATTTGAGCCTTACATTTGAGGAAAACAAAAGCCAGAGGGGAAAAAAATGGCTCACCTCATTCAACTTCCTCACCTTTTTATTGCTGCTCTTCTTACTAAGTAAAATATCCCATATTGGTGCAGACAAAATTAGATTAGGATGACTTTGATGGGCATTGTTCTCTAGGACAAAGGTTCCCAATCTTAGCAACTTTAAGATGTGTGTATTTAAACTCCCAGAATTCAACATTAAGTCTTCAACTTTAAGAGGTGTGGACTTCAACTCCCAGAATTACCAAGCCACCATGAATGGCTGGGAATTCTGGGAGTTAAAGTCCACACATCTTAACATTGCCAAGATTGGGAACCCCTGAGCTAGGAAATATTAGAAGTCAGAAAGTTTGTCACGAGCTTTCTCCCTATTCCTTCTTCCTCCTATAAGACTGTACAGGTAGTCCTCGGGTTACAGGCAGTGGTGGGATTCAATTGGTTCGCACCACTTCGGCAGGACTGGTAGCTAATTTTTTGTTGCCCAGGCCCAGAATGGACTTCCGGAAGCGGCATCCATACAGAGAACCGGTTGTTCACATGTTTGAATCCCACCACTGGTTACAACCTTTTGCTTAGTGACCATTCAAAGTTACAACAGCATTGAAAAATGTGACTTACGACTGTTTTTCACACGATCGTTGCAGCATCCCCATGGTCACATGATCAAAATTCAGATGCTCGACAACTGGTTCATATTTATGATGGCTGCAGTGTCCCGGGGTCATGTGATCACTTTTTGTGACCTTCTGACAGGCAAACTCAATGGGGAAGCCAGATTCGCTTAACGATTGTGTTGCTCACTATACAACTGCGGTGATTTACTTAACAACTGTGGCAAGAGAGGTTGTAAAATGGGGTAAAACTCACTTAACTGTCTTGCTTAGCAACATAAACGTTGGGCTGAACTGTGATCGTAAATCGAGGGCGATCCGTAAGCAGTATGTTAAAATACAGAAATTTCAAATTGTTTCAGCTTTACCCCAAAAGATGGTAGTTGGGGCTGTGTGGGGAAGAGATGATATACGATAATGTTTTAGAGATAGGTCTGGGGTGAAGAGTAGAGCAAATGGATGGCAAAGGCAATTTCATGACTGGTGCTCAAAACATTCAATTTCTGCCTTATCTGTTGGAGAGTCCTGCTGCAGAACCTAACATTAAGGAATTTAGAAAGTGTAAAAATGCCTTAACTATGTATCAATGCCTTCGGTTATTTCAGGAACCGAAATCTTATCAATAAGAAAAGAGATGCTTTCAACTCTAAGTGAAATGATTACAACTTTCCTCCAGGAGACCTCGTTCCCTGGACCCCTAATGAAATCCTTATCTACATAATGTCTCCAGATGGCATGGACCAAATTTTTTTGCCCTTATTTTATTAGGTGTATGAGATTAGAGGGGATTAAAAAGCAAAGCATCTGTTTGAGGCAATGCGGAGGCTGAAGGCATCTACTATCTCACCTGAACAAGATGGGTTTGCTTCAAGGGGTTGTAACTCAGGACAGCCTTTTCACCTCTTAAAACCCCATCAGCATAAGAGGATAAGATCTGTACCATAGAGGAATAGTCTAATGTACAGAGAGGGTGAACTGTGGTGGTCTCTCAGAAGAGTTGGCAGCCAACTCTTGGTTTTCCTGCACCAAAATGATTGCTGACGTTCATTCCAGCTCTTCAGTTTTAGGATTCTAGGATTCAATAACCTTTAAAACGATTCCTTCTCCTTCTCCCCCTCCCCATGTCTCCCTCCTTCTCTTTCTTCTTCTCCCCCTCCTCTCCTTCTTATTAGGTGGCCTCAACCATTCTTAATTGATCTTGTTGTAGTGTGTCTTTGTTGTTAGTTCTCCATCTTCTTCTGGGTCTGCCTCCTGTTCTTTGACCTTCTCTTTTTGTATATGCCTTGTACGGTATGGAATCCCACAACATTGTCTCCAGCTGGAGCAAACCACTTTATCTGCTGTTTTTGTATGTAGTTTAAGATTGGCCTATATGCCAATAGGGGAGGAAAGGAGAGAGAGAGACAGAGACTTGATGGGATCATAAAAAGAATAACAGAATAACAAAACAGAATAACAGAGTTGGAAGGGATCCAAACGCCCTCCAGTCCAAACCCCCATACAAACGGGAGACTCTATACCATTTCAGACAAATGGTTGTGCAATCTCTTTTTAAAAACCTCCAGTGACAAAGCACCCACAACTTCTTGAGGTTAGCTGTTCCACTGGTTAATTGTTCTCACTGTCAGGAAATTTCTCCTTGGTTCTAGGTTACTTGACTGGTTGAGCTCTTGGAGAATGGTGTTGATTTGAGGAAGGCCATATGATCTATGCTAAATCTAAACATCTGGCTAACTGTGCGGCCAACAACAACAACAACAAAAATATATGGAACTGCCTATATTCCTAGATGGTACCTTTATAATTTGTAGGTCCTTGGTTAGGACTTGAATTATTAAGTTTCCATCAGTTTTTCACTGCGAATCTAACTGTAAGTTAACCATATTTAACAATAATATAAAGCTAGTGAGCTGACCCCATATATTAAAATTCCTGAAGATAGTACACTATAACCACAAAAGAGGAGGGTATTCAGCAAAGAGAGGGGACCAACACTGCAAACAGTTGGAAGAATTTCAGCCACTGCCTACAGCCGTTCTATAAATTTACACGGTTCTTTCTCTGTTCGGTGTTTCTTCCTTGCCCATTCTACTCTCCGGCTCTCCAGGTAATAAGATTTCCATCAAATCTTGAGGGCGAGGAGAGACTCTTGCATAATTTAATAGTCCTCCCCGTTTTGCAAAAAGCCTCTGCTCACCATTTTGGCAAGACATTAGTTCCACGGCTGGCGTGCTTGGCAGCAGCGTCAAGACGAAATGGCGAGAAGAAAGAGATAAAATAGAGTGAGCAGAGAAAACGGCTCCTTCAACTTGCTGCAGGCACTCTCAAGATTCAGTAGCTCCTGATGTAAACAGGAGCAGAGCAAAAAGAAATCTATCAAATAGACCAACGATTTTGTAAGGTACATTTAGCTGGTTGTATGTGGGGTCCCTTGCTACTCTTTTTCCCAGTAGGATGCCTCTGTAATGCTTGATGATGTACCAAATTACATTTGCCCTGTTGCTCAAATAAATTGAGCAGACATTTGAGGAACTCTTAATTTTACATCTCAACCATCCAGAAACCTTCATGGAACCGATGAGCTGAGTTTTCTTTTGTTTTTCTCCCAAGTAAGCAATTTAAAGGGGTAAAAGAACAAGAGTGGTGCAAAATATATTCGACACACAAACTACGTCTTACTTTGTTTGCCTGCTTAGGATTCAAGGGTGAGGGGTGACATGATAGCAGTGTTCCAATATCTCAGGGGCTACCACAAAGAAGAGGGAGTCAAGCTATTCTCCAAAGCACCTGAAAGCAGGACAAGAAGCAACGGATGGAAACTAGTCAAGGAGAGAAGCAACCTAGAACTAAGGAGAAACTTCCTGACAGTTAGAACAATTAATCAGCGTAACAACCTGCCTCCAGAAGCAGTGAATGCTCCAACACTGGAGGTTTTTAAGAAGAGACTGGACAGCCATTTGCCTGAAATGGTATAAGGTTTCCTGCCTGAGCAGGGGGTTGGACTAGATGACCTCCAAGGTCCCTTCCAACTTTATTATTATTATTATTATTATTATTATTATTATTATTATTATTATTATTATTATTATTATTATTATTGGATAGCAATAGGAATAGCACTTAGCCTTATATACCACTTCATAGTGCTTTACAGCCCTTTCTAAAAGGTTTACAGAGTCAGCCAATAGCCCCCAACAATCTGGGTCCTCATTTTACCAACCTCAGAAGGATGGAAAGTTGAGTCAACCTTGATCCAGTGAGAATCGAACTGCAGTCGGCAGTCAGCAGAATTAGCCTGCAATACCACATTTTACCCACTGCGCCACTAACGGCTGAAATTGGAACCAGTAGGAGTTTCTGATAAAATCTCCTTAATTTCAAGATGAAATTTAATTTCAAACAAGCAAATATATTTGACGTACACGCTATGTCTTACCGCATTCACCAGCTTAGGACGTAAGTATAGAACTGTTACCAGTCAGAGTTTCTACTAAAAATCTCCTTAATTTCAAGAAGGCTTTGTTAAGTTAATTTCCTCTTCATTGCACCCAGTGGCTTGCAAACAACCATTACCAGATTTTGCCAGATGAAAGACTATGAAGTCAGCATCCATCGCACAAACAGGACCATATAGCTGGATCAGAGTCTGTAAAATGTCTCATTCAGGAATGTTCCTATGCGTGTCTTTATTTTAAAAAATGTACATTTTGGCTTTTCAACAAAATTATGTGGTGGGCGACTCACCAATGAAAACATTCACAAGGACAGGTTTCACAATGCCACCTTGGAACAGTTTTCAAGTGTTTTCTTGGATTTTTGTATTGACTCTTTTTTTTCAAGCATTTCATAGGCATTGGAGAGTTATTACATTGATATCTTATTTATTTATATCCCGCTTTATGATTTTTAGAAATAACTCAAGGTGGCGAACATATCCAACACAAGTTCCTCCTCCCATTTCCCCCACAACTACCCTGTAAGGTGGATTGGGCTGAGAAGGAATGACTGATCCACAGTTAACTAGCTGATTTTCATGGCTAGGCAGGGCTTAAATTCAGTCTTTGTCCTTCTAGCCCAGGGGTAGGCAACCTTGGGTCTTTTATGACTCATGGACTTCAACTCCCAGAATTCCTGAGCCAGCTGGCTCAGGAATTCTGGGAGTTGAAGTCCATGAGTCATAAAAGACCCAAGGTTGCCTACCCCTGTTCTAGCCAGATGCCTTAGCCACTAGATCAGGGTTCTACAAACCTGGCAACTTTAAGACTTGTGGACTTCAACTCCCAGAATTCATGACATGGCTGAGGAAATCTGGCAGTTGAAATCCAGAAGACTTAAAAGTTGCCAGGTTTGGCGATCCCTTCACTAGATCCAACTGGCTTTCCTATCCTATGAGGATAGGGTGAAGGGATGTTCTGTCTGGAGAAAGGAAGACTGAAGGGACACATGTTAACCATGTATTCCTTTCTCATGACTTCCGGTTAGCTGTTCTGAAGGCCATCTATGTTTCCCCTGGCTATGGAATGTGGAAGAAAGAACTGAAATTGAAAATAGATATGGTGGAATTGTAGATAGATAGGCAGATAGACAGATAGATAACCTTTATTGTCATTTTTTTACTGTGGGCACAATGGCACACATTAAAAATGAAATTTAGTTGCTTGCTCTCAAAGTGTACACATACATAACACACACTTAAGCCTACTACATTCAACATATGTATAGACCTACACCCTTACATATGTATAGACCTACACCCTTACTGTCATCTTGAATACATAGCGGAAGGAGGAAGCTTTAGAGTTCACAAGGTTAATATTGTATGGAACAAAGCTTTGACTGAATCTGGATGTTCTGCTTTGGATACCACGGAGCCTCCTCACAGAAGGTAACAAGGAAAACAGGTCGTAAAGAGGATGTGTAGTGTCCCAGACAATCTTGCAGACCCTGCTCAAGCAATACTTATGTGCCACATCCTGGATGGAAGGGAGGGAACTGCCAATGATCTTTTCAGCCATCCTCACCACTTTCCGCACCGCCTTCTGGTCTGAAGCAATGATGCTTCCAAACCAGACTGATGTTTCCAGCGATTGGATTTCAAAATTTTGGGAGATATGCCTGATCTCGATATGCATGTTACTTCATCTTGAGAAACAGCTTTGCAACTTGAGAATCTTTCTACATTTGGCTGGATCTTTCTTATGCTACACTCTGGAGTCTAAATCATATGACGAACAGTTGAGGGAGCTAGGATTGAGGGAACACAATAACTGTCTTCCAGTACTTAAAGAGCTGTCACAAAGAACTGACATCCTCTAGGGCACCAGAGGGCAGGATAAGAAGTAATAGGTAATGGAAGCTTGTTAAAAAGAGATCCAGCTTGGAAGTAAGGAGAAATTTTCTGACAATGAAAGCAATTAATCAATGGAATAGCTTGCCCCCTCAGGTTGTGGATGCTCCATCACTGGAAGTTTTCAAAAATAGACTGGACAGCCATTTGACTGGGATGATAGAAGAGTCCTGCCTTGAGCAGGAGGTCAGAGTAGAAGACCTCTGAGGTCCCCTCCTGCCTTATGATTCTATTAAAGGCAAAGGCACTAGCTTTGGCTCAGGTGCACCAATTCTTAGAGATCTCAAGCTGGTGACATACACAGTGGAAACCAAAAGGTTGGACTACATCAATGCATTTTCCATAGGGTAGTTTTTGAAGACTCTGATTGCCAGCCCAGGTACTGACTGCGATTCCACAAAGTGCCACATTAATCCTCCTGTTGAAACTGTTGTCCCTTTCTCATTGCTTTCAGTGTTCAAGTTCAAGGTGTGTTTTCTGTAACATTAAACTTCATGTAGCTTAGACCAAGAATATGTGCAAGGAACCTTGAATTCCTACAGTCCACCTTTTATATGTGCCACCATGGATACAGTAGGCATTAACACACAATTTTGTTTTTTCCACGATAGGATCTGGATTTTGCAACAACTTAGAACTGGAACTTGGAAAGGCTTATTACTGGTTAGGAAATTATTTAGATACCTATATATACCAAGGAAGAACCAGTTTGGTGTAGTGGTTAAGGCATCAGGGAAGAAACCAGGAGATCATGAGGACTAGTCTTGCCGCGGGCATGAAAGCCGGCTGAGTGACTTTTGGCCAGTCACTTTCTCTCAGCCCTAGGAAGGAGGCAGTGGCAAACCAATTCTGAAAAACCTGGCCAAGAAAACTACAGGAACTTCTCCAAGCAGTCTCTGAAAAGTGGATATGATTGAACAGAAAAATAATTATCAAGTCTTTGCAAAATTGGTTTCCTGGACTTTTAATTTATGTTTTGATACCTTCCATAAATATAGGGAAGCTCCCAACCCTACTGGCAGTCCTCGACTTACAACCACAACTGAGCCCAAAATTTTGGTTGCTAAGTGAGACATTTATTAAGTGAGTTTTACCCCATTTTACAACCTTGCTTGCCTCAGTTGTTAAGTGAATCACTGCAGATGTTAAGTTAGTAACACGGTTGTTAAATGAATCTGGCTTCCACATTGACTGCTTGTCAAAAGGTCAGAAAAAGGTGATCACATGACCCCAGGTCACTGTAACTGTCATAAGTATGAGTCAGTTACCAAGCATCTGAATTTTGATCACATGACCATGGGGATGCTATAATGGTTGTAAGTGTGAAAACTGATTGTAAGTCACTTTTTTCAGTGTTGTAACTTTGAACAGTCACTAAATGAACTGTTGTAAGTCGAGGACCACTTGAACCTTATGAATGAGTATCAGATACATTTTAAAATAAAAATAAGCAAGTACATGCATTTTAATTTAACCTGGCACATGTATTTTACTTAAAAGCTTCTTGGTTTCTCCTTCTATCTTTTTTAAAGGAAAAAAAACACCACCTAGCGACTTAGAAATAAATAAACAAGGAATCCTGAAAGGTGTCTCAGGGATAATGCAAAGATTATAAATTTAATTCATGCTTTTTCTTGATGGGAACACATTTATATTTCATCATTTCAGAACTCAAGGAAGCATAAATAGCCAGATACCGGGTGACTTGCTTTCAGAACAAAATGATAAACTGCATTGTCCCTTGCAGTTAGAAACATTTCTGCAGAGCACTCCATACTGATTTATATTAAGTAGGAAAGTCATATTAATCTTGCCTAGGTAGCGCTGATGTCAGAAGGTTATTTGAAATAGAAGGTGAAAAAAGAAAAAAAAAACCCAGTAAGCTAGGAGACAACAAGGCTGATTAGATTTCAGCCCGAGAAACCAATAATGGCAGAAAGATATCGAAAAGGAAGTAAATTGTCTGTGTGCACGTGAATGATTTAAAATATTTTTCTGCTGTTGGATGGAAAACTATATCAACAGTTGTAACTGGAAATAAAGGATGAAGGGTTAACTGGTTATTGCTTAAAAGAAAGTGGGCTGCTTTATCATCTACCATTTAGATGATACTCAACTTGAAGGGACATATATTATGGGATCACTAGTTGAATCTTGGTGGATTGTTGTTGTTAGCTGCGAAGCCGTATCCGACCCATCGCAACCCCATGGACAATGTTCCTCCAGGCCTTCCTGTCCTCTACCATCTTCTGGAGTCCATTTAGGCTCACGCCTACTGCTTCAGTGACTCTATCCAGCCACCTCATTCTCTGTCGTCCCCTTCTTCTCTTGCCCTCAACTTTTCCCAGCATTAGGCTCCTCTCCAGTGAGTCCTTCCTTCTCATTAGGCGGCCAAAGTATTTGAGTTTCAACTTCAGGATCTGGCCTTCTAAAGAGCAGTCAGGGTTGATCTCCTCTAGGACTGACCGGTTTGATCGTCTTGCAGTCCAAGGGACTCGCAGGAGTCTTCTCCAGCACCATAGTTCAAAGGCCTCAATTCTTTGGCACTCAAGGTGCTTTTGGGATGTTCTCTTCTAAGAGTTGGTTGATTACAGGTAGTCCTCGACTTATGACCATAACTGAGCCCCAAATTCCCATTGCTAAGCAAGTCTGTCGTTAAGTGAGTTTTGCCCCATTTTTTTCAGCCTTGCCAAACTAAAGCAAACGACCTACATCCATCAAAATAACCATAAGGGGGAGCTGTCTTGAGCTTCCTTCTCCCAATCAAACTATCTAAACTTATGTCTTTTGCTCCACTGGAATGGAGCCCCTCCCTCCTGGGAATCCATACTACATTCCACCCCATATACAACTGGGCTGTGCCAGGTGGTAGAAAATTACTTAGTATGGAGGGGTATCAATGGGAGAGGTCAAAAAGGGCTGCTGCAATGCAAGTAACACAAGTGTAGGATTGTAGCCAACATCTTTTTTTTACCCTTATTTTACCCCTTTCGGTAGATGCTCATGATGGTGATTAAGGAGGTGCAGTGGCACAGCATCTTAAGGACCCTGGATTTGCTGACCAGAAATAGTTGGCACTCTGGTGGTTTGAGCCCTGGTAGCACTGCAGGATGGGGTGAGGTCCTGTCACTTGCCTCTCGTTCCTATTCCGCCCACCTAGAAGTTTGAAAGCATTATTGCAAGTAGATAAATGGGTACCACTACAGTGGGAAAGGCTAGCTGTGTGTGGAGAATGGGAGCTGGCACTGGACCTGTGTGGATGTGAAGCGAGATCAGCAGAAGAGGCCCTGGAAGATGTCATCAACCTGAACACCACTAGCCAGATGGTGCAAGTTAGTTTGCCTCCCTTGGCGCACCATGGATAAGCATGGAAGTGTGACACCAAACAAACTAACAATTGGGATGTCAGGGCAACTTACATACATATAATATTACAATAACGTTAATATGGGCTAATTACAGAGATATGTTGAGTATTTGAAACAAAACAAAACAGGAAACCCAGGCATGGGGTGGCTTCTGGGATTCTTTTTCTAACTCCTTTAAACTTGTGGCCATTGGAGGCATCTGTATTTTTATATATATAATGAAATAATTGTTAGAGTCTTTATGAGATGGGCAGTGGTGAAAACGTGATTAATAAATATCTGTATATGTGTCTTTTTTCTTTTTAGGGAATAATGAGAAGTTTGTATGCCTATTGCCTATGTGAATGGGTGTCTAATCAGGCTGGTACAAATATATTGTCTCTGTGTGTAGCTGTGTGTATTTTTGTGTATTTCTGCTTTCCTCTTGGGTTGCATCTGGGTACATGTAAATGGTGGAAAGCCTAGGGCAGGTTGCATACTCTGAGCTAAGCAGCTAATAGACTGAAACTGACTAAATGTTTTGCAAGATATTCCCTGTGTTTTCAGCTCACACATGTTGAACTTTGATGGGCATGTCCATGTTGAAGATACTGTTGTTCTCGTGATATTTCTGTATCATGCTAACTGAAACACTGATTTTCTTTCCATGTGGGACAAGAACCTCAGGCAAAATAAAATAAAAGCATTTTTTAATGCAATGTGGCTATTGGGCAGTGTTAGAGTATTCAGGCTGCATAACTTTCTGCCGTCTTTAGTAGCAAAGTGAAGGGCTTCTCCACAGTTGAGAACTCTGATGTGATCAGAGCTAATTACAGTTCATTGAGAATGACTGATTATTCAGAGGCAAGATCGCAGAAGCATGTGATCCTACAATGTGGTTCAAATCTGATGGAATGCGCATACATGCTTATTGCATTGTACTGTTGTGTGTGTGTGTGGGGGGGAGGGTGCATTTGAACCAACCAGGAATGACGTTTTGTCCAGATTCAGTCCCTTTTCCAACTCTTTGTTTGCTATTGAGTGGACAGTACAATGTATGCACTTTATATTTCTACTATTGTTCTTCACTGGATAATTTACTGGATAACATTGGCTGAACATGGCAATACCTCCCATAAGTATAACATGGAATTTTAAGAAAGTTGTTGGATATGTCAGATGATATGATAGTAACAGTGTCACTATAAGCCTTTACCACGTATTATATCGCTTCTGCTAGTTATAGAATTGGACTTATTAATGAATCTCTTTCTTTGTCACAAACTTTAACAGTGAAAGGAAAAGCGATAACACGCTCCTTTCCTTTTGCATGCACACATGGAATTCTATGTGTATTTTGTGTCAAAGGGGCACCTTCCAAGACATCTAACAGTTTGGGCAAGTAAAATTTACAAATCTGAACTCTGAGCGCTTTGCAACTGGTGTTTAATCCTTCAAATTCAAATACACCTTAGTAATGAACAACCATGACTACTGCTAATCATGGATTTAGTGATTTTGATTGGGGAGATGAGTTTGGTATCTGCACGTACATTTATTGCTAAAGTAATAAGTATCTGATGTCTAAAGGTTGAATCATGGCAACAGGACCAAGTGTCAGGACCCACCCCAATCCACGTCTTAGGAAAACAAAAACTCTTGGAGTCAGTTCTAGTCCAAAATGAATTTTTACTAGGACATGTTTGGTTGTGGAAATACAAGACAGGACCTGGTATTGTTTTACAGATTGAAATTTTATAAAGAGTTCAACCCCCCTTCCCTCAACCCCATTTGGTCAGCCCCCCATCATTTACTTCGTGTCATCACTTTTGTGGAAAAAAGGGAACTTTGGATCTTTACGGTTATTGCCTTCTTCCTTTACAGATTCAAATGGAGACACAGGCCAGATGCCTTCTTACCTAACCCTCCCCTTTGTTCCCCCAGTTCAAAAGGTTTCCCTTGGTCTTTGAAATAACCTAAGGCAGGCTGAATCCACATCCGCTCCTCCTTCCTCGGGAGATGGCAGAATCCGGGGGGGGGGGAATAATGTTTTAAACACATTTATGAATGTGATATAAATGGATTCTGACAGTCCACTCTCCTTAAAAGAAAGATATGTCCATCTGTAGGGAAAGAAAAGGAAAAAAAAGGGAAAAACATATATAAATGTTAACCCGGTTTGTTAATCTGAGATATTTTGTTGCTCATCCAAGCAACTTCATCAGTCAGAGCAAAATTAATTAGGCAGAGTCAGAAAGTGGTTGGAGTGTACCAACTCTTGTCAAACCAATTTCAGGGGCTTCTCTCTAAAATGGGGACTATCTGATGGTTTTGAGATTTCTGCAAGTCAACTCTTTCTTTATTAAAATAGATGCTAATGTAGGATGAGTAGATTTGCAGAAATATTTTTACACTATCCTTACTCCAAGGCTGACCTCTGTTTGGTACTACTTGTAGGATGCATGCCATATTTGGCCCAGAAATGTATAACTGGCTTTCTCCAACTTGGGTTTTTTTTATAATTCTGGCTGGGAATTTTAGGAGTTGTAGATCCAAGACTCAAGAAGATTCCAGTTTTGGGAAGGTTATATGAAGGAGACCAGAAATCAAGATGACTGGTGCAGCTGATTTTAAGCCACTGTAGTCAGAGAGGACTCTGGGTAATCAAGGTTTCAGATTGTCACTGAAGCTCTTGTGAAGAGCAACAACAACATTATAGCAGTGTTCCAATATTTGAGGGGCTGTCACAGAGAGGAGGGGATCAACCTTTCTAAAGCACCTGAAGGCCAGACAAGGAATAATGGGTGGAAACTGATCAAGGAGAGATTCAACCTGTAAACAAGGAGAAATTTTCTGACAGTGAGAACAATCAACCAGTGTAATGGGTTGCCTTCAGAGGTTGTAGGAGCTTCCTCACTGGAGGCTTTCAAGAAGAGACTGGACCACCATCTGTCAGAAATGGTGTAGGGTCTTCTGCTTGGGTGGGAGATTGGACTAGATGACCTCCAAGGTCCCCTTCAACTATTCTATTCTATTCTATTCTATTCTATTCTATTCTATTCTATTCTATTCTATTCTATTCTATTCTATTCTATTCTATTCTATTCTATTCTATTCTATTCTCTCTGAAGTGTTTTTCAGCACAACATGGAAATGCTAGATTTTTCTGCATTCAAAACAGGTAGTCCTCAACTTAGAACAGTTCATTTAGTGACTGAAGTTCCAATGCACTTTTCTCACTTATTACCATTGCAGCGTCCCCCATGATCACATGATCAAAATTCCGATGCTTGGCAACTGGTTCATACTTATGACGGTTGCAGTGTCCCATGGTCATGTCCTGGGCTCTTTTGCGTCCATCGGACAAGCAAAGTCACTGGGGAAGCCAGATTCACTTTACAACCATGTTACTAACTTAACAACTGCAGTGATTCAATTAACAACTGTGGCAAGAAAGGACGTAAAATGGGGCAAAATTCACTTAACAACTATCTCACTTAGTAATAGAAATTTTGGGTGCAAATGTGATCGTAAGGTGACGACTACCTATATATGAACTCTACTAAGCTAAAAAAAAAACCTTATAACAATCTAATCTGCTACGTACTAGAACATGTCCCCTTTTTTCTCTTCAACTGAGTCCTCTCCAACTCCTAATTTTAAACTTGATGGTGCTTCAGGTTTGATGGTTTGTTTGGTTGATTCGCTTTTTATTATTATGTTTATTAAATATATAGACCCACCCAGCTCCATCAGACTCTGGGCAGTGTACAGAATAAAATATTTTATTTTATTTATTTATTTTATTGCATTTATATACCGCCCTTTCCCTGAGGACTCAGGGCGGTTTACAGGGAGTTAAAAATCAACCATACAAAAGTTAAAACCCAATTTAAAAAATATTAAATCAACCCTGTACTATTAAAAACCCCAATTAAAATGAGTGTCTCCTCAGCCTGGGCCCGAGAGCTCGAAGAGCCAGGTCTTCAGGCCCCGGCGGAATGATCGGAGGTCGGGGGCAGTCCTCAGCTCCACCGGCAGCTGGTTCCAGAGGGCAGGCGCCCCCACTGAGAAGGCCCTATCCCTGGGTGTCACCCGCCGGCAATCTCTTACCGGCGGGACCCTGAGCAGACCCTCCCTGTGGGAGCACACTGGGCGAAGGGCGTTTGATGCCGGCAGCAGGTGTTCCCTCAAATACCCCGGACCCAGGCCATGTAGGGCTGGGTTAGGGTTAGGGTTAGGGTTAGGGTTAGCTAAAATAACGCAATGCAGAGGATAAAAAAAAAAAGCACCAGGACAACCCCCCCCCTCAAATGTTGACTTATCAGCAGTGCTTTTTTTGTAAAAGAAAAAAGTGCCGGAACTCAAGGTTCCATCCAAAAAAGGTGCCGGAACTCCGTTCTGAGCGTTCTATGAGAAAAAAAGCCCTGACTTATCAGTCTGGCAGATCCACAGGTGGGCCCTGCACCACTTTTCAAGATACTGGTGTTTTATAAAAGGGATTTCTTTTTCAAAGGACTTTGGTTAAAATTCACTTGAGGGTTCTTAGAATTGCTTGTCATAGGAATGGATCTGCAATATGATTGAGTAAGACAACTTCCATATTTCCCCCCCCCTTTCTCCCTGAAAAGGAATTTCTGCAAAATAACGTGAAAGACCAAAAGCTATTTACAGAGATGCCTCTGCGTTTTGATAACATTTGTTAGTGATAGAACTTTATTGTGGCTTTAATACAGGTGGCAAGAAATGAGTTGGGCTTCCAAGTGGGATGAATTCAGCTGAACTATGAGCAAACAGCTACCTGTTCCACCATTTATTTGTAGTGAACTTTGCTAAGTTCAGCATATAAGCTGAATTCTGGTGGGTCAGGCCAAAGTTTATTTGTTTGTTTGTTTGTTTATTTATTTATTGAATTTATTGATCACCACCTTACCACAAAGTAAGACTGAACGTTATATATTTAAAGATAAAATTTTACATGATTGTTGTTGTTAGTTGCGAAGTCGTGTCCGACCCATCGTGACCCCATGGACAACGTTCCTCCAGGCCTTCCTTTCCTCTACCATCTTCTGGAGTCCATTTAAGCTCACACCAACTGCTTCAGTGACTCCATCCAGCCATTTCATTCTCTGTCATCCCCTTCTTCTATTGCCCTCAATCTTTCCCAGCATTAGGCTCTTCTCCAGTGAGTCCTTCCTTCTCATTAGGTGGCCAAAGTATTTGAGTTTCAACTTCAGGATCTGGCCTTCTAAAGAGCAGTCAGGGTTGATCTCCTCTAGTTTACATAATAGCTATACACAATAGGAACTAGATGATGAAAAATATACTCAACTCAAACTAAAAGATGGGGTGCGAAGGAGTTGGTGGAGCGGGGAGGGGGAGGTGGAATGTTATTAGTCTGTCAACCACCCCAATGTGAAGACCTCCCATTGGAGTTGCAAGCCAACTAGCAAAGCCAGGTCTTTAAGCTCCTTCAGAAGATCAGGAGGGTTGGAGTTGCTGTCAACACTGTCCAATCTTAAGACTTTAGGAAGCTCATGTTGAAGACATGAAGACACCAGTAATTTCTTGCTACTGTTTTCTTGCTACTGGAGATAATATTGCTATCATGACTAGAACCACCATTAGCTTTATTGGTATAAAGGCAGTGGTGGGATTCAGCCGGTTTGCACTGGTTCGGCAGAACCGATACCTAAAAACCGCTTATGATAAATCTGTGTTTTGTGGAACACGTATGGTTTTCGTTCAACTTCCTTCCAGGTGGGGAAAAAAAACCCCTCCCCAAAAGTCCAAGAGAAGAGTGACAGAAACCACATGGAGACGCAACACCTTCGATCACGTCACAAAAAACTAGGCAGTGCTTCTCAGAGGTTAATTTCAGGAATACGCGCTTCATCTCTCTAGTTTCCTGATTGGAGCATATGGGAAAGTGGGTGGGGCCATCAAGTATTAGCTGGGGTTATGACTGGTTGTTAAATTATTTGAATCCCACCACTGTATAAAGGCTTAGTATTTTAACCTTGGTCCAGCGAAAGCTTGGTCATGGAAGGACAGGATTTTAATGTTAGCTTATAAAAGAATCTCAGGTAGAATTATGCTTTAAGTTGCTGCATGAGACCTAAGTGCTAGTTTAAACAGAACCCTTTTGTAAAGATTCAGTAAAGTAATAACCTAGGTCAGATGAATGGAAGCTTGCCAGCTGGTGCTAAAGCACAGATAAGAATCGACTTTAATGCCTGCTAGAAATTACAGAAGGCAGAGACAAGATAGAGAGGGTGTGAGTTGGATGGAAAGATGTCTTCTGAAAACAATTCTAAGAAGTGTTGCAAAAGGCCCTTTACTAAGAAGTAATGTGACATTTAGTTTATGTCTATGGGCATAAACCGGGGCAAAGGTCCGGAGATGAACAAAAATTCATCATTAGCATACTAAAAACTCAACCCCTAAGTATTGAAACGAGCAATTTAAAGATCATGCTAATAATGTTCTGGAGCAAATCATTCTGCATGAGATTTTTGTGTGCAAACATCACGCCCAGGAACTGGTAAATAACCAGTGAGTGAGATTGTAACTTTGTGCTTCTTTGTAAAAAAAAAAAGAAGAAGAAGAAGCAACAATGAGTGGAAGCTCCTTAAAAAGAGATCCAATCAGGAACTGAAGAGTAATGTCCTGATCAGTGCTTTTTTTGTAAAAGAAAAAGGTGCCGGAACTCACACATGTCATACAGCCCGCCTTGCCCTACCCTACAAGGTTCCATCCAAAAAAGGTGCTGGAACTCCGTTCTGAGCGTTCTATGAGAAAAAAAAGCCCTGGTCCTGATAGAGAGAACAATTAATGGAACAGTTTGCCTCCCAGAGTTGGGGGACTTCAAGGAAAGATTAGACAGCCATTTGTCTGGGGTGCCATCAGGACTCCTGCCTTGAGTTAGGGGGCTGGACTAGAAGACCTCCAAGGACCCTTCCAGCCCTCTTTGATTCCAGGAGACTCCCTCAGCTCACCAATGGTTCACTTTCTAGATTTGATTTCACCCATGGAAAAATCAGCGAGTTTGTTTGGGTTTTTTTTTGTTTTTTTCAAAGGGAAAAAAAAGGCACGTAAAACGATGCTCGGATGTTTATCTTTTATACAATAGACAGTTTCAAGCTTCTCTCAGGTCTCTTCACCTGACAAAGATCCATGCTTGCTTTGTGGCTGATTTAGTTTCAGTTTCTTTAAGCGGCGAATGAGTTTCTTCAAGGCTTGATTGAAACGCTGGCTCTGATAAAGCAGACTGCAAAGTCTCTAACTCAACATCTTTCTTGGCTGGTAACTTATAATTAAGGTTGCTATGATAACTGGTGCCTCTGAAGGAGGCTTCAAGTTAGGAGCATGGTTGAGGGGCAGAACTGAGGTTGCCATAGGAACCCAAATCTAAACTCTTAGGCTCTATAACCATTCATCTTGCATACTTATAATCTTATTTTTCTGCAGGAGCCTGTTTGAAGCAATTAATCCGGCCGTTGTGTAAGATACAATCAGGAGTACAAGGCAAATGTTTGGCGGGAAGGAAGGATTATGAACGAAACGCTTTGATTAGGAAAGCTGCACAAAGAGTTACAGTCTGTTCATTTGCTTTTAAAAGAATACTAATTCAAACAAGGAATTATAAGACTGTTGCCCTCACAGAAGTACGAAATTTAATACTGGACTGACCTTTTGATTCAAGAAACGTTATTTAGGGAATGATATTAACTCTTGGGTGCTTGTGTAGAAATACTATATGTGCTAACAAAGAGTAATAACTCTCTGTTTTGAAACCTTCTGTGACATTTGTGAGGTTCCTTGATTGACTCATCCTTCTCTATCTTCAGAGAATAGGGCCCATTTATTCTCATTTATGCATTTACTTAATGTCCGAAAAAGAGTTTTAGAGTGAGGCGCTGTCAACATTCTGAGCCAGTGTTTGATTGCTTCTCTCATAGAGATCCATCGGAGGAGTTATTTTTCCTGTAGTTCCCCAGCCTGATCCAGCCCATTTTCAAATTCAATCTTTCTATTGCCAGTATTTCTCTCCTGACCCTCCCCTGCCTCTCTCCAAATTATCCTAGAATAGAACAGAACAGAACAGAACAGAGCTGGAAGGAACCTTGGAGGTCTTCTGGTCCAGCCCCTTGCTCAAGCAGGAGAACCTATACTATCCCAGACAGGTGATTGTCTAGCCTCTTCTTGAAAATCTCTAGTGATTTTCTGAAGGCAAGCTGTTCCACTGGTTAATTGTTAATTGTGAGGAAGTTTTCCCTTAATTCCAGGTTGTTTCTCTCTTTGATCAGTTTCCATCCATTGTTTCTTGTCTGGCCCTCTGGTGCTTTGGAGAATAATTTGACCCCCTTTTCTTTGTGGCAGCCTCTCAAATACTGGAATACTGCTATCCTGTTCTAGTCAGTCTTCAGAGCATTATTCTGTTCATACGTTTATCCCAAATTCCAAAGAAAGGGTTGGAAAGAATAAAAAGAGACACACAAACTCTAATCATTGTGTATAATTTTAGAGCACCGGGTCGCACAGCAATGAGGAACATGAGCCAAATATGGAAAACCAAGGACATTAGCCTGACAACCAAATGTAGGTTAGTCTGCTCCATTGTGTTCCCCCTAGCTACCTACCTACCATGACTCGTTTGAGCTGTGGTGCTGGAGAAGGTCCCTGCGTATTCCTTGGACAGTAAAGATGACTAACAAGCAATACTGGAACACATAACAGCAGACATGTCACTCAAAGGCAAAATCACAAAACAGGGTCTCATTTACTTTGGCCGTGTCATGCTGGGGAATTCACTGGGGAAAGCAATTATGTTTGGAAGAGTTAGCAGTAAAAGAAAACCAGGTCATCAAAGAACATGGTGGCTGGACACCATCAAAGCTGACACCAGCCAGAGCATAGTGAAACTCAAAGAAGTAGTGCAAGATGGGAAAATGTGCACTGCCTGGCTCATAGAATCACCAAGAGTCGGACACAACTGAATGGATAACATCATCATCAATTTTAGAGCAGAAATTTCAGAGTTAAGGCACATCTGGAAATAATTCAGAAGAACCACATTCCTGTGTAGTGAAACTTTCTGCCTCTGCTGAAGGATATTTTGACATTGTACCTGTTACATGTTCTATGTTTGACTGCAAGATTGCAAATGTCTATTTATAGTGCATTAATGTATTGGACGGTGGTGTTGACTCTCCGTAATCCACATACATTTTCTCCATGATGGCATGTCCCTAGCTTGGTTCATCAGCTCTTCCAATGATGTCCTCATTTGTTGTAACTGAATCCATCTACCTTGCTGCTGGTCTTCCTCTTCTTCTCTTTCTTTCAATCTTTCCCAGCATTACAGCTTTTTCCAGAGAGCTAGATCTTCACAAAGTATGTCCAAATTAGGATAAATCGAGCCTGGTCATTTTTGCCTCAAGTGACTGTAACACACAGCAAAAAAATCAGATTCAGCCTTTGGTTAGAAAGAGATACATGATGTTATGTACTGGGCTCATAGTAATACCACGTGGGTTGCTGGAGCAGCTAACGGCTCTCCAGCAACCCAGACTACAAGTCTCCAGTGCCACAATTGGCTATCCCTAGGCGGCAATGGTTGCTTCAAACTATTGGCTGCCGCCTAGGGGCTAGACTATATATTGTGGCTAGTTGCAGCTAAGTTCCAGTACAGTTCCAGCAAGAATAAAAGTATGAGTTATCCTGTACTCAGCCTCGTGTCATCATTCCTGCTCCCAAGAGCCCACGACTTAACACTTCCCATCAAAGTGGTACCTATTAAACTACTTGCACTTGCCTGCTTTCGAACTGGTTAGGTAGGCAGGAGCTGGGCGAATAACAGGAGGTCATCCTGTCTCCAACCCAGACTGTCAGCTCTCCAGCTGACAAGCTCAGTGTCTTTAACCACTGAGCCATTGTGCCCTCTCTCGCAGAAGTGTAGGATAATCTAATCAAATGCTAGAAACAAAATCTGAGGTCTGCAAGCTAGGTGGTTTCTAGCCAAGGAAAAATAAATACATTCTGCATGCAGGAGAGTATACTGTATTTCCTTGCAACTGACCTTGAACTGTGATAGAGAGCACAGTCAGGAATCCGAAAGAAACGAATGAGCTTTGGGACAAAGTGAATATTCTGAATTATTATTATTTTTAAAAGACCTGAACTGTGAAAATTTCAAATTTCCGTAAACAAAGTTAAAAGAGGATAATTCCTGTTTCATTTGAACCACATTCCTTTCCCTGGTACTTTCCAGATATCTTGGGACTCCAGCTTCCAGAAGTCCCAGCCAACATGAGTACCAATGCCGAGAGTTTAATCTCTAATATATTCGGGCAGCATGACATTGGAGAAGACATCCTCACAGTAGTAGTACATCTGGAGAAATTATTCAAATGGGCCTAGCTTGACCAAAAATTTGCAAGCCAACTGGCAAGCAAATAGGAATGTGTCCAAATTGTCAATTTCTATCTTTTGAGCTTTTAGTGAGGTTACCGTTGACTAAACTACAGATAGTCCTTGATGTATAACCAGTTGCTTAGCAACCATTTGAAGTTACGGTGTATACCCCCAAAATAGGAACTTACAACCCAGATTCGAAGTTGCAGTGGGCGCCTCCTTGCTCACAGTCACAAGACCACATTTTGGGTGCTCAGAAACCAGGACTGCATTTACAATAATGTAACTGTGCTTTGTACTTTTTCTTTTCTTTTTTTGCCAGAAACCAGCATTTACTTCTGGTTTACAGAAAATGGGTTTGCTTAACAAATGCTAATAATAATCACCACAAAAAAGGTTATCATATCAGGCATGGTGATGACCGACTTAACAACTGGCAACTGTGTAGTTTAACGAAGAGAAGAGTGAGGGGTGACATGATAGCAGTGTTCCAATATCTCGGGGGCTACCACAAAGAAGAGGGAGTCAAGCTATTCTCCAAAGCTCCTGAAGGCAGGACAGGAAGCAATGGATGGAAACTAGTCAAGGAGAGAAGCAACCTAGAACTAAGGAGAAACTTCCTGACAGTTAGAACAACTAACCAGTGGAACAACCTGCCTCCAGAAGTGGTGAATGCTCCAACACTGGAAGTTTTTAAGAAGAGACTGGACAGCCATTTGCCTGAAATGGTATAAGGTTTCCTGCCTGAGCAGGGGATTAGACTAGATGACCTCCAAGGTCCCTTCCAGCTTGATGATGATGATGATGATGATGATGATGATGATGATGACTAATTCTGGGCTCATTTTCAGTCATAAATCAAGGGTTACTTGTAGTACAGAGCAGAAGCTTGAATCAGAGCAAAGTTCTCTGTCACTCCTAAGGGGGAATAACAGAAGTCTGGCCTTCAGCCCTGAAGAATACAATATATATGTTACCATAAGTGTATGAAATTAGGCATTTTATGAAGCCCATATAAGCAGAAGGACACCAACATTGACATCCCCAAAATTCCACTGAAGATGTTACCTAGCCTGGTAATGAAAACGTTCAGAAAGGAACCCACAAGCATGAAGGACAAACCTCCACCCTCATGCTTAGGAAATCTATAGAACGCCAAAAACGGGACGTCAAAGTATGAAACACTTAATATTTCACACATTTCCCAGGCATTCTATGCAATGCCAAAAGGCAAACCGGCAAAGTATAAAATACTGCCACTAAAATGCCGTTCTAGCCTTCCTTGTTACAACAAGTAGGTCAGTGCTGGTCTTTTTCTCTTGTTTTTAAAAGTTATAAAGTCCGGAACTTTATTTTGCATTTCTTCTTTCATTTTCATATACGCCTTTCCAATAAACTGTAACCTTAACCTTAACCCTTTCCATGATTTTTTTTTCCATACTTGACCTAAATAGTTCTTGTCATATTTGTGATGGTTGCTGTGTCCCAGGGATCACGTGATCCCCTTTTGCGGCCTTCTGACAATCTGGGGAAGCCAGATTCACTTAACAACCATGTTACTAACTCAACAACTGCAGTAATTCGCTTAACCAACTGTGGCAAGACAGGTCGTAAAATGGGGCAAAACTCACTTGACATCGGTCTCACTCAGCAACAAAAATATTGGGCTCAATTGTGGCTGTAAGCTGAGGATTACCTGTATACAGTGCCCAGGGAAATCATATAGCATATTGAAATAATCCAGAGATTTCATACTTTAGCTAAAAATGTCATGCATTCTATAGATTTCCTAGGCATTCTTGTACCATGGCAGCTTTTCACACATTACTGGTAACATATACACTGTGAAACTTGGCTTCCCTCCATCAATTTTTGAATATTTTCCAGTTTTCCCTGATTGCAATGCATCTCCAGAATTGACCTAGATGAGTAAAGGGGAAGTCCCACATGCATGGATGGCAACAGGTTAGAGACGGCAACCCAGTATATGGTGCTGTACCACCTTCAAGCAAAACAGTAGGACTATCTTATTTTGAAACAGTGATGGGGGCGGGTTGTGGGGATGGGGGGAGTTTCTTGTGAATTTCCTTGGTTCAATGTCTATGGAGATTCTCAATTATCCAGGTCCTGGTTGTCCCAACGGTGCTTTTCCAAAAGGCAACTGGATTTTCTAGGGGTTTTATTCCTTGAAAATGTTTAGCTTCTCATCCAAGAAGTTTCTTTAGAACTGAAGAGCTTCATGGATGAGAAGCAAAACGTTTTCAAGGGGGGAAAAAAAAACACAAGAAAATCCAGTTGCCTTTTGGAAAAGCACCGTTGGGACAACCAGGACCTGGATGATTCTTGGAGGAGAAGCGAAACATTTTCAAGGGAAAAAACAAGAAACTCCAGATGCCTTTTGGAAAAGCACTTTTGGGGTTTCCTCTGTTCCTTTGGTGATGACGCAACAAGAACAATCATTTTAGACTCAAACTCGATATGCAAGTGTTGCCACCGACGACACCAAAAGCTAGCCACAAACAGCCTACAAGTTGTGACCATCTTCGAAGCCAAGGGCATGTGGACGTACTTGCAGGGCCCAGATGCAGCCGGTTTCAGTTACATGAATTGAAGCTAAATAGGATTGTCAGGGTAGTCCGAGTACCTTTCCTTTGTGGTCGAAATGGCTCATATTTCACCAAGCCGCCGCTTACTCGTAGGTGGGCTCAGTGGCATACTCATAAAAATCACTGGTGAGATACAGGAAATAATAATGTTTAATGTAGCAACAGATTATTAGCTCTCCTCAGTGTGCCGTTTAATAGCATTCCGTGGCTTCTTTCAAGGAGGCTGGAAGGCCTTGCAGGCATGTGAGAGACAGCAAGAGCTGTTTCTTCCTTCCATTTTTAACTCCTCTCTTCACCGCTGGGAGACGTTAACCTCACTTCCTCAGACGCATCAGATATCTTTTCTAAGCCCATGACTACTAAACCGACTCTTTGCATCTCTGCAATTTGATCATTTCCTCATGCTAATGAGCCAGTTTCTCAGTAAGAAAAAGTCATTTCCCATTATCCATCAGGCCCTTGGCAACGATAAAATGGCACGTTGCCAGCATCTGCATAAACCATCAGGAGATCAAAAGCAGCTACCAACACTCCTTAACTAACAGTGTGTCTGGATTGCAAGGAAAGTCTTAACAATCTTAAGTTGTAGACAGATTTGGTTTCAGGAGTTGCAGGCAGGTAGAATCTGGGCATTTGGGCATGCTCCAAGGGACATTTTTGTCTTCAAAACTGAAGCACTGCACAGTTCACAGTCTCACAATTCACCCTGAAAGCCATTTTCTCCCTCTTGCACTTGAAAATGGGAGGCATTAAAACCAAACCATCAAACCAACAGCACAGTTCATCTAGCATAGGATGTGTGAAGTAGAATTCCTAATGTGGTAGTCTGGGCCACTTTTTGTATTGTGTGCAGAGTACATGTGTTAAATAGCGGGTTCTTTGGCGCAGGAATGAAGACAAGGTAGCTGAGTACAGGGAAACTCATATTTTATTTCACGCAGAATCTGTACTGAGAGACAACATTGTCTTCGGACAATGCTGGCTCCCTCAGCCAAGAAACGGAGATAAATATTGCGCCTTAGAGTCGGACCTGAGTGACAGGGAAAACCTTTCCTTTTTTCTTTACACTTCTGTGAACACAGTGGATAGTTAGTTCTCCTTGCACCCTGAAACCTTGGACCATACCAGGATAATGCATGACATGTTTAAATAAATCTGTAGGTCGAAGTGGTGAAAGAGATACAAAACAGCCTGTTTGATCAGAGGCAAAAGCAGAACAACTGTTTCCACCCTAAATCAGTGAATGCTTTCCCACTCATTGAAGAAGACCTGTCTCCACCTTTTAACCAGTCATCTCTTGGTAGTCTCACCTTCTGACGTTGATGCTCCACTGGTGATGTCTCCTTCTGTTCACCTTCAATAGGAGGTGAACAAGAGAATGCTCACAGGGACCTAGGTCAGTGCCTAATTAACCAGGATTAGCTCATGTGGGAGATTTGCATGCAAACTCCTTTTCCGCAATCCACACTGTTGCTGAAGAGACAGCTGCCAACGGTATGGTTGTTGCATCATTTATTTCAGTAGACTTCCTAATGAGCGCATTCTGTTTTTTTCCTTATACAATTACTGAGTGGCACAGACTGGTCATGTGAACTCAGTGGGAACAGATTTATCTAGATCAGACCCCCCCCCAAACCCCCCCCCCAAAAAACTTTACAGAACTAAATACTGGGTTGAGTATTGGATTTTGCAATGGGGCTAACCATATTTACATTTTCTTAGCTACCTTGTGTGTTCATCAAAGCAGAAAAGCAATGTACAAACCAAACAATGAATAAATGGATGATTTTTAAAATGCCCCTCTCAATCACCTTAGCCCAAGCTGATGCAGCATGGTTACTTATATTTTGCAGAAAAGGAAATCCATGTTTTCTGAAGGAAAGTGCTGACTGTGATACCTCTAACACAGGGGTGTCAAACTCAATTTCATTGAGGGCCGCATCAGCATTGCGGTTGCCCTCAGGGGGCCAGGTGGGTATGGCCAGGGTGGGCATGGCCTACTGGGTGGGCGTGGCTAGAATGCGTATGGCCTACTGGGTGGGCGTGGCCAGCTCTACATCGTTCGCATCAAGGGTGCCTATGGGGGCCTGGGCAGGAGTGGGACAGATCTGAGGGTCTCTGGCAGAAGGAGGGTCTCTGGGCCAGGGCCAAGGCAGTGGGGGCCGTTCCCTCACTGTTTCTAGGATGGCTTCGCGGGCCACATGAAACCACTTCACGGGCCAGATCTGGCCCCCGGGCCTTGTGTTTGACATGTCTGCTCTAACATAAAGCCTATCACGCTTCTTTCTTGACTTTGCCTACCTCAAAAGTGTTGACGTCAATCTTATTTTATTTATTTTTTATTTTAATCCCATTTATATCCCGCCCTTCTCCGAAGACTCAGGGCGGCTTACAATCTAAGCACAAATCAAATGTGCTTAGCAATAGCCTTCATTCTATGTATATACCTGCTTATTAGGGCTTCCCCCACCAAGCGGCATTATTACAAAGTCAGCTTATTGCCCCCAACAATCTGGGTCCTCATTTTACCTACCTCGGAAGGATGGAAGGCTGAGTCAAGCTTGAGCCTGGTGGGATGCAAACCTGCAATAATTTCAGGCAGCTGGTGTTACTTAAGGAGGCATTAGCCCACTGCTCCACCAAGGCTCTTGAAGATCAGGAAGGATCTTCCTGATGGGATTATTGCAGGTTCGCCTGGTGGGATGCGAACCTGCAATAATTGCAGGCAGCTGGTGTTACTTAAGGAGGCATTAGCCCACTGCTCCACCAAGGATCTTGAAGATCAGGAAGGCAGAACAGGCATTCTAGGAATGTTTTTTTATGGTTGTGTGGTAAAATAAACAAGCTTGAAATATCCAAGTTTCATCCAGGTCTTCAAGGTAGACCAGGCTGGAAAAACAAAGTTGTGTATGCTAATATTATTATCAAGTTACAGTAACAGAATCTTGCAAGTCTGAATGTGCTTCCTTCCACTTCCTTTCATTTTCATGAGAACTAGGGAGGGTCTCAGGTTACAGTTCTCACATGGATTCAGGTTTCTTTTATCTGATTGATATTTTGTCTGTGGTCTTTCCTTTGGTTCTTCAAGGTTAGTCCCTCTCTGTCCCATCCTACACTAAGCAAAACCAAGGTGAGGGTTATTTAGAGCTTCTTTCTCAACCTTCCTTCTTTCTGAGGACTGAATAATACAACTCAGTTAATACAATGCAATTCAGCTAATACGATCCTTGGTTGTATGAATAGAAGCATAGAATCAAAATCACGTGAAGTATTTTTTTTTAGTACCGTTTTATAAAACCTTAGTAAGACCACACCTGGAATATTGCATCCAGCTTTGTTCACCACATTACAAAAAAAGATGTTGAGACTTTGGAAAAAGTGCAGAAAATAGCAAGTAAGATAATTAAAGGCTTGGAGACTAAAACATATGAAGAATGGTTGCAGGAATTGGGTATGGCTAGTCTAGAGAAGGGACACGGTGGCTCAGTGGGTTAGGACGCTGAGCTTGTCGATCAGAAGGTCGGCAGTTTGGTGGGTCGAATCCCGAGTGCCGCGTAACAGAGTGAGCGCCTGTTACTCGTCCCAGCTTCTGCCAACCTAGCAGTTCGAAAGCACGTAAAAATGCAAGTAGGAAAATAGGGACCACTCCGCTGGGAAGGGAACAGTGTTCCGTGCACCTTTGGCGTCTAGTCATGCTGGCCACATGACCACGGAGATGTCCTTGGACAAGTGCTGGCTCTTTGGCTTTGAAACGGAGATGAGCACCAGCCCCTAGAGTCGGAAAAGACTAGCATGCATGTGAGGGGGAACCTTTATCTTTATCTTTTAGTCTAGAGAAAAGAAGGACTAGGGGTGACATGATAGCACAATTTCAGTATTTGAGGGGCTGCCACATAGAAGAGGGGTTCAAATTATTTTCCAAAGCACCAGGACAAGAAACAATGGATGGAAACTAATCAAGGAGAGAAGCAACCTAAAATTAAGGAGAAACTTCCTATCAGCGAGGACTATTAACTAGTTGAACAGCTTGCCTCCAGAAGTTGTGGCTACAGTCCTTCATCACTAGAGGTTTTTAAGAAGAGACTGGACAGCCACTTGTCTGAAATGGTATAGGGTCTCCTACTTGAGCAGGAGTTGGACTAGATCTCCCAGATCCCTTCCAGCTCTATTCTGAATGAATAAATATTTTCATAAAGTTCCCCTTAATAGTTTACTCTGTTTCCTCTTATTCTCAAAGTTAGCACACCCCTTTTGCTCAGTTGCATTTAAAGAGACTTCATTTTGTTTGCTTGCAAATCCTTTTTTTCACATGAAAGCAACTGCTGAGATTGGAGCAATGGGTTAACTAATATTTACGCTCACCCCCAGGAGCTGAACTGGGGGAAAGAGGCATAAAGATGGGGGGGGGGTCACCCAAAAATGTATTTTTTATAAAAGGCCATCATCTGAGCAAGAATCGCCAGCACATGGAGGAGTTTTCTCTCCTTTTCAAAATGCTGCAGGCGCCATATTTTATAACCACCCCCGGCTTGCATTTAATACTTGTACTATCCTCCTAGCAGCAGGCTTGCAAAACAGCATGTCTGTCTCTTGACTGCTATGTAGTCTTTTTCTGCTGCCTCTTCTATAAAACTCTTACCCCATCAAAATTTGCCTCATGAGGCCGAAGTAACCCCTTTCTCTTGCAAAAATAATAACAAAACACAGTGGGATGCATACTAGTCTTGTTATGAGGAGTGCATTGCTTCGCCTTAATCTTTTTACCATAAAGCAAAATGATATTCTAAAAATACAATTAGAAAACTTTGAATTGTGGAAGGGGTAGGTGAAAGGAAGTCAGCCAAAACCGGAGGAGGAAGGAGTATTAGCTATGTTTGCTGCCTTCACTTATTTATAAATATAATAAAGGTGAGATATAAAGAAATCAAATAAAAAATGCAGATAGTCCTCGGCTAACAGCCATTCATTTAGTGACCATTAGCAGTTACAGTAGCATTGAAAAAAACCTGACTTATGGTCTATCCTCACACTTGCATCTGTTGTAGCATCTCCACAGTCACATATCAAAATTTGAGTTCTTGGCAACTGGTATGCATTTATGATGGTTGCAGCATCCTAGGGAGTGTGTGTGTGTTATGTGATTGCCATTTGTGACATTCCTAGTTGGCTTCCAAAAACCAAAGTCTGTGGGAAAAGCTGGATTCACTTAACAACTGCAGTGATTCATCTAACAACTGTTGCAAAAGAGGTTGTACAGTGGTACCTCATTATTCATCGTTAATTGGTTCCGGGAGGTGCAATGAGTACCAAAAACAATGAATACCAAACAAATTTTGGAATAATGTAGTGAATCACAAGGCAGCCAACACCAACAGCTTCTAGTCTGTTCATTGAGTGACAAACAAACAATGAGTCCTGGGACAAAATTTTCAGGTCAAAATGTGTTGAGTAGCAAATTTGATGAGTTTTAAAGCAGTTGAGTACCAAGGTACCACCATGACTCATTTAATAACCATCTTACTTAACAACATAAATTCTGATTGCGGTCATAAGTCAAAGATTACCTGTAAATAAAATACAGGTAGTTCTCAATTTATTACCACAATTGAGCCCAAAATTTATGTTGTTAAGCGAGAAACTTGTTAAGTGAGTTTTGCCCCATTTTATAACTTTCCTTGCCACATTTGAATCACTGAAGCTGTTAAATTAGTAACATGGTTGTTAAGTGAATCTGGCTTCACCATTGTCTTTGCTTGTCAGAAGGTGGCAAAAGGTCATCACGTGACCTTGGGACACTGCGACTGTCATAAATATGAGCCAGCTGTCAAGCATCCAAATGTAAATCACATGACCATGGGAATACTGCAAAGGACATAAGTGTGAAAAACGGTCATAAGTCACTTTTTTCAGCTCCTTTGTAACTTTGAACGGTTACTAAACAAACTGTAGTAAGTCAAGGACTGCCTGTATAAGAAGGAATCCCACACAATAACTTTGGGTGGGAGGTGGGAGGAAAAGTCAGGGGATCTCATTTGTCATTTGACAGATTCAGATTTGGTGAATGTATTAAAAAATGGATTGTGCAAAGCAGCATAAGATCGAGTTGACTTTCTATTTCTCTCTGCCCTAAATTGGTTGGAGGACTTGAGAAGTCTTGCTTGCCTTCACCACAGTATGTGTTAAAATTAATTACCCCAGCAAGCAGCTGCAGTGCTTCTAACACAAGGGTGTCAACGCACTTCATCTTTCTGAATGGTAGATTCTAGGCTAGGCTGATGCTAGATGAGACCGTTGCCATAAACATGATTTGTGAAGCTCATTAGCAGCTAGGCCTAATTGACTTCCCTTTGCTTTATAGCAATATTAAAAAATAAAGTTCTCACACAATGATAATTTTTCTTGATGTATTCAAGGATGGAACCTCCACAGCTGTAAGTCTGGATTTAAAAACAAGAACAAAGTATAAATGTAGGTCTATGCATATTCTGTCCAGATATGAAGTGAATGTGGACATATTATGGACTACTTGCTGATACAGCAAAAGAGCACAATATTAAATAGTCCTACCTTTGTTTATCCTATGGCTTTGTTTTCAACTGGCATTTCCTAGGACTGCTTTTGGTAAGAATGTAAAAGTAATCTACTAAAACAGACTCTATCTTGGTACGAAGAGCAATGTTCTGTACCAGCCTGCTACCGGCCCTGCAGAAAAGGCAGGGACAACCCCTTTAGAAACGGCAAGAGGCTGGAATTACGCCTGCCAAATTTATTCACATAAAACAGAGTAAGACTGAAGTAGCCGAAGGACCACTCGGGACGACAGGCTAGTTAACTAAAAGGTTTATTTAGAGCAAGGCAAAACAGAATAACTCGCCCGGCTTTTATAGCCGGCAGCTGTCAGTGAGGGCCAATCAGGAACGTCCATTTTGGCGCCACGTCTATCTGGACCAATCCGCGTCGACTGTTCTTGACAGTTCAGGCTTCCGCATGGCTTAGTGTTTTGACAGCCGCGAGCTGTCAGCGGTTGCGCCTGCGCTGTGCGGGGAACTTTGACAGCTGTCAAAGTTCCCGCGTGTTCTCCTGTCAGATTTGTTTTTCCTCACGTATACGGTTTAATCACATATAACTTAACTGTTTACATATATAATACACCCCTTACCCCTCCCCTGGAGCGTTTCCTCCCTCTCTGTCGTTGGAACCTGCCCACTGGTAGTCCTTTAGGTAGGTGGGGGCCCTTCGGTTCCTGTTGGAACGACGTGGACGTGGGGCGATGTCTGGGTCTGCCGGTGGTGCGTCTCTTTGCTCCTCTTCCTCTTGGTTTGGTATCGGTAGTATTTCTGGAGGGGGTTGCAGGTTGAGTTCCGTCGTTTGGGGTTCCGGGGTGTATGGTGGTTGTCTGGGTCTGAGTTGGTCGATATGGCGGCGTAGGTTGCCGTGAGTTTGTGTGGATATTAGGTAAGAAATGGGTCCTGTTTGTTTTAGCACTGTTCCTTGGACCCATTTGTTTTTATCTGAGTAAGATCGTGCCCATATCATTTGCCCTGGTTTGAGTGTGCGGTTGGGGGGGGTTTGTTCGTTTTCTTCCGGGTATGTGTCAGGATGCAGTCTGTCAAGCCGCGTTATCAGCCTCCTCCCCCATCTTAGTTCTGCTGGTGATTTGCCCGTTGTTGTGCATGGAGTTGCGTGTTGTGACATTAGGAATTGGCTGAGTCGCCTTTGCCAGTTCCCTTTGACGAATTTTCTCAAAGCTTCTTTTGTGGAGCGTACCATAATTTCAGCCATCCCGTTAGTCGATGGGTGGAAGGGCGCAGACGTGACCAGCCTAATACAATTCTTCATAGCGAATATCTGAAATTCACGAGAGGTGAATTGAGGGCCATTGTCTGAAACTATGGTGTCTGGGAGGCCGTGTGTGGCGAATATTTTCCTTAGGGCTTGTATAGTGGCTCCTGACGTTGTTTTCTTAAGGGGAGTGACTTCTAACCATTTAGAATAACTGTCCACTACAATTAGGAAACTCTGTCCCTGGATAGGTCCTGCAAAGTCTAAATGTATGCGTGACCATGGGTTTTTTGTTGTTTCCCATTTGTGAATTGGTGCCTGGGGTGGTTCGTTCCGGGTTGCTTGACAGGTATAGCACCCTCCTACATATTTTTCTATTTCCTTATCTATGCCCGGCCACCAAACATAACTTCTGGCCATAGCTTTCATTTTGACAATGCCAGGGTGTCCTTCATGTAAGATGTCTAACGTTTGATTTGTGTTCTTATTTGGTATTATGACACGATTTCCCCATAGCAGGCATCCCCTATGTGAAGATATTTCATTTTTCCTGTTGAAGTATGGTTGGAATTGGGGGTGTGGGTTTTTGCTGGCCACCCTGTTGTGGCCCACCTGAGAATTCTGCTGAGTATTTTGTCCCTAGCTGAGTTGTTCGCTATAATCTTTGCAGAGAGGGGACAGTCTGGAAGTTGCGAAATTGCTAGGATCATGCCAGCTGGGGCTGGGTCTGGGTCATTGCTAGGAATTGGCAGTCTGCTGAGGCAGTCTGCGTGTCCTAATTCCTTCCCTGGTTTATGGATTAACTGATAAGAATAGGCAGATAAGAATGTGGACCACCGTAGTATTCTCGGTGAGAGAATCTGAGGTGTTATTTTATTCCAAGTGAATATCCCTAATAGGGGTTTGTGATCTGTGTATATAGTGAAGGGTCTCCCATAAAGATAGTCGTGAAATTTTTTAACCCCTGCAACTATTGCTAGGGCTTCTCTGTCTATTTGTGCGTAATTCCTTTCTGCTTTTGACAGAGTGCGTGAATAAAAGGCTATGGGTCTTTGGGTGCCATCCTTGTATAAATGACTTAATACTGCCCCAATTCCATAGGGAGATGCGTCGCAAGCGATGCATATTGGTGTATCTTCTCGGAAAAGGGTGATCGTTGAACTATTGCAAATAATCTTTTTTAGTGATTGGAAGCTATTTTCATGAATTTTGGTCCAGGACCAGGCAGTTCCCTTATCCAGGAGTCTATGCAGAGGCTCTGCGATAGTGGCTTTGTGGGGGATGAAGGCATGATAAAAATTTAATAATCCTAAAAAGGCTTGGAGTTCTTGTTTATTCCTTGGGCTAGGTGCTGTTTGAATAGCCCTTAGTTTGTCTGAGGTGGGGTGGATGCCCTGTCCGTCTATTTTGTACCCTAGGAACTCTGTGGAGGTGACTCCAATGGAGCACTTTTCCCGCTTAAGTTTGAGACCGGCTTCTCTGAGCCGGCTCAGCACAGCTGACAGTCTGTCAGCTAAATTTTCTTCATTTTCTCCGGCGATGAGAACATCGTCGAAGTAGGGGCAGACCCCGGGTATTCCTTTCAGGGTTTTCTCCATGATACCCTGGAAGATACCCGGGGCTGCTGATATGCCGAATTGTAGCCTTTTTACTTTAAAGGCAACGCGGTGGGTGACAATTGTCTGGGCTTCCGCGGTGTCATTTGTGACAGGCAGTTGCAAATACGCCTGCGTGAGATCAAGTTTGGCGAAAATGGCGCCGGAGCGGATGGAAGCAAAAACGTCCCTTACCGCTGGCACCGGGTAAGCATGGGGGCTAAGAGCTACGTTGAGGGTCGCCTTATAGTCCGCGCATAATCTTATTTCCCCGTTAGGCTTAACCGGGGTGACTATTGGGGTCTCCCAGCTTCCCCCCTCTGTCGGTTCAAGCACCCCGAGCCCTACGAGGCGCTCTAGTTTCCTTTCAATTTTTTCTTTAAGGGCAAAGGGCACTCTCCTAGCTCTTATCTTAATGGGTTGGATGGCTGGGTTTAATTGTAAAGAGATGGGGGGACCCGTGTATTTCCCTAAAGTGCCATCGAAGACGTCTGCATACTTATTGCAAACGGCTTCGAGACTGGGTGATTGTACAGTGTTTACCCCCGTTATGGCGATCCCTAACGGTCCGAACCAGTTCAGCCCTATCAGGTTGGTGCGATTTCCCGGCGTTACCAGTACTTCTAGGGGACCCTTGAAAGATTTGTACTCTACTTCCACCTTAGCCCTCCCTTCCAGAGGAATAGGGGTTTTCTGGAAGTCTGCTAGGTGGACCTGGGTTTGCCTCAGGGGAATTTTTCCCTTGCCTTGTTGACAGATCTCCTGATAAGTTTTAAATGAAATTAGGGAGACTGCTGACCCTGAATCCACTTCCATGAGGCAGGGCACCCCCTGAATTCTTACCCTGATCTTAACCTTTGAGCTTAGGCTGTTTACCCTGTCAATTGTTTCTACCAGGGCCCCTGGCGGTTTTTCTCTGCTGGCCTGGGTAGCTGGCCTACCTGGGGAGTTTGTCTCCACATCATTGATGTTGTCACGGGCCTTGCTGCGGCACACCGGTTTGATGTGGCCAGTCTTCCCACAATTATGGCATTTAGCATTTCTGAACCGGCAGCTTCCTCGGGCATGGTTGCCCCCACAGCTGGCGCAGGCGGCCCGTTGCTCGTAACGCGGCGGTGGCGGAGAGGGGTTCCTAGACCTTCGGCGGTCCGAGGTGTCGCTTCTCCTAGGTTGTCTGCGTTCCATTCTGCGCTGCAGGGCTTCTCCGTCGGTGAAATCCACCGACTCTTCGCTGTCGCTGAGGGTCGCGCTCTCTTGGAAGACGGTCGCTGGGCTCTCTGGGGTCATGGTGGTCGGCTTCTTCTTGTGATTGTACTCGTAGGCCATGATTTCTCTGGTCAACTCTGCCAGGCTCATGTTGGTCTTGGATGTCAGCTTCTTCTGTAGGCGTTCGTCCCTCAGGCCGATCACCACCTGGTCTCTGATGCGGGTTTCTAGGTCGGGGAAATGGCAGTTCCGCGCAGTGTGTCGGACCCCCGCGATGAAATCGTTTGCGGGTTCGTCTGGACATTGCTTCTTCTGGGTGAATTGAACCCGCCAGTATAGTTTGGATCGGGCTGGCATGTAGTGCTTCGTCAGCTGGTCTACCAGGTCCGCGTAGGATACCTTGGTGATGGGTACCGGGCTGAACAGCCCCACGGCAGCGTCGTAGACGGGGGGTCCGCTGATGTATAGCAGCGCCGCGGCCTTGGCTCGGTCATCGGTAATCTTGCTGACCAGGAGGAATCCCTCGACCTGACGCAGGTGTGATTGCCACTTTTCGGGATGTCGAGTGTCGAATTCCCTCACGCGGCCGAAGTTTGCCATGTCGTCCGGTCCTGGGTCTCGCTCCGTTGGAAGTTAAAACTTCCCGTGACAGCTCTGGCCGGGAACTCTCTTCCGCGGCCGTGACTTCAGCTCTGGAGCGATCCCACCTTCGTCGCCAGTGAAGTAGCCGAAGGACCACTCGGGACGACAGGCTAGTTAACTAAAAGGTTTATTTAGAGCAAGGCAAAACAGAATAACTCGCCCGGCTTTTATAGCCGGCAGCTGTCAGTGAGGGCCAATCAGGAACGTCCATTTTGGCGCCGTGTCTATCTGGACCAATCCGCGTCGACTGTTCTTGACAGTTCAGGCTTCCGCATGGCTTAGTGTTTTGACAGCCGCGAGCTGTCAGCGGTTGCGCCTGCGCTGTGCGGGGAACTTTGACAGCTGTCAAAGTTCCCGCGTGTTCTCCTGTCAGATTTGTTTTTCCTCACGTATACGGTTTAATCACATATAACTTAACTGTTTACATATATAATACAAAGACAAGACACCAACCATAAAACACGAGCTAAGAAGCAGGAACAATCCAAGCGGTTGCCTTCAGCAAACCAGCCCTCCCACACATTCCCCTTAAATACAGTTCAGGGCCTGGCCTCTCTGTGCCTCCTTCCGAGGTGCCCCATTGCCTTCCTCTGTTTACTCCTGACTGACTGCCTCCTGCGTCGGGCGTCCTTGAACAGGGCCAGCTGTGGGTCATCTTCATCCACGCTGTCAGGCTCACACAGCTGGGTCTGCATTGTGTCCAGATGAGAGGGACCTTGCTGGGGGCTCTCATCAAGCTGTCCAATCCCCTCAGCAAGCTCTTCAACACCCCCTCCTCCTCCTCTGAGTCGTCCTACCCAACTGCCGAACCCACAGGCTGACCCTGAATCACAACACGCAACATGGATAGAATCTACTAGCATCCATCTCTGTCCTGGTTATTATTATTAGCACATGGCATTGTTACAGTAGCCAGGAGACCCCAATGCTATTTCAGAGTAGTAGTTTGGCTTGCCAAGGTACCAGCCCTGTTATAGGACATGTTTGCACACTTCCCAAGGTGCACCACAGGAGGGCGATATGGCTTCGTACCAAAGAGAAAGATGAGCGGCTCTTTCTGCAGCATCACCCAAGGCCCCCTCCTTTCCGGGAGCTGCCTTGCAAATAGGCAAACAGGAAGCATCAGAACTGTCAGGAATCTGCCTGCCTGTAAAGAGCACCAGCTCGTCTCCCCACTGAAGTGGTACCTATGTATCTACTTGCATAGACCATATTTTTGAAATGTTTCAGGGGTAGGCAACCTTGGCTCTTTTATGACTGGTGGACTTCAACTCCCAGAATTCCTGAGCCAGCCATGCTGAGGGGAAAGAGAGAGGTTTCCAAGCTGAGCCGTGCTGGCTCAGGAATTCTGGGAGTTGAAGTCCACCAGTCATAAAAGAGCCAAGGTTGCCTACCCCTGTAGGATAGAAGCTATAGCAAGTAATAGGAGCTCATGCTGCTATGCGGTGCTTGGTCTCAAACTGCCAGATCTGCACCGCGCCTCTTCTCTCCTGGTGAAAATCTGAAAAATAACAAGAATAGCAATTCTCTTAAGGTCTGCATGGCTCAACCGTTCTGTTCTCTACCAAGGCTTTAAAAAAAACCCAGACTTTTTTAAGTTCCCTGAAACAGGCTGATCACAAGCCTGTTGATATATTAGGGTCTTCTTAAAAAAAGTTTTTTGTATTCCCTAGCTAGGAATCTATTATTTTCGTTTTTATTTTATCATGATATTGTGTTTTTAACTCCCCTTGTACGTTACCCTGAGTCATGAAATGATTAGGTGGCCTTCCAAATCCAATTAAAAAAAAACAAAGAAAAACTCTTTGCTTAGGGACAGTGGACCTGAAAAAAAAAAGCGTAAATTTCTGGATGTGGCATAAAAAAAGGAAAGCTACATTAAAAAAAGTTATTATTGCTATTCCTCATTTTGCTTTCCTTGTTGGACCGAGAGCTGTGTTTAGTTGCCTGGGAGTGCTGAGAGTCGTACACAAAAAGTGATCAGCTAGGAAAAATCCTACCCAATGTTTTTTCATAGAACATACAATGTCAGAATTGGAAGGGACATTGGAGGTCTTCTGCTCAGGCAAGAGACTTTATATTGTTTCAGACAAGTGGCTGTCCAGACTCTTCTTCAAAGCCTCCAGTGATGGAGCACCCACAACTTAGATAGATAGATAACCTTTATTGTCATTTTTTGCTGTGCGCACAGTGGCACACATTAAAAATCAAATGTAGTTGCTTGCTCTCAAAGTGTACGCATACATAACACACATTTAAACATACTATATACAACATATGTATAGACCTACACCCTTACATATAGGTAACATGTAAGTAACTTCTGGAGGCAACAACTTAACAGCCAGCCATCAACACCCCAATCAACATCTAAAAAGCCACACACACAACCAGGCACCATATAAATATCATACACGGAACAGCTCAAAGCACACACTGTGCTAGAGAGAAGTCCCCTGAAGATGGGCTCCAGCAGAAGAAGTCCGAAAGCTCAGAAGACTAAACCTCTGGTGCTGGTGACCGACCTAGATTGGATCCTGCAACATTATCCTGGGAAATGTATATTCACCTTCATTTTGTAGGCAAGCTGTTCCACTGGTTAATTGTCCTCACTGTTAGGAAGTTTCTCGTTAATTCCAGGTTGCTTCTCTCCTTGCTTAGTTTCCCTCCTGTGTTTCTTGTCTTCTGGTACTTTGGAAAATAGATTGACCCCCTCTTTTTTGTGGCAGCTCCTCAAATACTGGAACATTGCTATCATGTCACTCCTAGTCCTTCTTTTCACTAGACTAGACAAAGCCAATTCCTGCAACCGTTCTTCATGTGCTTTAGCCTCCAGCCCCCTAAAATATATGAAGAACAGTTGCAGGAATTGGGTTTGTCTACTCCAGATAATTTGAAATTGTTTTCAGTGTTTGATTGTGAAATTTGTTAATGTTCCGACTAATGGAGCCAAACCAATCAGAACTCCGAGGCTTGCAGCTTCCTCAAAGAACATGTTTATTGGATACATAATGTCGGCATGATCAAAAGTGAGACCAACTCTAAAATTCCCACTCAGATTCAAAGTAATTAAATGTAATAATTCCAACCCCCCTACTATTCCATTGATCACACTCCCCAATGAGTGCATTTGGCGGTCTTCTTGACACTCCTTCTCTCTGAGGTCCAACACCTGTGGGAATGAACTTGATTTCCATGGGACCACTCCGTGTTATGTCTAGCAATACGTGCATTCTCCTTCCCCCCTCCTCCCAACCTGTGTGGCAACTGGGAACGAAAAAGATGGCTTCAGCCTGGTTTATTTCAAAAGTTGACAGCAATCCTGTTCTGGAAAAGGCATGGTACTGCCATTCAAGAAAAATGGGAAGGCAGTTAAAAAACCTTGGATGGGTCCATATGTCCTGTTGGAAGAAAATTCTATCAGTGGATCCTGTCAGAAATTGTCACTTTAAAGCTCTACCCTGTTTTTTGTCTTAGGCTTCCATAACATCCTATTGTCCTTGCCTTTGATTTAAATTCTCTTCCTTTTAGATACTTTCAATGATTACACTGCACAGGCGAATACAGGTAGTCCTTGACTTACAACAGCTCATTTAGTGACCACTGAAAGTTACAACGGCACTGAGCAAAGTGACTTACGTATGTTTTTCACATGACCATTGCAGCATCCCCATGATCACGTGATCAAAATTCAGACGCTTCACAACTGACTCCTATTTATGATGGTTGCAGTGTCCTGGGATCACGTGATCGCCCTTTGTGACCTTCTGACAAGCAAAGTCAATGGGGAAGCCAGATTCCCTTAACAACTGTGTTACTAACTTTACAAAGGCAGTGATTCACTTAATAAATGTGGCAAGAAAAATCGTAAAATGGGGCAAAACTCACTTAACAACTGTCTTGCTTAGCAACAGAAATTTTGGGCTTAATTGTGGTCATAAGTCAAGGACTACTGCTGTGCAGTTTTACAGCAGGACGTTTAGCTTCTAAGGCAGCCTTAAAAAAAAAAAGTGCTACGTTTTACGGAATTCTTGCATGGTTGCCTGTGGCTCTTTTCCGATTAACTCGAAATCAACCAGGCCTTGTTGAAAAACGGTATAATTTCAATAGAGAATTTCTGAGGTCCCGATCATTTTATTTAAGCATTAAATTAAAACAATGGAAGCCCTTCCAGGCTGATTCAAATGTATCTCTCTGTTGCTAATCTCTCCGAGTGTTCATTTTTATATTTTATCCTTTGAAACGGACACCCTTCTGTGATGCTTCATTTGAGGTTCAGCACAATTGTCCTTGCTTCAGTAACTTTCATATTAAATTAGGACTCTTAGCATTTGTTCCTCACCCTAAGGGGAACCGATAAAAATCACCTAACGTAATGAAGTTCCCTTCAATAGCGGAGAGACTTCATTTGTGGGAATACATCTAATATAGTTAAAACGCACACTGAACTGGCTGCTTCTAGAATGGGGTATCCCAAAGCCCAAACTGCTATTCCTAATCCGTTTAATGAACTTGCGCAGCGGCAAAAAGAACTTGCGCTATATTTTAAAAAAGGCTTGTAGGCATTCATAAAAGCCATGGGAAGTGTGCAGGGGCAATGTTAACGGAAGTCCATTTTTACACCGGCATCCACATCCATACTGTATAAACACCTTCCCTTCCTAATCTCTCTTTTTATTTAATCATTGCAGCCGAGCAGGAACCTGTTTCTCTGCCTGGGGCTGCAGGTTTCTTTTCCTTTTCTTAAAATGCAGCCTCCGAGGGTTGCAGAAAATATGGGGGTGATCTATTGATGTCACCCGAAAAAGGCAATTGTAGCTTTTTGCGAAGACTGGTGTGCAACTTTTTAAAACTAGGAGGAAAAAAGGTTCATATTATTAAAAGGTCCACACGTACATTCAGTTCTTTTTTTGTAAAAGAAAAAGGTGCCGGAACTCACACATGTCATACAACCCGCCTTGCCTACCCTACAAGGTTCCATCCAAAAAAGGGTGCCGGAACTCCGTTCTGAGCGTTCTATGACAAAAAAAAGCCCTGCGTATAATTAAGAGTTCCTCCTCCTCCTCCTGTCTGTGGAGATTCTCAGTCATCCAGGCCACAATTGTCTCAAAGGTGCTTTTTCAAAAAAAAAAAAGGCAATTGGACTGTTTTTTTCCTTAAGGAAGAAGAACAAAATGTTTCGTTTCTCATCTAAGAAATAATTGTGATGGCGGGGGGAGGCGGATGGAAGGATAGGTACTGACAGTTGAGACCAGATGGAATAGAAGGATAGAATAGATAGAAGGATAGGTTCTGATAAGATGTGGGAGCGGGATGGAAGGATTGTATTTCTTTGCAGTCCTCTGGTTGTTAGTACTCTCTCTGAGAGCCACTTGAGGGTCATCTGTGCCCTCAGGGTCACCTGAATCAGGGTGCAACTGGTTTCTTGGAACAACTGAGAGGGCTGCATTGTAGACTGGAGATACGAGGTGTCATATCTGTCCCCCTTTTTTTGAGGGAGGGTTGTTCAGCTCTAACATAGATTTTATCCTTCTTTCAAGCCAATGATCCTCTCTATCTAAAAATGTGGACCAACACAACACACTGGTACAACACAACATACATATACACTTTAAACCCAAGAATACACTAAGGCAGAAGCTCCCCAAGGATAAAACACTCAGACACAAACTGAGCAATATGATATATGCAGTCCGTTGCGGAGAAACTTGCAGATGTGTGCCTTGGTGAAAGAAAATCCAGTTTTGGTCACCACAATGTAAAAAAGATGTCGAGACTCTAGAAAGGGTACAGAGAAGAGCAACAAAGATGATTGGGGGACTGGAGGCTAAAACATATAGGGAACGGTTGCTGGAATTGGGTATGTGTAGTTTAATGAAGAGAAGGACGAGGGGGGACATGATAGCAGTGTTCCAATATCTCAGGGGCTGCCACAAAGAAGAGGGAGCCAAGCTATTCTCCAAAGCACCTGAAAGCAGGAGAAGAAGCAATGGATGGAAACTAGTCAAGGAGAGAAGCAACCTAGAACTAAGGAGAAACTTCCTGACAGTTAGAACAACTAACCAGTGGAACAACCTGCCTCCAGAAGTGGTGAATGCTCCAACACTGGAAGTTTTTAAGAAGAGACTGGCCAGCCATTTGTCTGAAATGGTATAGGGTTTCCTGCCTTAGCAGGGGGTTGGACTAGATGACCTCCAAGGTCCCTTCCAACAACTTCTTCTTCTTCTTCTTCTTCTTCTTCTTCTTCTTCTTCTTCTTCTTCTTCTTCTTCTTCTTCTTATTATTATTATTATTATTATTATTATTATTATTATTATTATTATTATTATTATTATTATTATTATTATTATTATTACTTCCCAAGTACATGGCACAGCATAGGAGATCAGGACAAGATTCAGCAAGATTCATCTGCATTTGAAAAAGGTCACTCTTTTTTGGAGACAGCAAAGTTCACATTTTGGATAGAGGTGATCCGCTGGTTTGAAAAAAGGACCATCCAGTCTCAACTGTTAGTACCTATCCTTCCATTCCTCCACCCCACCCGCCATCACAACTGATGAAGTTTCTTGGATGAGAAACAAAACATTTTGTTCTTCGTCTTCAAGGAAAACACAAACTAGTTGCCTTTTAAAAAAGCACCTTTGAGCTCTTCCTCCTCCCCCTCCCCCTCCTCCCCCTCCCCTCCCCCTCTTTCCCTTTCCTCTTTCCCCTCTCCTCCTCCTCCTCCTCCTCCTCTTCCCCCCTCCTCTTCCCCCCCTCCCCCTCCTCCCCCTCTTCCTTGACATTGCAGATGCACCATCAAACTGTGGCAAAATCACGGGGATTCTGGAGAGGCTATAGAATGAGGTAGGAGTGTATCATGCTTGTAAGTGTTGACAATCTTCCTGGTATTCAGGCACAAAGGATTACTGGGATGGCATGGCAGTTCTATTTCTTATCCAAAATATCTTGATTTATGGGAATTACCTAGGTTGTTGTAGTCCTATTTTGTTGCAATTAATCTTGAAGCAGGTGAAGTAAATCTTAATTATCATAACGTCTTTTTTTTTAGAGAGTAGATTTTGCAGAACAGGAGGTAAACAGAGAGGGGGTGTTCAAAACTCAGAAGATCACATCTGATATGAACTAAAAAGATTTTCAGCAGATTTGCTTAGCTCACTTATAATACACAAGGGAAAATGAACTAGCAAAAAGAAAGAAAGAAAGAAAAACCATTGGCTTTTCTATTTTGTTTTTATCTGCAGAGAACAAAACTTTTATGCACTTTTATGCACTTTTTCCCTATATACATTTGCTCCAGCATCCACTTAGCCAGATAAAAATCAACTTTTGTGGCATTCTCATTCAATTGGATGGAAAATAAATGGTTTTGATGTTCTTCCTCAAAAGAAGAAAAAAGAGAATGGAGGTGAAATGCTCATGGATGGAGGGGCAGATTCTTGTGAGAGATTTAAAGGCTGCCTGCGCCTGTGTTTCATCAATCAACTCTCCAGTTGTTTGCATTATATAGTCATCTTGCCAGTCATCTGTAACCTCCCTGGCTTCTCACATTTCCATTTAATCCCAATAGGAGACATCAGGAGGAAATGTTTACCTAGAGACTTTTTGAGATCGAATGCCAGGCCAAATAGCTTTTGTTTGAGAAACTTAAAAAAAATATCAGAATAATACTTTAGATTTACACCAAGTCTTGCTTAAGACCTCTACCTCTCTTCAGTTTGACACAAAATTAAGTATTTCGAGGCCATCAGCTTCTCTCTCTCTCATCTCTCTCTCTTTCTCTCTCTCTTATCTCTCTCTCATCTCTCTCTCTCATCTCTTTCTCTCATCTCTCTCTCTCTCTCTCTCTCTCTCATTTCTCCTCTCTCTCTCTCTCTCTCTCATCTCTTTCCCTCATCTCTCTCTCTCTCTCATCTCTTTCTCTCATCTCTCTCTCTCTCATCTCTCTCTCATCTCTCTCTTTTTCTTTCTCTCATCTCTTTCATCTCTCATCTCTCTCTCATTCTCTCTCATCTCTCTTTCTCTCTCTTTCTCATCTCTCATCTCTCTCTCTCATCTCTCTCATCTCTCTCTTTTTCTCTCATCTTTCTCTCATCTCTCTCTCATCCCTTTCTCTCATCTCTCTCTTTTTCTTTCTCATCTCTCCTCTCTCTCTTCTCTCTCTCTCATCTCTTTCTCTCATCTCTCTTTTTCTCTCTCATCTCTTACTCTCTTCTCTCATCTCTCTCTCATTCTCTCTCATCTCTCTTTCTCTTTCTCATCTCTCATCTCTCTCTCCTCTCTTTTTATCTCTCTCTTATCTATCTATCTATCTATCTATCTATCTATCTATCTATCTATCTATCTATCATCTATCTATCTATCTATCTATCTATCATCTATTCTTCTATCTATCTATCTATCTATCTATCTATCTATCTATCTATCTATCTATCTATCATCTATCTATCTCTAAGCAATGTTGAATTTACCTTATTTTTTATCATCTATGTATTGTGGAATAAATTAGGAAACAATAGAAATATTCCTATAGGAGCTGTATTCCCTCAGGTTTCTATATCATGAAAAGAACAATAAAAAGGTAAAGGTTTCCCTGGCACTCGTGTCTTACCCTAGGGCAGGGTGCTCAGTTTCTTGGCTGAGGGAACCAGTGTTGTCTGAAGACATTTTCCGTGGTTGTGTGGCCAGCATGGCCATATGCCAAAGGCATACGGAACTCTGTTATCTTCCCACTGAAGCAATGCCTGTTAATGTACTTCCATTTGCATGCATTCGAACTGCTAGGTGGGGAGGAGCTGGGGCAAGTAACAGGAGCTCACCCCATTGCACAGCGCTCGGGTCTCGAACCTGGGCTGTCAGGTCTCAGCTGAATAAGTAACTGCTGAGCCATCCCCAAACCTTAGAGAAATACCTCCCCTCTGCCCATCAGAGATGTGATAAATAGCAGTCAGAACTGCTACTTCATGCCTGTGTTTCACAATCATTCAGTGCCAGACTGCCATTGGCCCTGGGGGGAGGATGGAAAGTGGGGTAGATGCTTGGGGGAAATTGAAACTGATGCAAAGAAGCATGTCTCTCAGAGATGACTCCTCAAGGCTGTTTCTCTGGGAGAAGAATGCAGCTACAGGAGTGACTGTTTCAAAGATATCTCTTTTAAAACTGATTGGACGAGTGGGGCAGGGTGGGGTGGGGGTGGGAAACCAGCAATGGGAAGGGTCTAGGAGGGAAAACTTAAAGGTAAAGGTTCCCCCGCACATGTGTGCTAGTCGTTTCCGACTCTAGGGGCCAGTGCTCATCTCCGTTTCAAAGCCGAAGAGCCAGCGCTTGTCCGAGGACGTCTCCGTGGTCATGTGGCCGGCATGACTAGACGCCAAAGGCACACGGAACGCTGTTACCTTCCCACCATAGTGGTCCCTATTTTTCTACTTGCATTTTTACGTGCTTTCGAACTTATACCACGGTATCTGCTGGCTTTGGTTTACTGCAGATCACTTGACCTTTAGTAAGCTATGCCTTTCTAAATTAATGGAATCAGGGATTACCTTGCTTAAAGGTTCAAGTTGAGGCAGGACTGACATAAATTCAGCTACAGGTTGAAGCTGGAGATTTGAGCAATCCAGAAGTAAAAAAAGGGCTGCATATCCACTTATGAGTAAGAATAATCAAGTGACAGTGTCTTTCAGGAAAGGAGAATATTTGTAGCTCAGGGTTGAAATGGGGGGGGGGGGGTCCTTGGTGCTCTCCAGCAGTAGCACTGATGGTGTTACCTATTTTGGGTAATGCAACATCTGCAAGAAAACAACCAGGATCAGACAGCACCAAGGACCCTTCTGTGTCTTTCAGCTAAGGCAGTGCTTTCCTAACCTGGCTAAATTACTCAGAATAGAGTAAAAGTGGTTTTCTGTGTGTAATGACATAAGAGCCCATTACCCATCACGACAGGGATATTTCATTTGACTTAAAGATTGCCACATGTACTAAAATATATTTGAAAACCTCTCTAACTATTCCTATTAAAGCAAAAATCGATGAAATTGCCGGTGATAATTTGTTGAAGTGACATAAAGATCATTTAATCGTATTGTTTTTATAATATAGTCCCCTAATTATGACCGCTTATTCATTTGTCTGACATTGTGCAGAATAGTAACCAATCCACATTTAAAAGGCATGGAAATTTAACACCTATGCCCATGCCTCTCATACCCATAAAAGGCAATGACAAAAAGCATATGCTTAATGAGGAAGATCTTGTCCGATAAAAGAGATAAGGAGCAAAATATTTCCTCTAAGTTCTGCTGGTCATAAAATCATACATCACACTCACATTTCCTTCACAAAGGACTCAAATCCCTACAAAAATCTTGCTGATGTGTCAATACTACAATACTACTTGTATTGTTTTTGGAAATAAGGAGAGAGAGAGAGAGAGAGAGAGAGACAGAGACAGAGAGACAGAGACAGAGAGAGAGAGAGTTCTAGCACCTCATCTTGCATTTTGATTGATTGCTCTCTTTTCTGGGCTTGGAAGAAAAAGCATCCTGGGAATTTCTCCCAACAATGCAGTGCTGAAGGAAGGGACTTTACAATGGCCCTTGAAGTTTATTAAGGCTTTCTGATAAGTGCTTTTGGGTAATGAAGAGGGAAAAAAAAGGGAAGCTCTGAATTAAGACATTAAAACGCTTTTCTCCAACTTTTCTGGTTTGCAGACCAGTGGGGGGGGGGGAGGGAGAAGGAAGGGTTACATGTGAGCGGTGTGCATGCGTGTGCACATGCAGCTTGCATTTGCATGAGCGGTGGGCACATGCACCTGCTGCTTGCACAAATGGTACACGCTCACCTGCCACTTCCGCGGCCCGGTTTTGAACAAGCCAAGACCCAGGACTGGCTTGCAGCCTGCAGGTTGGGGACCCCTGCATTAAAAGATACGATCACAGAGTCATAACCTTGGTGGTCTTCTACTCTAATACGGAGGAGAAAAAGAACACGATATATCTGTCCTCCTCTCCTTCCTTTCCCCAACATCACCCCCATCCACTTCCTTACCACCACTTTCTCTTCTTCCTTAAGAGGAAAAGGCAGAATGTCTCCTGCAGCTAAGGGAACACGTTAGCCAAGTAATCAAAAGCAAAACAATAGACTGTAATTGCTTTTTCCATTTTGCCAGCTCTTTAGGAAGACAGAAACTCTTGCCAGTCATAAACAGAGACAAAGTACTCAAACAGTGCTCAGAGGATGCTGCTGGGTTTCTCCTTTTGCCAATGGCTCGTGAGCAATTGCTTTGATAAAGTTTGCAAATGACACAGCCAACCCCCTTTAAGAAAGAAACATCATCGAAAAGATGCTCCCTCTCTCTCATTCTTAGGAGCAATGGAGGTAAATAAATACATTAAATAGCCTTCCCCGCCAGCCACCCCCTGCCAACTACGATTTCACCAGATATTGTCTAGTTTGTAAATGTCACTAAATGATTTTTTTTTTTGCCCCTATAGGCCTTGGTTAATTTGGTTTGCCACAACTACCTTTATGACTGTCTCCCACCTGAGAGACAGAGAGTGTCGCACAGTTTATATAAGGAGGTCTTAATCCGACAGTGATTTGAAAGATACTGCTCGTGGTTTTTATACTAGCCATTCCATCTGCCTGCTCTGACAACTTAAAAGAAGCCAACGCGAGGACAGAAACCCCCTCTCCCCATTAATTTAATTTAATTTAATTTAATAATTTAATTTGTATACCGCCCTTCTCCCGAAGGACTCAGGGCGGTGAACAGGGCAATACATAATAAAAAACAGAATACAAAAATTAAAAAGTGATTAAACCATTATGCCCGTAATAATTAGTACATATTAAAATTAAAACTATTTATAAAAACCCAACCCCATCAGACCAGGCCAGCTTGTTCGAAAAAGAAGGTTTTGAGATTGCGCCGGAAGAAGGTCGGGGGCCATCCGGAGCTCGACCGGTAAGCGGTTCCACAGGTCTGGCGCACCCACAGTGAATGCTCTCCCCCTGGGGGCCACCAATCGGCATTCTTTGATTGGAGGCACCCTGAGGAGGCCCTCTCTGTGGGAGCGCACTGGACGGAGGGAAGTTGACGCCGGCCGCAGGTGTTGCCATAGGTAATCCGGACCCATGCCATGAAGGGTCCCTGATTCCTGGGCCCTGGACCAGTACGGGTCTATGGCCCATTGGGGACTGGGCCACCCAAAGTGGCAGGCGAGTACATGAAGCATCATTTACACATGTGTGCGATTTAGGTTGTGCACATGAAACCATTCCCCACCGCTACTGAAACGGCTAAAGCCACAGCTGCCACTGGGCCACTGAAACAAAAAGCTTTTTTACAGGACAGCCCTCCTTTCCGTGGTGTCCGATCCCCATAGACAGAAAGAAATTTCTGTAGTGTTTTAATTCCTCTATGATTTATTTGGTACATGCAGCTTTTCAGTTAAAGTCAGACTGAACAAGTAGGTCATAGTAACGTACTAAGAAGGATAACTGACAAAGAGCAGGTGAGAGTGGGATGGGATGAACAAAGCTACGTTCTTGTTATCTTCCCTGAGAACATTCCAAGTAGGAGCCCTCAAGAGCCAAAAATAAGAGAGAGAGAAAAAGCATTCAAACACTGACAATCAACTCTCCCTTGACATAAGCCTGATCCAGATATTTCCTTCCATGAGTATATTTATTAGATCCCACCTTTATTACTTTTTATAAGTAACTCAGATGGTGAACATACGTAATACTCCTTCCTCTTCTTTTTATCCTTGTGAGGTGAGTTGGACTGAAAGGGGGTGGCTGGCCCAAACTCACCCTGCTGGCTTTCATGTCTAAGGTGGGACTAGAATTCACAGTCTCCTGGTTTCTATGCCAGCACCTTAACTACTGCACCAAACTGGGCAATTGGTGCTGGCAATTGTTTGAGCAGCCTGCTCTTCCACAACAAGCCACAACTTTTATCCAACTGATGGACATATCATGTGAAGACCTAGCTCTAAGGCTGGAAAAAGTGGAAGGAAAGAGAAGCAGAAGATGACCAGCAGCAAGTGGATGGTCTTATTTATAGCGGCAATGAGTGCACCATTGGAAGATCTGAAAGACGAGATTAAGGAAAGATTGTCATGAAAAAACTCTATGTGTTCACTGAGAATCAACACTGAGTGGATGGTATGTAGGCATTCAAAAACCAATCAAAAGAAAATCCAATGCATTTTGGTCATGCAATAACAAGTCTCTCTATCTCTTGCTGGATATGTCCCCACCTTTGAATGTATAGAAATTTGTAATAGGTGCAGAATGGATAGGTCCAATCTTTGTACTCACCATCACATAGCCTTATTTGGGTAGTTCTTCCTTTTGTGTCTTGGATCCAGACATAAAATACATATAAAATAGTGTCATTCTGTCATTCCTTCTACAGAATGGTTGCTAAACAAGGTATCATTAAGCAAGGTCTACCTGTAAAGCTTTTTTTTTGACTCCCCATCCACACTCTTAATTTATCTTGTCTGAATTTGACTATCTATAGGTATCTGTCTGTATGTCTCTCTCATATCTATCTATCTATCTATCTATCTATCTATCTATCTATCTATCTATCTATCTATCTATCTATCATCTATCTATCTATCTATCTATCTATCTATCTATCTATCTATCTATCTATCTATCTATCTATTATCTCTGATGGTGAGTTGCAATATCCTTTCATTGCTTTTTTGGATGCTTATCAACCCATAAAAATGGTAAAACATTTTGGATTTTTATTGAAAATTATCTTGTAAATATTGTTCTTCTTTTTTAAAAAAGCATTTAGCTATTGACCATTTAGCAAGACAGCCAGGCTTGGGGTCCCTTTATTTTTTTGTATAAGTAATTCATTATGATGCACCCAGATGAAAGGGGCTATATTATTAGGACCAGAAGTGCTTATTACCACCAGCAGTCACCCAAATGGAAATTGAAGGCAAGATTGAAATAATGGAAACACTTTCCTTGCAGGGTCAATAAATAATCAAAAGCAAGCAATGGCTTTCATTGGAGGTCATGAAAGGTCCAGAGGGAAAGGAAAGGAAACATGGCTGCTGTTTTTTCCTGATAGGGTCAGTATGAAACCACATTGGTTCCCAGCCAATATGTTACACTCAACTAGTTTTTGAAATCATTATCCCCTATTCATTATTAGGATTCTTCATTCATGATCATATCATATCCTCTAATTTATTTCCCCAAATGTGACAATGTACATTGACTGCCCCTGTACTGTCAGAACCAAGTCACTTTTCATGTGCTCCTGTGCATTAGCAAAGTTGGACATTCAGTTCTCTGCAGCCTTTTTCATTTCATTCTATAAATGCTTTGGATTTTACAGTGTTGGTAATTCATAGCCTTGTCATCCTCGCTTTCAAACTCACTCCATTTGCTTTGTTTCCAGGAAATGAAGTATCCAGCAAGTGGCATTTTCAATAACAACGAGTGTTATTTCTAATAAGCATTTCCAGTGTTTTTATGTGTCATTCCTAGACATATAAGAAATATTATTTCATTTATGGCCAAGACAACTTGTTCCCCAATTTTGCAGTCCTCACCTACTGTGCTTCTGTTTTCTGGTCTCTCCTTCTCCTGAACATCTGTTTGGTGTTCTTTTTTTCCATCTTCTCTTTCTCTTTCCCAAGATCCAGTGAGTTAACAGTCTTCCTTTTCTGTTAACGCTTTTCATAATGCATATCTCCCTCCTCTTACTTACCTATCTGCTATTTAAATTTATAGGCCACTGAAGTCCCAATCACTCTGGACAGCTTGCATGATAAAGCAAAAGGTAATTAAAATGAAAAGAGGACATACAGTAGGTGGTCCTTGACTTATACCAGTTCGTTAATGATGGTTTGAAGTTACAACAGCAGTGGAAAAAGCGTCTTATGACTGTTTTTCATCCTTACGACCATTGCAGCATCCTCATGGTCATGTGATCAAAATTTGGACACTTGGCAACTGGCTCATACGTATGACAGTTGCAGTGATCTGGGGTCACATGATCATCCTTTGTGAGTTTTTGACAAGCAAAACCAATGGGGAAGGCAGATTCACTTAATAACCGTGTGGCTGACTCAACAACTGCAGTGCTTCACTTAACAGCTTAGGTCATGAAATGGAGCAAAACTCACTCAACTGTCTTGCTTAGCAACCGAAAGGTTGGGCTTATTTGTGGTCATAAGTCCAAGACCACCTGTAATGAAAATTCTGAAGATCTGGAAGGCACAAACCTAAACCTCCCCAAAATTTCCTAAATCAAAAGCCCACAGGAGCTCAACAGCCAGTCTACACCCCGGACCTGGAAACAGAGCTCTGTTTTCAGATATCTTCAGGACAATGGCAGGGTTGAACCCATATGACTCTCTGAGGGGAGAGAAGGTGAGCTTCATGAGCCTGCCCATTCTCAATGGGTAGATTAGCACTGTTGGAGATAGATAGTCCCTCAAATAACCTGACCATAAGCCAAGTTATTTGTATGAACTGACACTTTGCTTCTCCTTTCTCAAAGTAAATTATGACTAGGGAGAGTTAGATTCAGGTCCATCATAAGCCATGAAGGCCATTAGGTGGCTTCAGGCAGGTCAAGCCCAGCCCAGCCTATTCTGTAGGTTTTTTGTGGGAAACACTGGAGGAGGCGACACAATGCAGACCGTTTTGACCTCTTGAAGCAAAGGCCAGATATTAATAGCTACTTAAATAAGCTACAAATCAATGTTCCAAGCTTGTTATTCTATATTTTTACTCACTCTGAGGTATTATGAGATCTGCCCCTAATCCATCAGGTCTTTTTCCCTTTCCCCGTTCTTTCCCATGCAGATAGAGACTGGTTTTCACTTCCCAGATTTGTTGGAAGATTGCACCAAAAGGTAAGACAAGAAAAAAAAGGATGGAAACTAGTCAAAGAGAGAAGCAACTTAGAACTGAGGAGAAACTTCCTGACTGTGAGAACAATCAACCAGTGGAATGGCTTGCCTTCAGAAGTTGTGCCCCCATCACTGGAGGCTTTTAAGAAGAGACTGTCTAAAGTGGTATAGGGTCTCCTGCTTGAGCAGGGATTTGGACTAGAAGACCCCCAAGGTCCCTTCCAATTCTATGTTCATGTTCAGGAGAATCTCAGAGATCTCCTGAATGTGAAGAGATGCCTACCTTGTCTAGGAGTGGAGCTATCTGGACGTCCCATCTGGGTTCAAGAGCAGAAGGGATAGCAGGTGTAGTAGCAACAAATCAGGGATTATTCTATTGCTTGTCATATTCCCAGCTCCCTTCTTCGCTGATAATTCTCAACCTCACCCTGCCTCAGGTTGCTCTTCTCCTGTGCCATCCACCATTGACACTAGGAGAAATGACCACTCTCCCCCATTCATTAAGCAGCTCATGATGGATTTCACAGGAAGTTCCAGCTTTCTGCCAGGCTCATTAAATTGAACTGGTGCACAGAGGCCATACAGAGGCCACTGCAGACTTGCAGAAACCCCCAAATTACTATTTCCCTTACTTACTTTCCTGAAGTCACTTGAGAACCTTCACCCAGAGTTATGAGGATATCACCTGACAAGGACTCAGAGTTAAACTTCTCATTCCTCTATGGAGTCTAGTTTCTAGAAAAACACATAAAATACAGCCAACATGTTTAGAACAAATCTGCCCGTTGCCTTGGAGAATAAAAACAACTTTCCTGAGGGCTTCCCTCGGAGGCATACCACGTTCAGAGACTGAAAACAGCCTTCTTGCTAATCACCTCAGCACGTGAAGGTACACAAAACAAGACTTCCGGAGTTGACACAAAGATACGGATAGCGGAAAAGGCATTACAGGTAGTCCTTGACTTATAACAGTTTATTAAGTGATCGTTCAAAGTTACAATGGCACTGAAAAATGTGACTTGTGACCATTTTTCACACTTACGACCATTGTAGCATCCCCATGGTCATGATCAAAATTCAGACGCTTGGCAACTGGCTCATATTTATGATGGCTGCCATGTCCCGGGGTCATGTGATCCCCTTTGGCGACCTTCTGACAAGCAACATCAAAGGGGAAGCCAGATTCACTTAACAACTGTGTTACTAACTTAACATCTGCAGTGATTCTCTCAACCATGGTGGTGGGAAAGGTTATAAAGTGGGGCAAAACTCACTTAACAAATGTCTCACTTAACAACAGAAATTTGGGGGGTCAATTGTCATAAGTCAAGGACTACCTGTATTTTGGCTGCCATCGTCCAAAGCCCTGAAAAATTTTGTCAACTAATATTGGTTCTTTGAAATGGATCTGGAAATGAAGCGTGAGGCAGTGCAAATTGCACAAAACCGGCTTCATAATCGCCTGCTCCAGTCATTATTTTTCCTGCAGTATTTTCTACTTAACCCTTTGAGGCCTTGCACATGACCCCCTTATTGTTTTATTTTATTTTATCATTTTTTTATTTTGGGAAAAAGGGGTTTTCCCCCCATTTGCAAAGCAAACTTGAAATTTCAAGGCTCTTTAAGCAGCATCATTTCTCTGAGATGAAGATTTGAAAGAAAATGGAAGGGCTGGCTCAAGAAGGCCAGTGTAGAGGGATGCTGCAGAGTTTTACTTTTCAGAAACTCTATGCAATTGCTAAAAAAAAGAGAGGAGCAGAGTTTCTACAGAGTTTGAAGTAGGAAATACATGTCAATTACAGTCTAAAGGTTTGGCTCATTTTTTAAAACCAGACAATGGTCCACTGAAAACAAAAACAATGAGAATACCATCGTGCCAAAATGTACTTGACACAGAATCATAGGTCTGGAAGGGATTTAATCTTTTTCTTTTTCTGCTAACTTATCCTAAAGTGAATCAGGGAAGAAGGGACAAAGCATTGAAAAAGGCTTGTGCATCCTAGAATAGAATAGAGCTGGAAGGGACCTTGAAGGTCTTCTAGTCCAGCCTCCTCTCTCAAGGAGGAGAACCTATACCATTTTAGATAAGTGACTGCCTGGACTGTCTTCTTAAGAACCTCCAGTGATGAAGCACCCACAAGGTTTGAAAGCAAGGTGTTCCACTGGTTAATTGTCCTCATTGTTAGGGAGTTTCTCTTTAATTTCAGGTTGCTTCTCTCTTTGATCAGTTTCCATGTGTTGTTTCTTCTCTTGCCTTCTGGTGCTTTGGAGAATAATATGACCCCCTCTTCTTTGTGGCAGTTCCTCAAATGCTGGAATACCTGAATCGTCAAAGACTATAAACATGGATGAGCTGTTGGGGAAGAATAGAAAGCTTGGAAGGAGGAAGGACAGACCAGAAGAATGATATTCTCAAAAAAGAATCTGAAATGTTAATACCTGATATGCAAACAGATATTAAAGTGGAACTGTCCCTTTTCAATGGTCTAGGTAGGAATCATCCATACTCTCTTTGCAAGTGGCAGGCAGGGTCAAAAAAGTCAAGATGGTGGTTGCTACCTCTCTTTTTGTCCTTATAAATAGGGGCAAAGCTTTGATTGCCTGGGGTGATCACCAACTTGACGTTTTTGAACCCTTACACAAGCACTGCAATCTTTTGAGGTTCAGGGACCTCTGTAGGAATAAGAGTCACAATGAAGGGGGCAAAACCCTCCATGAATTTCCTTCTTGTGCATAACTCCACCGTGCTATTTTGGGAGAATTTAGTTATTACTCACCAGCTATTTACATGATGCATGAGATGTCAAATGCTCTTAACAATTAAAAATACATGCTTTTGTAATTGTACTAATAGTAATAAGTGGAGGTTTAGGCTACAACTGCCCCCCCAACCTGGGTGCTAAAAATAAACAAAGCCTCTCTCCCCATTTCTGCAAACATAATAAGCATTTCAATAGGATTCCTATAGTATGTGTCCCTATACATAAGACCTACTAGCCAGAAATGCTTTGAGGTTAAGTACAGTTTGGGAAATGTTGACTATACACATATTTTAAAAAGAGGTATTTTTACTACCACTTCCCCTCCCCACCTATTGTCCTTCATTTTGCTGGAAGCTGCAACTTAGCCTGTTCATAATAATAAAAAAGCCCTAGGGAAAGTGGCTATTAAAATAAATGATGATAGCATTTATGTTGATTTATCTGCTAGGCTCTGAAGTGGTATGCCACTGTGATCTACCTGGTGAATTTTGGGAAAGCTGATTTCAAAATTGCAGGAAATTGCACTAAAGAGTAATCCTATCTCAGCCCTACCGGTTGTTATTTATTCGTGGGTTATCACCCCAAAACTCATTGCAAATGAGGCTCAGGGATTTCACAAATTTGGCAAACCTTAACTCTTATCAGGTGGTCTGGATCTGAAGGTGATTATCAGCAAAATAGAGATTATGCAAACTTGAATCTTTTATCTCTATAGAGATAATCTATATAGGAGGGATTGATGCAATGCTTCTGAAAACGTAAGGCTATTAAAAGGAGAGCGAGAAGACAGAGCTCTTTCATTTGCTCTAGAGTTACCTGAAGTTATGTCACAATAGGTATTAGCACCTTGCTGAATCTGACTGATCTTGAGAGAAGTGAGCAGGCTCAGACAAGGAGCCAATCAGACTTAGATAAGAAGCTACCAGTGAATTTCAAGATTGTGGGTCAGGCTAAGAAGTTTTTGGAAGTTTAGAACTGGCAGGCTAGCAGCATCATTCCTAACTGTATTTTTGCTGACTGCAATTGGCAACAGGGTCTCTCAACTTTGGCAATTTTAAGAAGTATGGACTTCAGCTTCTAGAATTCCCCAGCCATCCTGAGTTTTGTGGGACAAATCCAAATATTAGTTTGATTTTATTTATTTATATTCCACCTTTATTATTTTTTACAAATCATTCAAGATGGAAAACATATACAACAGACCTTCCTTTTCCTATTTTCCCCACAGCAACAACCCCGGGAAGTTGCATCACACTTGTGTTAGGACTACAGAGGCACTTCCAAGTTGAAAGGCTTAGCCAATGACATCACCATTGCCCTGTGTGTGTGTGTGTGTGTTTCTCCAGTTGGGGGGCTCATTTCATGTCCTTGGCAGGAGATGGAGCAAAGGATGGGAGCTTACCCACCTGCAATTGCATTGCATCGAATTCGTTGCAACTGTATGCAACAAATTTTCATTTTAATGTATGCCAATTAGTGTACATTCAAAGTGACAATAAAGTTATTATTCTATTGTATCACCCCCAAGCAATGTTGTGCAACAGTTGAGTGGCTTAAAACACAAAGTAAAATATCTAATCCACTTTTAAAAAAACAGGCAATATTTAATTTTTGCATCATTATGATTAAATAGCAATAGTTAGAAGCCCCATTCACTAAAGTAAATCAGATACAGCCTGGAATCAATAATGAAGAATCTTGTGGCATTTTTAAATCTAACAAATTTATTATAGCTTCAATGTTTATGATTTTAGGATGCTATAATCCTTGAAAGTTTGTGTTAGCTAATCTTTAGATTTTTTTTACTGTTTCTGGAATAAATCAGAATCACCTTGAATGCTCCCCATTGCACTCCAGAAGCAACTTGTTCAGAAAAACAGGGCATAAACTAAATCATTTTTACCCGTTGCAGTATTTTATTCATGCCCTGTTCAAGTTCATTCTTATTTTTAGTCAAGTTTTCCATAGGTGGGAGAAACCTCTCCTAGCTTATTATCCCCATGTTACCCCAGAGATCAGCAAATGCTTAGCTCAGTATTTTTCAACCTTGGCAACTTTGAGATGTGTGGACTACAACTTCCAGAATTGGCTGGGGAATTCTAGGATTTTGAAGTTCACACATTTCAGAGCTGCTGAGGTTAAGAAACACTGGCTTAGCTGTATGACTCGAACTCTCTTTGAAATATCCTACAGTATTTGTTCTAGGCCTTAAGAGCAATGGTAGTGGGGGAAAAAGGAGACAGGTGAATGCATGGAATAATAAAATGTCATCAAAATCCTCTTTCTGACTTGCAGCTTCTGTTTTGTTTTCATTGCTCTTTATTTGCTGCAGTAAAGATGCACAGCAAGTTAACCAGGTCCAGCTTTTCAGCCCAGCCACTGAGACCACAGTGCAAGAAATGAAGTCAAGCACTTAGCTGGGCTATTACTGATGAAGATCTGCTATCCTCAATAGTGCCCGCCTGGCTTCTCCACTCCGTTAGTATCTGCAGATGGAATATCTGACCTCTCACTTGCATGAACCACTCCTGTTATTCTGGGAGATGCGTTCCTTTATCTCTCTCTCCCACACACTCTCTGCTCACCTCTCTTGGTCTTCTGTCTTGTAAAGCAAGCAAGAACTCAACTCACCAAAATGTGTTCGGAGCAGGAAGCAAGCGAGGGGTGGGGACCTTAGAGTTCTAGTGGACGATCACTTGACTATGAGCCAGCAGTGTGCAGCAGCAGCAAAAAAGCTAATACAATCCTGGGTTGTATAAACAGAGGCATAGAATCAAGATCACGCAAAGTATTAGTATCGCTTTATAAAACCCTAGTAAGACCACACCTGGAATACTGCAGCCAGTTTTGGTCACCATATCACAAAAAAGATGTTGAGAGTTTGGAAAAAATTCCCAGAAGAGCAATTAAGATGATCAAAGGCCTGGAGAACTAAAACATACGAAGAACGACTGCAGGACCTGGGTTTGGCTAGTCTAAAGAAAAGAAGAAATAGGGGTGACATGATAGCAGTATTCCAGTATTTGAGAGGCTGCCACAAAGAAGAACGGGTCAAATTATTTTCCAAAGCACCAAAGGGCAGGACAAGAAGCAACAGTTGGAAACTGACCAAAGAGAGAAGCAACCTGGAATTAAGGAGAAATTTCCAAACAGTGAGGACAATTAACCAGTGGAACAGCTTGCCTCCAGAAACTGTGGGAGCTCCATCACTGGAGGTTTTTAAGAAGAGACTAGACAGTTATTTATCTGATATGGTATAGATTCTCCTGCTTGAGTAAGGGGCTGGACTAGAAGACCTCCAAGCTCCCTTCCAGCTCTATTCAATTCTATCAGTGGGAAAGTGCCAAAGGGAAGTGACACCTATCTACTTTCAATAGTTCTTATGGTTTTCCTCTGAGTGGGGGAAATCTTAACTAGATCTTTTGAAGACCTTTGTTTTTTGTTCCTTTAACTCTGTTCCTTCTCTTAGATTTCCTTCCCTCTTTCATCAAGATGTATTGGGCAGAGTGGCAAATGCTGATTCATTCTGATGCATTCATTTAATTTTGTGCTGTTTATTTATATGTTAAAATTACATTTTACATTTGCAACAAAAGCTCAAGGAAAGTTTGAGGGTGTCTCCCTTCATTTTATTCCAACAGAAAGAACTTCATAAGGTAGACTAGACTGGGAGAGACCAATTCATCCAACGGCAGGGTAAAATTGGGTGGATTATTCCAGTCACAGAACATAAGAATAATCAAGTTGGAAGGGACCTTTGGAGGTCTTCTAGTCCAACCCCCTGCTCAAGCAGGAGACCCTATACTATTTTAGACATATAGCTGTCCAGTCTCTTCTTGAAAGCCTCCAGTGATGGAGCAGCACCTACAACTTCTGAAGGCAAGCTGTTCCATTGGTTGAATGCTTTAACCATTAGGAATTTTCTCCTTAGGTTTAGGTTGTTTTTTTCCCCTTGGTTAGTTTTCATCCATTGTTTCTTACCTTGCCTTTCAGCACTTCGAAAAATAGTTTGACCCCCTAGTCTTTGTGGGAGCCCCTCAAATATTGCAACACTACTATCATGTCACTCCTAGTCCTTCCTTTCATGAGAGTAGACTATACCCAATTCCTGTAACCCTTCTTCATATGTTTTAGCCTCTGGCCCCCTAACCATTCCCGTTGCTCTTCTCTGTAATTCTGCGTTTCTATGCACTTTTTGAAGTCCATAGGGTCGTGATGGGTCAGACACGACTTCGCAGCTAACAACAACAACAAATGCACTTTTTGCATAGCTCTCCTTTGCTAATAAAATTATTTGGCTCTGACTGCCATCCCTTGCAATTACTGTTAGAAATGGGGCTTCAAAAAAGAATCAACTCTATGTTCTGAGACTGGAATAATCCACCCAATTTTACCCTGCCGTTGGTTGAATTGGTCTCTCCCAGTCTAGTCTACCTAATGAAGTTCTTTCTGTTGGAATAAAATGAAGGGAGACACCCTCAAAGTTTCCTTGGGCTTTTGTTGCAAATGTAAAATGTAATTTTAACATATAAACAAACAACACAAAATTAAATGAATGCATCAGAATGAATCAGCATTTGCCACTCTGCCCAATACATCTTGATTATTGGCAGGTCCCTCCCTTCTATCCAGGACATAGTGTATAAGCACTTCTTGAGCAGGGTCCACAAGATTGTCCGGGACAATCTCTTCATGACCTGTTTTCCTTGTTACCTTCTGGGTGGAGGCTCCATGGCATCCGAAACAGAACATCCAGATTCAGTCACAGTTTTGTTCCGTACTGTATTAACCTTGTGAATTCCTAAGCTTCCTCCTTCTGCTATGTATTCAAGATGGACAGTGATTAATATTTATATGTAGTTATATGTAAGGCTGTATATACATATGTTGGGTGCTATATACATATTTGTATATAGCATATTTATGTGTGTGTTATGTATGTAGAAGAAACATCAACAACCTAAGATTTGCAGATGATACCACTCTAATGGCAGAAAGTGAAGAGGAACTAAAGAGCCTCTTGTTGCAAGTGAAGAAGGAGAGTGCAAAACTTGGGTTGAAACTAAACATTAAGAAAACCAAGATCATGGCATCCGGCCCTCTCAATTCCTGGCTAATAGATGGGGAAGAAATGGAGGTAGTGACAGATTTTATTTTCCTGGGCTCCAAGATCACTGCAGATGGGGACTGTAGCCAAGAAATTAAAAGACGCTTGCTCCTCAGGAGGAAAGCCATGGCAAATCTAGACAGCACACTAAAAAGCAGAGACATCACCCTGTCAACAAAAGTGCGTATAGTCAAGGCTATGGTCTTCCCAGTTGCAATGTATGGCAGTGAAAGCTGGACCATAAGAAAGGCTGAGCGCCAAAGAATTGAAGCCTTTGAACTATGGTGTTGGAGAAGACTCCTGTGAGTCCCTTGGACTGCAAGGTGATCAAACCGGTCAGTCCTAGAGGAGATCAACCCTGACTGCTCTTTAGAAGGACAGATCCTGAAGCTAAAACTCAAATACTTTGGCCACCTAATGAGAAGGAAGGACTCACTGGAGAAGAGCCTAATGCTGGGAAAGATTGAGGGCAAGAGAAGAAGGGGACAACAGAGAATGAGGTGGCTGGATGGAGTCACTGAAGCAATAGGCATGAGTTTAAATGGACTCCAGAAGATGGTAGAGGACAGGAAGGCCTGGAGGAACATTGTCCATAGGGTCGCGATGGGTCGGACACGACTTCGCAACTAACAACAACATATGTATGTATACACTTTTGAGAGCAAGCAACAGATTTTCATTTTTAATGTGTGCCAGTGTGTTCACAGTAAAAAATGACAATAAAGGTTACCTATCTTACCTTGTGGGAAAAATAGGAGGAGGAAAGTGTGTTATATATGTTCCCTTCCTTAAGTTATTTGTAAAAATAATACAAGTAGGATACAAACCAACAAACAAAAATAAATATCCAGTTGGATTTGGTTGTTGTGTTTGATCTGTGAAATGGCATTTGTTGATCTGAAAAGTGGGTTCACCATCTGTGCGAAAATGCTAGGTGAATGAAGAAGATTTGATAGTTTCAAGAAGCAGAAAACATTCCTTTGTGCTTAAAAAAAGCAACATGTTTTTAAGAAAAGTTAAGATGTTTTGTACAGGATATGTGTTCCTTGTGATGAAGGAGCATTTGGAAATAGATTATCCTCCCTGTCTGTGATTCTAATTGGTCCAGCTTCATTTTATTACATGATTCTACTAAATGTATATATGAATTCTGAGAGAAGTCAGATAGTGGAAGGAAAAGGAGGTTGATGTTGATTTGATTCTTTGATTCATTCTTGATGGTTTGATCATTCAAAGTTACAATGACGCTGAAACAAGTGACTTATGACCATTGCAGCCTCCTCATGGTTACATGATCAAAATTCTTACTCATATTTATGATGTCTTGGGGTCATGCGATCACCCTTTGAGACGTTCCGACAAGCAAAGTCAATGGGGAAGCCAGATTCACTTAACAACCCTGTTGCTAATCTAACAGCTGAAGTGATTCACTTAACAACTATGGCAGGAAACAACATAAAATGGCGCAAAGTTCACTTAACAACTGTCTCGCTTCACAACAAAAGTTTTGGGTACAAATAGGGTCATGAGTCGAGGACTACCTGCATAGCCTCTTGTGACCCAGGTTCTTATGAAATTCTGCCATGTAGAGCTTAAAAGTTAGAAGACTTTTAAGTCTGAAAGGAAAATGTGTGTGAAGACGGAAGGACAAAATTGTTTCCATTGTTCACATAGACACAGGGGCTTTTCAAGTTATTGAAGTTTAAACACAGCCATCAGAGTAATTTGAATGGTACGGTAACCATTCTTTCTACATTCACTTCCCCCCACTAATAAAGGGAAGAAATTCTAAACTTTAACACTGAGTATTTTTTGCACCACAGGAGGGAAAATTGTGCATCCAGTGGATTCTATTATTTTCAACAATACTAGCAGAACAGAATTGCTAAGAAGAACTCAATTTACCATCCAGTCTGCCAGTTTCTAGGTTGGTGCCTTTAACCACCACACCAAACTGACTCACTCATAGCCTTTAGTTAAGTGAAATATTTTGCAGTAGCTTGCTAGTTCGGTTATATCTGGTAAATGTAGAATGCCAGATAAAGATGATGCATGCCACTGATGATTTATAATCCCCGCAGTGTGTGTGTTTATCTGTGAATGTTATGTATTTATGCACACCCATATACATATACATATACATATACATCATATACATATACATATACATATACATATACATATACATATACATATACATATACATATACATATACATATACATATACATATACATATACATATACACATACATGAGGAGTCCCTGGTGCTCTCTGAGCTTGCTTATTTTCTTGCAGATGTTTCATTACCCTAACTAGGTAGCATCATCAGTGCTAGTAAGGAGTGCTGTTTGCTGTCTGTTTATATTCTGGTGTCTTTGTGGGTGGGGGGGAGTCTTAGGGATTCTTTCGTTGGGCTGTTTACTAATGGCTCTTTGGCAATTTCTTGATTGGGGTATTGCTTACTTGATTGTTGGTCTGGAGTTGATATATACACACATATACCCATATTAAGGGACGCGGTGGCTCAGTGGGTTAGGACGCTGAGCTTGTCGATCAGAAGGTCGGCAGTTTGGTGGGTCGAATCCCGAGTGCCGCGTAACAGAGTGAGCGCCTGTTACTCGTCCCAGCTTCTGCCCACCTAGCAGTTCGAAAGCATGTAAAAATGCAAGTAGAAAAATAGGGACCACTACGGTGGGAAGGTAACAGCGTTCCGTGCGCCTTTGGCGTCTAGTCATGCCGGCCACATGACCACGGAGACGTCCTCGGACAAGCGCTGGCTCTTCGGCTTTGAAACGTAGATGAGCACCGGCCCCTAGAGTCGGAAACGACTAGCACGCATGTGCGGGGGAACCTTTACCTTTACCTTTATACCCATATTACATACCCATATACACACACATACCCACACATGTACACTATAATTGTTGAGGGAAAAATTGTTGAGGGAAAAATAGGATGAGGAAGGAGTATTGTGCGTATTCACCACCTTGAATTATTAGAAAAAATAATAAAGATGGTGTATACATAATTAAATATATAATCAGGATTTATTTACTTAGCAGTTTAGCAGTACGTTTAAGCAGTAGGGACGCGGTGGCTCAGTGGGTTAGGACGCTGAGTTTGTCGATCAGAAGGTCGGCAGTTTGGCAGGTCGAATCACAAGTGCCACGTAACAGAGTGAGCGCCTATTACTCGTCCCAGCTTCTGCCAACCTAGCAGTTTGAAAGCACGTAAAAAAAAATGCAAGTAGAAAAATAGGGACCACTACAGTGGGAAGGTAACAGCGTTCCGTGCGCCTTTGGCGTCTAGTCATGTCGGCCACATGACCACGGAGACGTCCTCAGACAAGCGCTGGCTCTTTGGCTTTGAAACGGAGATGAGCACCGGCCCCTAGAGTCGGAAACGACTAGCACGCGTGTGCAGGGGAACCTTTACCTTTTACCTTTAAGCAGTATGTGGCTAAAATGTTCCATGCAAAATCGCAGTAATCTAAGAACAAATTTTAATTTCTATTTTACTCGTTAAATTTTGTCACCTAATCATGCTCCTAATATTTTGAAAATCATAATCGACCTCTTGGCTTTTAGTAATAGTTTTATCTGCCGACACCATAAATACAAATGTCAAATACGGAAGAAAAGGAAATGTAGCTGAGGACTGAACGGTGAACTCTTTGCTGCTCTCTGAGCTTCGTTTCTTGCTTGCGGATCTTACCTTGTTTGGTAATTGGACTGAAAATTATCTGTCTTCTTCAGGGTGTCATCTCTTGGTAGTGGTCATGTACACTAGCACCAAATGGGGACACTAGGGAAAGATACAAAGAACTTTTTTTAATGTACATCATATATTATAGACTTTCTGTTCCCTTAGCAGACAAAGCTAAAATCCTGCCTTGCTCAGAGGAGGTTGTAACTCAACCAAAGCACTATTCAACCCCAAATTTAATAACAAGAAAAATGGCTAAGTGTGGCTGTATATACAAACAGGGCCATAATTGTTTTTTTTCAGACAGAGCAAAAAGATCATAAGTGTATTTTACTGTGTTCCTTAATTGTATCAAAAAATTGGAAATCAGGATTGGATGGTGGATGAGGGAAGCATTAAATGTCTATGGAATCTTTATTGGATAATATTATAAAGAGGAGGTGTCATGATCATTACTTATCTTTAAGAGATTTTGAATTTATTTATTTATTTTATTAGATTTATATACCGCCCCTCTCCAAGGACTCGGGGCGGTTTGTGGTATAAAAATACAGCAGCAGGAAAAGTCCAGAATTACTTTTCAAACTCTCGATTTTTAGGATTGCTGTCAACCTTTGGAAACAGGCTCTGCAAATTTGCATCTTTAGCCTACACAAGTTGTCTTTCCTTAACTCAGTGTTTCTCAGTTTTAGCAACTTTAACATGGGTAAACTTCAATTCCCAGAATTCTTCAGCCCAGCCATGCTAGATGAGGAATTCTGGGAATTGAAGTCCACAAATCTTAAAGTTCCCAAGATTGACAAATGGTGCCTAAGTTCAGCAGACAAGTGGGAATTCCTCACTGAGATGGGGCATAAATTCTAGAACAAGAGTTTTCTTATCTTGCCACAGATCAATCAGCTCTCAAAGGCATATTTGCATTGCTAAGATAGTTAATACAGGGGCATCAAATGTAGCCTTGGTGGAGCAGTGGGCTAATGCCTCCTTAAGTAACACCAGCTGCCTGCAATTAGTGCAGGTTTGAGTCCCACCAGGCTCAAGGTTGACTCAGCCTTCCATCCTTCCGAGGTAGGTAAAATGAGGACCCAGATTGTTGGGGGCAATTAAGCTGACTTTGTAATAATGCCGCTTGGGGGGGTGTATGAAAGCCCTAACAAGCAGGCATATACATAGAATGAAGGCTACTGCTAAGCTTGTAAGCCGCCCTGAGTCTTTGGAGAAGGGCGGGATATAAATGGAAATAAAATAAATAAAAAAAATGCAGCTACAGTATAATTTTGAGAGACAACTTAAATGAATAGAATAGAATAGAATAGAATAGAATAGAATAGAATAGAATAGAATAGAATAGAATAGAATAGAATAACAGAGTTGGAAGGGATCTTGTAGGTCATCTAGTCCAACCCCCTGCCCAAGCAGGAGACCCTGCACCATTTCTGACAGATGTCAGTCCAGCCTCTTTTTGAAAGCTTCTAGTGATGAATCTCCCACAACGTCTGAAGGCAATCTCTTCCATTGGTTGATTGTTCCCACTGTCAGAAAATTTCTCCTTATTTCTAGGTTGAATCTCTCCTTGGTCAGTTTCCATCCGTTATTCCTTGTCTGGCCCTCAGGTGCTTTGGAAAATAGGTTGATCCCCTCCTCTCTGTGACAGCCCCTCAAATATTGGAACACAAAGATCTTCTGCCAATTATCTCCTCGAATAAAGAAAGCTTGATTTCAGTTTAGGGATTGGGTTTTTCAGAATTTTTCAGAACTTTTGCAGGGGAATGGAGTTGTGGTTTTCTTGTTCATGTTTTATAACCATAATGGCTGACTGCAAAAAAAAAACCCCAAAAGAATTATTACTGGTAATCCTCAACAACTGACATTCTGGTGAAAGAGATGTTCCCTCAGGATGGGCTCCAGCATGAGTCTGATGGCTTGGAAGGCTAAACCACCGGTCCCAGTGACCAACCTAGATTGGATCCTGCAAAATTATCCTGGGATACATATATTTTGCCTTCGTTTGTAATTTGCTTCCTGTCCAAAGTGAGTCACAATCTCTTCTTGTTTTTCTTCATCTTGCGTAATTGTTGGGATGGTTATGACTCAAATAAAGTAGTTACTGATCAGAAATAGTTGGCTGTTGCTTCACACTCTTCTCTGTGTCTCTTGAGAAGAAACTCCTTCCTTTTTTGAGACCCTAAGTCTCCCAACTCACAACAGTGATTTTTCCACCATCTCACAGGTCTTTCTAGGCTTGGATCAGCCTCATGGGCTTGCTGGAAGGCTGAAAAATTAGAACTGCAGATTTTAATAATGGTGACCTCTGCCTGCACTGGGTTGTTGGGATCTATAGCATAATGGTCTTCCTCAGACAAACTGCTCAGGTCATCTTAAACCCTGCATTTCTGTGCAGGTAGCTTGATCTCCTCTGTTTTGTGTGAGATTGGGTTCTTTTCTTCTGCAATGTTTCCCAATATTTTCTGCATGGAAGCTAGCCCTCTTTTGTTCAGCTCGAAGTCTCTCTCTCTCTCTTTCTTTCTCTCTCTCTCTCAAAGGCTGCTTCATTTCAATAATCCTTAAATTATCACAAGGATGTTTCCAAGAGCTGCTTGCAAAGAACAATTAGTCTCAGAGGAGAGCCACGTGTGAACTCACAGGCCATTTTCATTCTGAAAACAAAGGAGAAGCCACGAACAAGGGCAACCTCATACATTTTCAAGAGTGAGTCTGATTATTTTCCCCATGGGACAGGATGAATGTTAGCTGGATCTTAATCCTGCTGATGTTCATCGCATCATGGATCCGTTAAGAGGAAACTAACTGCCAAAATACACTTTCCAGAAGATTGATGACTAAATTCTTTTACATCTCTAAAAGCAAGACAATTGATTGTGAATCATTTTCCCTTGCAGTGTATAGAGATTATCTTCTTTAGCAACCTCTGATTTATTCCTGTTTCCGGATATTGGCTTGCTGATATCTGAATTAATTGGGCATAAAGCTTGCTGATATATGAATTGATTGGGGCATAATTCAAAAGGAAAATAACCTTGTCTTGATGATAGCACTGTCTTTCTAGCAATGTCATGAATACTTGCCAACTTGGCTTCTGTAATAGTATTCCTGTGAGTATTTTTCACTCTATCTTCCCCTGTGTGGTACTCTTCAAATGTGTCAGGTTACCCACACATCACTGCCAACCAGCTTACGTACACTGTCTGGGAAAGATGTTAGTTGTAGATCAGCCCATTTAGATATTATTAAATCGAGGAGAACTGCTTCAGACCCATGGTTTGCATGTACATAAAATGTACTTTGAGCTTTTTAAAGAATAAAAATAAAAGCTAAGAGCAACAAAGATGATTAAGGGACTGGAGGTTAAAACTTATGAAAAATGGTTGCAGGGATTGGCTATCGACTAGGGAAGACATGACAACAGTGTTCCAATATTTGAGGGGTTGCCACAAAGAACAGGGGGTCAACCTATTTTCCAAAACACCTGAAGGCAAGAGAAGAAAGAATGGATGGAAACTAAACAAGGAGAAAAGCAACGTAGAGCTAGGAGAAATTTCTTAATGGTGAGAACAATCAAACAGTGGAACTGCTTGCCTTCAGAATTTGTGGATGCTCCATCACTGGAGGTTTTTAAGAAGAGACTGAACAGCTACTTGTCTGAAATAGCATTTTATTTATTTTATTTTTTATTTTTATTTTAATTCCATTTATATCCCGCCCTTCTCCGAAGACTCAGGGTGGCTTACAAGCTTAGCAGTAGCCTTCATTCTATGTATATGCCTGCTTATTAGGGCTTTCACACACACCCCCAAGCGGCATTATTACAAAGTCAGCTTATTGCCCCCAACAATCTGGGTCCTCATTTTACCTACCTCGGAAGGATGGAAGGCTGAGTCAACCTTGAGCCTGGTGGGACTCGAACCTGCACTAATTGCAGGCAGCTGGTGTTACTTAAGGAGGCATTAGCCCACTGCTCCACCAAGGCTAGTATAGGATCTCTTGCTCAAGCAGGGTATTGGACTAGAAGACCTCCAAGGTCTCTTCCAACTTTGTTGTTCTATGTTCTAAACAGATGAGAACTATACAAGTATCTATCAAGGCTGACATTTTGTTTCTGTAACGTTTATGTTTTTTTCACCTCATGAAGACAATAAGAAGTTGCAAACCATTGTAACTGGCAAGAAACATCCCTGAGATTTAACAAAGGCTCACTGTAATAGAATTTTACAAACAACACGTTTTATTTTTACCTCATAGGTACTCAGTGTAATGAAAAACCTAAGAGCCGGCAAATGTAATTGACATTGATAAATAATGCCAATGGATAAGAGAAATTCAGTAGCTCAGAAGATACAGAGGGGAAGATTCACAGATAAAAACACTTGCTGTCAGTTTTTGCCAGTCAAATGCTCTTTTCTAAAATAATAATAATAATAATAATAATAATAATAATAATAATAATAATAAGAATAATAATAATAAGAAAAAGAAAAAAAAATCCAGAGAAAGAGAAAAAGAGATCTTGCTGTACAAAGGCAAGGTCACAGGAAAAGGTACAAGACCCAGGGCATTCTGATGTCGCTCTGAAGAAAGAAGATGCTTGAAAGTCTATGGAGATTCTCAGTCATCCAGGTCATGGTTGTCCCAAAGGTGCTTTTTCAAAAGGCAATTGAACTTTTGAGTCAGAACTGAAGAAGCTCCTTGGATGAGAAGTGAAACGTCTTCAAATAAAACAAAGTCCAGTTGCCTTTTGGAAAAGCACCTTTAGGACAAAATGCTTGAAAGATGTTCTGTAATTCATATTGAAACAAAGCAAGGTGGTATAGGCATGATTCTATGAGATCCTCAGCCTCATGTTCTCAGCTCCTGAAACATCACTAATATTTTAGCTTTGTCAGAGTATGTGCAAAAATGTGACTGAAAGAGACGTGTGCAACTTCCTCTAAGTTTCACATTTATTTTCTATTAATTTCCCTTATGACTGCCCCAATTTTCCTCAACCTTCTGAAAAAGCTTTGTTCCCTCTAGAGATCTCACTGAAGACTTTAGACTTCTTTTAAAAAGTGCAACCTGTACATGCTAATCCAATCTTGATGGCGAAATGGGTGGCATGTAAATTTAATAAATTTATAAATAAATAAATTGAACTGTCCAATAAAACACGGTTGGATACTCTATCTTGATCTGAAGCCAGAGGCTAGATGACCCTGGCAGTTCCAGCCTAGAATTAGGATTGGGATTTCACTTCCTCAGGTTCAAATGGCTCCATTCATAAAGAGGCATGGATTAATCAAAATAATAGAATAGCTGAATAATAGAGTTGGAAGGGATATTGAAGGTCTTCTAGTCCAACCCCTTGGTCAAGTGGACATCAGATAAGGTTGCAAAATTCCTAAAAGCATGTTTACCTATGTATCATATGTCTGTCTGTCTGTCTGTCTGTCTGTCTGTCTGTCTGTCTGTCTATCTATCTATCTATCTATCTATCTATCTATCTATCTATCATCTATCTAATCTCTCTCTCTGTCTTTCCCCCTCTCTCTTCTCTCTCTCTCTCTCATCTGTCATCCGGGTCTGGATGGGGAGGAACAGGCTTCAGCTCAACCCTGACAAGACTGAGTGGCTGTACGTGCCGGCATCTCGGGAAATTCAGATTATTCCATCTCTTACTATGGGGGATGAGTTATTACCCCCCGTAGATAGGGCTTGCAACTTGGGGGTCCTCCTAGATTCACAGCTCTCCTTAGAAGATCATATAGGAGCTGTGACTAGGGGGGCCTTCACCCAGGTTCGCCTGGTGCACCAGTTGCGGCCCTACCTGGACCGGGATGCCTTGCGTACAGTCACTCATGCGCTCGTGACCTCTCGTTTGGACTACTGCAATGCTCTCTACATGGGGCTGCCCTTGAGGACCACTCGGAGGCTTCAACTAGTGCAGAATGCAGCCACGCGAGTGGTGTTGGGGGTCTCCCGATACTCCCATGTTACACCTCTGCTCCGCAAGTTGCATTGGCTTCCAGTTGCCCTCCGGGTGAGATTCAAGGTGCTGGTAATGACCTATAAAGCCCTACATGGCATGGGTCCGGATTACCTACGGCAACACCTGCTGCCGGCATCAACCTCCCTCCGTCCAGTGCGCTCCCACAGAGAGGGCCTCCTCAGGGTGCCTCCGATCAGAGAATGTTGACTGGTGGCCCCCAGGGGGAGGGCGTTCTCTGTGGGCATGCCAGACCTGTGGAACCGCTTGCCGGTTGAGCTCTGGATTGCCCCCGACCTTCGCTCCTTCCGACGCGATCTAAAAACCTATTTATTTGAACAAGCCGGCCTGGTCTGATGGGTTTGGGGTTTGGGTTTTAACATAGCTTTTAATTACTGTATTTTATCAGGCATAATTATTTAATTTTTTTTTAACTTTTGTATTTTGTATTTTGATATTTATTGCCCTGTACACCGCCCTGAGTCCTTCGGGAGAAGGGTGGTATAAAAATTTAATAAATATAAAATATAAATATATCTATCTAATGTCTCTCTCCTTCTCTTTCCCTCTCATTCTCATCTATCTTCTCTCTCTCTGTCATCTATCACATCTCTCTCTTTACTATTTTGCTTGTCTTAGTAGACCCCTTCTGTTGTATTTTTGTAAAGTTTTTAAAATAATAATTAGAAAAACCTTTTCATAAAGTGTCAACATGGTATTTAAAAAGCCACAAGGGGCCATTGCTTTCAGTTAAGTAATAGGATTCTAGTTACCTTTTTAAAGAAAGTACACAAACTGGCCTGTGTGCCCAGACACACAAACACAAACCCGCTGCAGCTTCCAAATTATATCGATCCACATGTCTTTAATTTATTACAGTGGGAGCTCTGTTCCTTTCAAATGAACCCCTGCTGAGCCCAATCTGCTCACTGACAGGAAATCATTCAGCTGAAAAAGAGAGTGTTTAATATCGCCTCAGGGAAAGTTTGGCTGGGGTGCTTGCTTTAATACATGGCTTTAACACGGGAAGGGACTGAGAAGGGGGTTAGGAAGCACTATTAAGCCACAATGAATCAGAGCTTGACATGGAGAAAAGCAAGATCTGCAGCGAGGCCTTTTTGTTCGATTTCTCCCATGACGTTTTTCTTTTTCTAGGTTTGAGAGCATAATTTGCTCCATGTGACCAGCAATCCAACCTGGGTCTTTTTTTTATTTCTTCTTCTATCTCTTTCTCTTGTCTTTATTTGGAGTCCCAGAGAAGTTCTGTGGGATATGAAATGCCACTAAACATACTCCATGACTTTTAGAGCTTGGTCAAACTTTCTTGGAAAAGAACATCTCTTGGGATGTTCTTCATCCTTTCTTGCAACGCCAGATAAAAGGGTGGCTGTCTTAGTAAAAGAATGCCTCTTGTTATTTTATGTTCTCTTCATTGCCCCTGTAGACCCAGTGGACGAAGCCAACAAGCAGGCAGGCTGCCAAGCTCAGTAAGAGGAAGAGAATGTTAAGGAAAAAAAAGATTTTAATAGCTCTGCTTTTTGTGAGCTTGCGTAGAATTTTTGGAAATGGCTGGTTTCCTTTAGGATCGAATGATTTGATCTCCTTGCAGTCCAAGAAATTCTCAAAAGTCTTCTCCAACACCACAATTCAGAAGCATTTATCTTTTCTACATTTATCTAATTCAAGTATCATCTATCTATGATATCCTAGAGAAGTTGATAAACTACTATTCTCTAGGAAACACATCTAATGATGAGGGATACAATGTGAGTTATATAGACCTCAATAATATCAGGAGAGCTACAGCTGCTGACTTCTTTTTTAATCATTTAAAACATAAAATGGGCGGGGAATATGTAGTCTATTGGAAGCTAATGGATTATAGCTCTCATAATTCCAATTTCCCTAGGTTAGCTGGGGCCTTGTGTGGAGCTGTATTGCTTTATTCTTTCTCCATTATTAAAATTATCTGGATTTAAATTGATAGATCATCCAATGGTATCCAATTGATGTAAGACCAAATCTGACAAAAAAACAAAAAAAGAGGAATAAATAGATTTGTAATATCTGAAAGTAAAACTACGAAAAAGCATTTGACTCAGTATTTCAGTGAACAATAATTAATGCATTGCTCAACCATGGTGTAGACCCTGCTAACATAAACTTAACTACAATCAATTTATGAATAAAACAATGGTGACAATTTGCCTCAATGATCCTTGTGCTGGACCAGATTGTAGCTAGCTTAGGAATTAAGAACTGTATGTAAGAACATTTAGCATTTAAAGGGTTAACACTGTTTCCTTAAGAGATGGCTTCTGGGAAATGTAGTCTAGTTGTTAGTTAGTCCTATCTAGTCAGTGGGAGGAGCTTCAAAGTTTATTACAGGACATCCTGGTTACGTGCCAGGTTGATAAAGCCTTTTGTTCTAATCACCATCGTGCACGCATCAATTAGCATCTGTAACAATGCTTAGCTGAGATGGAGAAATCACTCCTTTTTTACACTATGAGAATGAACAAATATGAACATGAATATGTTGCTACGACTGGATGTCTCTGCTGCAAAATGTAAGTCTTTTGCTTAGAGTTCCTGGATTATAAATATTTGTTTTACAATCATTTTTGTTGAGTTAAGTTGTCTGGAGTCTGGGACTACAAAGCATTTTAGTTAGAACAAGGTGTACAACAATGCAATACAATATCACCTGTCCTTTTCTCAGCGTGTCTTGAAAAAGTACTTCACAAATTACACTGGGCAAAAGATGGAATAAAAATCAATGGCACCTATTTAAATCACTTAAGATTTGCAAATGATGTTGTTCTCTTCTCACAAGACCCAGAAGAGCTACAAAGACACATACAAGAGCTGCACAAAGCAAGAGAACCATTTGGGTATAAATAAACCTGAAAAGGGCCAGGTTATGTTTAATAAATTCACTAAATAAAGAAAAGAACTATATCTGGAGAAGAACTAAACATAGTAGACCACTACATATACCTTGGGCAATGGATCTCAATGGAAGGTGATACAATAAAAGAAATTGAATAGCTTGTTAAATGTGCTTGGCAAGCTTTTGGCAAACTAAGCATAATTTTCAAGAACCACCTCCCCCTATGCCTGAAGAGAAAAGTTTTTGATCAGTATGTGCTATCTGCTCTAACATATGCCGGTGAAACATGGGCACTAACCTCACAATCAATACAAAAGCTACAAGTGGCATAAAGAGCCATGGAAAGACACATGCTTGGCATCACAAGACAAGATAGCAAGACATGGATTAGAGAACAAACAAAAATATATGATGCCATCAAGAGAGAAAAAAAATTGAAAAGGAAATGGACTGGATAGATAGATAGCTAGATAGCTAGATGGATGGATGGATGGATGGATGGATGGATAGATAGATAGATGGATAGCTAGCTAGCTAGCTAGCTAGATAGCCTTTATTTTCATTTTTTACTGTGGGCACAATGGCACACATTAAAAATGAAATTTAGTTGCTTGCTCTCAAAGTGTATACATACAGTACATAACACACATTTAAACATACTATATACAACATATGTATAAACCTACACCCTTACATATAATATAAGTAACATATAAATATTAATCACTGTCCATCTTGAATACATAACGGAAGGAGGAAGCTTTAGAGTTCACAAGGTTAATATGTTAATTTATTTCAAATTTTATTTTTAATTTACTGTACAGAGACCTTTAAGTTTTGTTGCTGTTAGCCGCCCTGAGTCCCTCGGGAGATAGGGCGGGATATAAATCCCATAAATAAATAAATAAATAAATAAATAAATAAATAAATAAATAAATAAATAAATAAATAAATAAATAAATAAATAATACTGTATGGAACAAAGCTGTGACTGAATCTGGATGTTCTGCTTCAGAAACCACATAGCAAGAAGAAATGATGGCAGGTGGACCAAGGCAGTCATAGAATGAATCCCACTTGATAAAAAGTGTCAATGAAAGAGATCTAAAGCAAGATGGATCAATGACATCACCAAGTATTGCAGGCCCAATTGGCAAAAGAAAGCTCAGGACCGTATAGGTTGGAAACATGCAAAAGAGGCCTTCATCCTGCAGTGGGTAGACAATGGCTAAAATGATGAATTGAAAAAAGATAAATATGTTAATGTAGACAAAAAGTAAAAAGATAAAAAATATGTTATTGTAGACAAAAAGTAAATAAATCATGATGATTTGCCTAAATAAATAAATGTTTATTTAGGAAAAAATAAAAGTAGAAATAAATTATGCTGTCAAAAAGGTTCTGTAGCATTAGTGCACATAGAGTGAAGCATAAAGAGGAATGATTAGATGACTGTAATCATGATGATAATGGTTAATAATAGTAACATTCTATTTAACCAGGTATTTCTCCTGACTCTCAATGATTCTGGCTGTTTCACAATAATAAAAGAGAGAAAAATATCAAATCAATAAAGCACAAACCAAACGATAAAAGAGGGCAAGCTACTATGATAGGCTAAATTATTGACTATTACTACAGGTTAAATCCTATGAAGAATGGCCACAGAAATGACATTATATTAGGTATGTGTAGTCTAAGTGAAATTTATTAAAGGAGATGTAATAGCAGTCTTCAAATACTTGAATTGCTGCTGTTGCAGGCAGAGAATGCTGCCTACAGTCATTCAGATAAGACAAAGCATATCCCATAGCTATATAGTAGGTGGAGTCTCCTGAGATTTTTCCACACCTACTGTGTAGCTGCTGGCTATGCCCCCTCTTATCTGTTTGTTCCCAAATCAGCATCTCTTCACTTGGTTTCCCAAGGTCATTTCCACATACCAGTGGAACCAGTGGGGGAAGGCTTTCAGAGACAGGTCAAAACTTGAAATAAGGAGGAATTTTCTCACTGTGCAAGGTGATAAGCAGTGGAAAAGCCTGTCTCCTGGAATCATGCTCCATCCCTGGATTTTTTCAAAGTACAACAGCCATTCGGGATGATACGATGATTTTGTGTAGTGCAGAGCTTTACACTGGAAGACCTTCAAGATTCCTTTCAATCCAGTTTCAGTGATTCAACCTTTTTAGTGATTTAAAAACAAGAGGAGTTGGATGAGTAATGATTGGACCCACCAATGTAGAATCTGTGGGCACAAATGTGCCTACCTATATAAACTCTCTGGATGCCTGGAAGGCTCTTTTCCTCATACCTTAAATTTTTTGAAAATTAGTATTGGGCTTCCCAGTCTAAGGGCATCCTCAGGGACTCATGCAAAGTTATATTGGCCACTAAAAATACTGATTAAAAAGTATGACTCTGGCCTTCCAAATTTTGCCCAAAATTGCCATTGTAGGAAGACTTTAACTTCTCTATAACCCAGCCATCATAGCTAATAGTGAGGGATAACCAGATATATAATTGATGGGAGATGCTTGAACCTCCACAATCCAAAATGTCCTTTAGACTTATAAATCAGTGTTCATTTCTGAGTTTAAAGCTAAGATACAGGCTGGGGAAGATCCAGGTTCAAATGCCATTCAGTCATGAAAGCCACTGAATGACGGTCACTTCACAGTGTTAATGTGAGGATTGCTTTTGGATTGTAAGTGCCGAACAGGGTGCCATAATCTCTGAAGTAGTAAATGGTGACTAGGACAATATGTGATTTAATCTGAATTACGCTAATATTTAATTTTAATTAAGGTTAAATATGGCTCATACAATTACTTTTTCAGTAGATATTTAATAATGTTATCCCTTGTTTCATATCACAAGCTGAACTTAGCAATCACTTTTGGAGTATGCAAAAAATAGTTTTTCTCAAACAGAACTTCTATGCTTTGCCGTTAGTTTTCACCCACAACCAAAGTTTTTAAGAAAGGGGTTTTGGGAAATGGAGCAGAACTTTGATTACTTCAACTATTCAAATGTTTAGAGATCTTGATTTCTCATTGTGGAGCTACTCCAAATAATTTGCCATATGGATACTGGAGGAATAATCAATATTACATTTGTAGTGAGGCTCTGAGGAAACAGGATATTTTGGTTATATCTCATATGCAAGTTTTGATACATGGAAAACTTATGTGGTTAAAGATATCCACCAAAAAAAGAGATCAGGAATTGTTCCTGTTCGTTTCCAATTAAAATTTTTATAGGCCACTGTAGTACCATTAAATGTTTTGTGGTGAACATTTTCTCACCCACTAAATGATTTTTCCATCTGAATTTATTCTGTGAATAGATCAAACAAGCACAGCAGGAACTTTTCAGAACTGTTTGTTATAGATCTGATTCAGATGGGAAATGAAAAAAACAAAAACCTGAAGAATAATAATAAAAATGAAAGATGATGTTGCTGCCTTACAGTATTAACTCTGTGGAATAGCAAGAGGGCTTTAGAACTTCAGAAATGGTTTTCTTATGTGTGGTGTCTATTCTCTTTTTGTGCTGGAAATTAAACATGGTGTTTATTCTCTGTGCATCATGGGCTCTGGGTCACTGTGCTGTAGGCCTTCTTTGAATGGAGGACGTAGTAGGCTTATTGGAGTAATGAAAACAGGTAGAGGATCACTCTGGTGGATATTTGGGCAGGAAGAAACATGGGAATGATGGCTAACATGTTTCCTGATCATGAGAAAGGAACCTAGCCCATTTTGATCACAGAAACTCAGCAGCTTTGGCCTGTGTTGGGACTCTGATGGGGCCACTTGAGAATTCAAGGGCTATAGACTAGTCTGTGAAGTCAAAGAAGCATATTTAGAGATGACAGTGACAAACTATTTCAATAATGCTGCTAAGGAAGCTTGCACGGATCCAACCACTAGGAATCAAAGACTTAAGGGTATCTTTTTCTTTGGTTAGAATTAGACATGAACAGGTAATGCCAACCCAGTGCAAAAAGTTAGAGAAGAATATTTTTAGGCTCAAGACCGCACATAGTCAACTTAACGCCTTTTGTTTAGTGACTGTTCGAAGTTACAATGATACTGAAAATGACTTATGTGACTTATGACTACTTTTCACACTTACAACCGTTGTAGCATCCTTATTGTCATGTGATCAAAATTCGGGCACTTGGCAACTGGTTCATATTTATGATACTTGCAGTGTCCCGGTGTCATTTTGCTAACTTCTGACAAGCAAAGTCAATGGGGAAGCTAGATCCACTTAACAATTGTGTTACTAATTTAACAATTGCAGTAATTGCAGCCCAACTGGGCTGAGATGGAAGAACAAGACATGGACAGTCTTGTCGACGTCATCTGGGAAGAATTTGATCCTGTAACTCCTAAGGAAGTGGACAGGATTATGAGAAGGTTAAGCTCCTCCACATGCTTACTGGACCCGTGCCCTTCCTGGCTGGCCTATGCAGCTCGAGAGGCGACACGAGGCTGGTTCCTAGCAGTCATCTCTGCTTCTCTGAGTGAGGGTCACTTCCCCACCGCCTTGAAGGAGGCGGTGGTGAGACCTCTCCTCAAGAAGCCCACCTTGGACCCATCCTCTTTGAATAACTTTCGTCCAGTCTCCAATCTTCGCTTCCTTGCGAAGGTTGTTGAGAGCGTGGTGGCGCACCAACTTCCTCAGATCCTGGATGAAGCGGTTTATCTAGACCCGTACCAATCGGGTTTCAGGCCGGGCTACAGCACGGAGACGGCATTGGTCGCTCTGATGAATGATCTCTGGAGAGCCCGGGACAGGGGCCATTCCTCTGTCCTAGTCTTATTAGACCTCTCGGCGGCTTTCGATACCATCGACCATGGTATCTTGCTGCGACGCCTCAGGGGACTGGGAGTGGGAGGCACGGTTCTGCGTTGGTTCTCCTCCTTTCTCCAGGGTCGCTCGCAGTCGGTGCTGACAGGGGGACAGAGGTCGACCCCGAGGCCTCTCGCTTGCGGAGTCCCTCAGGGGTCGGTCCTCTCGCCTCTCCTGTTCAACATCTACATGAAACCGCTGGGTGAGATCATTCGCAGTTTTGGAGTAGGGTACCATCAGTATGCTGATGACACCCAGCTTTTTATCTCAACTCCAAACAATATCAGTGATGCCCTAGACGTGATGTCCCGCTGCCTGAAAGCGGTCCGGGAATGGATGGGGAGAAACAGGCTTCAACTGAACCCGGACAAGACTGAATGGCTGTACGTACCGGGAAGCCAGGAGATCCAGAACGTCCCACTGCTTAACATTGGGGACAAGTTACTTCCCCCTGTTGATAGGGCCCGCAACCTGGGCGTCCTCCTAGACTCGCAGCTCTCCCTGGAAGACCACATTGGAGCTGTGACCAAGGGGGCCTTCTCCCGGGTTCGACTAATTCGCCAACTACGGCCTTATCTGGACCTGGATTCCTTACGTACAGTCACCCATGCCCTTGTGACATCTCGCCTAGACTATTGTAACGCTCTCTACATGGGGCTGCCCTTGAGATCCACTCGGAAGCTTCAACTGGTGCAAAGTGCGGCGGCACGGACACTCTTGGGAGCCTCCCGATACTCCCATATCACACCTCTCCTCCGTGCGCTGCACTGGCTTCCGGCTGCCTTCCGTGTGAAGTTCAAGGTGCTAACGATGACTTACAAAGCCCTACATGGCATGGGTCCGGACTACCTTCGGGAGCACCTTCTGCCGATGTCAGCACCCCACCGTCCTGTGCGCTCCCACAGAGAGGGCCTCCTCAGGGTGCCACCGCTCAAGGAATGTCGGCTGGTGGCCTCCAGGGGGAGGGCATTCTCAGTGGGTGCGCCAGCCCTCTGGAACACCTTACCAACAGAAATCCGGATGGCCCCTGACCTCCGTACCTTCCGTCGCGACTTAAAAACTTTCCTGTTTCAGCAGGCTGGCCTGGCATGATAGCGTTAATTGGGGTCCCAGTTTGTGTTCATTAGTGTTTCTTATTATCTTTATTGTTCAATCTGTATACCTTCCTTCCTCTGTACACCGCCCCGAGTCCCTCGGGAGAAGGGCGGTTTATAAAAACTAATAAATAAATAAATAAATAAATAAATTCACTTAACAACTGTGGCAAGAAAGGTCATAACATGGGGCAAAACTCAATATTGTCTCAATAACGAAAATTTTAGGCTGAATTGTGGTCATAAGTTGAGGACTACCTGCATAGCCATGAAACAGAGATGTCTTTCTTTAGAAGAAAGACTATGATCCTGACAAAACCATTAAAGTGAACTGCCACCAAAAAGTTTGTAATGCCAGGCCCATGCTTCTTCTAGCCATAATTTATGAGAGCTGGCCCATGTGAAAGGCTGAATAAAGAAAACTCAATACCTTTGAATTGTGACACTGGAGAAAAATGCTTAAAATATTCAGAAGTTGTGGGTGCCCATTGCTGGAGGCTTTTAAGAAGAGACTGGACAGCCATCTGTCTGAAATGGTATAGGCCTTCCGTCAAGCATGGGGTTGGACTAGAAGACCTCCAGTGGTGCCTTCCAACCCTGTTATTCTATATTCTATGTCAAAATTCCCAAATGTTTCCAGCTTTGTGGACCAGTGGGGGGGAAGAGGGGATGGTTCCCTGTGAGCAGTTGGCAAGCACATGCGCGCAGCTCCATTTGTGCGAGCGGCATGGATGAATCCCTGCCACTCACTTAAATGGAGCACGTGAGCGCAGGCTCACTGAGTATTCATGCAAGTGAGGATCCACATGCATGTGGGCACACTCGCCGGCTGTTTCTGTGGCTCAGTTGCAAATCTCTTAAGGCCCACTAGGTTGTTCTATGCTATTTATAACTTGGAGAGCCCTACAAAGAAACTTGTTCTCTACAATAAAAGTTACTATGCATGAATTGGGCAGCTATATAAACTGGTTAAACAAAGAAACAAACATTCTTTTAAGAGCTATGGCAAAAATTGGATTGTAAAAATGCAGATGACACTCAATGGAAACGAAGAATGAGAGCAATGTTCCTCAACCTCAGCAACTTTAATATATGTGGACTTCAACTCCCAGAATTCCCCAGTCGCTTGTTGCCCAGAATTCTGGATCTTGACGTCCTCACATCTTAAAATTGCAGGCATTGCAGAAAACACTAAATTAAGGTTTTCCTAAAACTGTTTGCTGCCATCTAGAGGCAATCTGGATTTTTGCAGACTAGGTCTTGAAATCTCTTTTTTAATAGAACTGCCCATACTTTATGTGACGGACTGTAGTTGCATAAATAAAAGTTATGGTGCACAAATTGGTCACCAATTAACAGTCAAAAACTCAAATTATCACCATGTTTATGGGCAGTTTTACCTTTGCTGTCAAATCAGGTTTAAATGGACACACATGGAAGATGTTCAAATAAATCATGTAATGTTCCACCTGAATGTGTACCAGAATTAAAATGATGCAGGGAAGGGTTTTAGACATGGTTTGATTTATTTTACTTTTAAAGCATCCATTTTTGAAAACTCTCACAGTAAAATCTGGAATAGTGTAAGGGATTAGTTCTTTTCCTTGAATTTATGTTGCACGTTATGATCAATTCTTTTCTACATAGCTTTTAGTTATTCAGATAATTTAATGTCACATCACAGTAAAATGTACACATAGGATAGTGACGTCGGAATGCCCTATCTGTGGAGATTCTCAGTCATCCTGGTCATAGTTGCCTCAAAGATGTTTCTTTTCAAAAAGCATCTCTGCCTGAGCTCTCAGGGAGAGCGCTAATGATCAGATGACTGTAAAGAAATATGATCCTTCCAACACCCCCATCCTGTTAGAACTAATCCTTCCATTGTCCCCACTGTTGTAGCGTGGGCACGCTATTTGGCTTTTTCGGGGTCCTGTTTAAAGCACTTCACGGGATCCCACCTTTGTTGCCACTGTTGTAGCATGGGCGACCGCGTGGAGACAATGAAGAGACAGCATTGTACGTAATGCCTTTATTGATTACAAGCTGGAATTGTGTACCCCCCACCTCTGGTGCCCCTTATAGTTACTGAAACCCCAGGAGCCAACCAATCCGGTTGCCCTGTGTTCCCGCCGGCCAGGTGACACTCAACCCGGTGCCTTATATTTCCCGCCGGCCAGGATGACCAATCAGGCCGCCTAACCAATGCCACCTGGTGTTAAGGTGGCATACACAACACCCACTATCCTACCAGAACTGATGAAGCTTCTTGGATAAGAAGTGAAACTTCTTCTTCTTCTTCCTCAAGGAAAAAAACAGTCAAGTTACCTTTGGAAAACAACAACAACCACACCTTCGAGACATCAGATCACCTATTAACATTTTTCAAATGTCCCAAACCAGGTTCCCTTGGAGATCATCTGCAGGATAAGCATATCTAATGTTAAGTGTTCAAGAATGAATCTTCTTTTCAGCCCATTCTCCTCAGTTCCCTGTGTGAAGCATATAAACAGTGATGCTCCTGACTGATCAGTTCAGTGGAGACATATATCTGAAGGGGGATGTGTCCCTTACCATAAGCACAACGGGATCCCCTTTCAATACCCTGACTTCTAAAAGCTGCCTGCTGCCTTGTGAACCTATCCAGGCACTTAATGTTATTTTCTAAAGTTTTTCCTTCTATGATATGAATGTCCCCTTTCACAATGTTCAGGCTGGTTTCTATGAGAGAGCTCTCTCATGGTGGGCAGGTGAGGAGTTGTCTCCTGTTCTTGCTCTCCAGGAGATGTGTATTTGTGACCATGTGGCAGTATAGATGTGCCTTTAGTGATGGTCTTAGGCAGAGGACTTCAAACTTGGCCCTTTTATGACTTGTGGATTTCAACTCACAGAATTCCTCAGCCAACCTGGCTGAGGAATTCTGGAAGTTGAAGTCCACAAATCATAAAAGGGTCAAGTCTGAAGACCCCTGGTCTTAGGGGTGTAGAACTGCTAAGGCCATATTTCAGGGCCTTTTGATGGCATGGTAGAAGAGGTGCCTTGCCAAATATATATGGGTCAGGACAAAAATTATCTTGATTAGTTTTAATTATGAATTAATTGCAATTAACTATATAACACACCTCTTTTTTCTCTTTGTTCACATTCTCTCTGGTGCATCAAACATTAAATTTTCTGGTAATTTTTGAAGGAGCCTACAGTTCCATGCGGGGTGGTGGACACCCTTGTATCCTAGAGAAAGATGTTTTCCAGACTTTAAAAGATTCAGTGTATATTCAAACACTTATTAAAGTAAACCTCAAACATGCTCCTGTTGAATGTTGAACATTCATTTGAGCTATTACTTGAGATAACAGCACCATCTATTGAGAAGCTTCTGTAATATTGAGGACTTGCGGCATCAAATAGATCATTTCCATTTGCAGCCATTCTAAATCACACATTTATTGAATCTTACAGATGCTAAAAACAGCTTGGCTGAACTTCAGAATTCTCCGGTGCTGGTAAATTTAAAAAAAGGCACTCGGTTTATTTGTCTTTCCTTCATAATATTCAGCATTTGTCTAAAGGTGCATTGAATATTCCAAAATCTTTACCTCTTTCAAAATCTGAATTGAAGCAATGATAGTCTTTTATTAAAGTTGTAACTGATTTAATTTTGATGTCTCCTCAGCAGCCTACTAGGGGAGAAAGATAGCACTACCAAAGTGGGTTATTTTGCTTTCGTTCTGACTAGAATTGTCAGAACAAAACAGTATCATGATGTTAAATTACAAAATCTGCCCCTTTAAGCCCTATGTGCTATATTCACCAGAATAAAAGAGAGAGAGAGAGAGAGAGAGAGAAAGATGATGATGAAGAAGAAGAAGAAGAAGAAGAAGAAGAAGAAGAAGAAGAAGAAGAAGAAGAAGAAGAAGAAGAAGAAGAAGAGGAGGAGGAGGAGGAGGAGGAGGAGGAGGAGGAGCAGCAGCAGCAGCAGCAGCAGCAGGAGGAGGAGGAGGAGGAGGAGGAGGAGGAGGAGGAGGTGGTGGAAGTTTGCATCAGGAGAGTGTGAGTTTTGCTCCTTGTTGTTGTCTGGATTTTGCCATCATTTGTTCCTTTTTCCTTTTCCTTTTTACTATTCCATTGTTTCATGGTTTCTATTTTTTTTTCTTTTGAATCACCAGAGATGCTGGGAGTCAGGTGATGTAGAAATAAAACAAATAAACAAACCACAATGATGCTTGTTTAGTCTGATATCTGATATCTGTAGATGGTGTGAGGGATGGGAGAGAAGAGAGAAACTGCTTAGAGGCTGTCTTTCTCTTACAACCATTCATTTAGTGACCTTTCAAAGTTAACAAGAGCGTTGAAAAAAAAGATTTATGATACATCCTCACACTTATGACCATCACAACATCCCCACAGTTACACCATTAAAATTTGGGTGCTTGCTTGTATTTATGACTCATGAGGTAGCCCAGGGACATGTGATTACCATTTGCAACCATCTCAGCTATCTTCTGAGAAGCAAAGTGGCGGAAGCTGGATTCACTTAAATGACCTCATAATTCACTTAACACCTGCAACGATTCATTTAATAACCATGGCAAAAAGGTCATAATTGGATCTGCCTCATTTAACAACGGTCTTGCTTAGCAGCATAAATTCTCATCCCAATTGTGGTCATAAGTATTACTTTTGTTTCAACAGAATTCTACTAAGAAATTGTGGCCCTTAGCATATTTTTTTAAATTCCTTTTATTTATTTATTAGAAACTAGGTCTTAGTTTTTTGAAGTAGTTTGGGAGGTAAGCTCTCATTTATGGATTCCTTCATGTTGGCCCATTGTACTCTCTCCCCTTTCATGTTCTCATTTTGGGGGTCATGTTGTGGATCTGAAGCCTTTTCTTCCACTTTTTCCTTTTTCCCCCTCCTCTCTCTCGACACTAGAAATGCCTTTTTTGCTCTGCTTGGAAGACAGGAGAACTTCAGGGTGGAGTTTGGCACTGGATTTCTTCTCCAAGGGCAGTGCAATGACTCAGCAGTCAGTTTGTGATCCGAGCACCATTCATTGGGGCGAGCTCCTGTTACTCTCCCCAGCTCCTGCCAATCTAGCAGTTCAAAATCACGCAAATGCGAGTAGATAAAGAGGTACCACTTTGGTGAGAAGATTACTGTGGTGGGAAGATGTTTGTGCTGGCCACATGATGACAGAAGCATCTCTCAGACAACACAGGACCCCACAGTTGAGAATCAGAGATGATCACCGCCCCTTTGAGTCAGTCCCAACTGGACAGGGGAAACCTTTAAAACTTTTTTTTTCTTTTCCAAGGATGAACCACTCCCTTTTTTCTTGCATACTGAATCTTGGGATACTTTTCAGGCACTATGGAATTGCAAATAACAGAATGAGAAAATAAAAGAGTTAGAAGGGACCTTGGAGGTCTTCTAGTCCAACCCCTGCTCAAGTAAGAAACCCTACACTATTTCAGACAAATGCTTGTCCAATCTTTTCTTTAAAAAAATCCAGTGATTTATTTATTTATTTTTGGGACTTATATGCTGCCCTATCTCCCGAAGGACTCAGGGCGGCTTACAACAATAAAAAACAACAATACAAAAATTAAAAAAGAATTAAATAACAGCCCCAAAATAAATTAACTACAGTTAAAAATTAAAACATATTTAAAAACCCATCATCAATCCAGGTCAGCCTAATGGAAGAGAAAAGTTTTGAGGTCGCGGCAAAAGGACCGGAGGTCCGGGGCCATCCGAAGCTCAAGGGGAAGTTGGTTCCAAAGGGCTGGCGCTCCCACAGAGAAGGCCCTCCCCCTGGGGGTCGCCAGCCGACATTGTCTGGCCGACGGCACCCTGAGGAGGCCCTCTCTGTGTGAGCGCACTGGGCGATGGGAAGTCTTTCCTGGCAGCAGATGGTCCTGCAAGTATCCCGGGAGCACCCACCACTTTTCAAAAGGTGTCAACAATCATTTTTTCAAGACAGTTTCTGCTCCCAACATTACAGGAACTGCCAGAACACGGAGTCAATATCTTAATGAGTCAAGCATATGATTTGAGGACATCGAATATATTAATTCATCCATGCACCATTCTTCTTTTAGATGTATTTAAACCTTTTAAAAGCTAATTGCAATAGTAAGCTTGCTTTAATTTATACATATCTTTAAAGGGTACACTTTGCCGTTCATTTTCTATCTACAGAATTCTCACAACAGGCTGTGTTAATAGAGTAACAATGCTAATTAATTACAAAATCCCACAGCATAAAATTATGGTTGTGATCATCATCATCCTGCATTGTTAAATATGGAGCCATATTAAAGAAAAGTACAGATTAAAATGATATGGTAGCGCATGTGAAAGTACAGTATATCCACAGATAAAAAATAACAGTTTAATATTATAAATGATTAAAGTGAAGGAATTTGTGTGTTTTTCTGTGTGTAAAACTTTGTATTGCATTTAAATATGCATCACTTCCAAACTGTGGCTTTATTATCTGCAGTTCAATAATTTCAGCCTTAACAGGAATGGAATCTTTTGAATAGGACATCTTTTTCAAATGGGAGCCAGTAATTTATCTTCAGGATGCATTGTGTAGTCATAAATTCAATGAACAAATCTTTATCTGCATCTAATCTGTTGGACCATAAGAAAGGCTGAGTGCCAAAGAATTGAGGCCTTTGAACTATGGTGCTGGAAAAGACTCCTGCAAGTCCCTTGGACTGCAAGGTGTTCAAACCGGTCAGTTCTAGAGGAGATCAACCCTGACTGCTCTTTAGAAGGCCAGATCCTGAAGTTGAAACTCAAATACTTGGGCCACCTAATGAGAAAGAAGGACTCATTGGAGAAGAGCCTAATGCTGGGAAAGATTGAGGGCAATAGAAAAAGGGGACGACAGAGAATGAAGTGGCTGGATGGAGTTGCTGAAGCAGTAGGCGTGAGCTTAAATGGACTCCAGAAGATGGTAGGGGACAGGAAGGCCTGGAGAAATGACGTCCATGGGGTCATGATGGGTCGGACACTACTTCGCAACTAACAACAACAATCTGTAGAAAAGTCCTTTTGCATACTTGAATACCAGCTTTTGGGCCCCATAACAGCCTTTGTTTGTATCCAAAGCCTAAACTCATACATCATAGAGTAATTTCAAATGCCTGTCATAACTAAAGATTAAAAAATCCTCATCGTATTCTGGTGAATATTGCTTGCTTTGGAAGTTAAAGAGAATTGAGTTCCAACATATTATATGCTTTTAAATTTTCTCACACCAAGAAACAGAAACATGGTAGTGATGCTTTGAGGAAATTCTAGTCTTCGTACTTAATCATCATAATAATAAACCTCAGAGCTCTGAGGTGTCATTAATGGGAACTTCAAAATAAAAATGTGCTTAAGTTATCAGTGTTAGACAGCAATAACTTAGATGGAAAAAATGATAATTTAGAGCTTTGGAGTGTTTGTGCAAATGCTGGCTTGCTTTTTATATAATAACAACAACAATAACAACAATAACAACAACAATAATAGAGTTGAAACGGATCTTAGAGGTCATCTAGTTCAACCCCCTGCTCAAGCAGGAAATCCTATATAATTTCAGACAAATGGTTGTCCAGTCTCTTGTTAAAAACTTCCAGTGTTAGAGCATTCACAACTTTTGGGGGCAGGTTGTTCCAATGATTAATTGTTCTAACTGTCAGGAAATTTCTCCTTAGTTCTAGGTTGCTTCTCTCTGATTAGTTTCCATCCATTGCTTCTTGTCCTGCCTTCAGGTGATTTGGAGAATAGCTTGACTCCCTCTTCTTTGTGGCAGCCCCTGAGATATTAGAACACTGATATCATGTCACCCCTAGTCCTTCTCTTCACTAAAGTAGACATACCCAACCGTTCTTTATATGTTTTAGCCTCCAGTCTGCTAATCATCTTCGTTGCTTTCTTCTGTACTCTTTCTAGAGTCTCAACATCTTTTTTACATCATGGTGGCCAAAACTGGATGCAGTATTCCAAGTGTGGCCTTACCAAGGCATTGTAAAGTGGTATTAGTACTTCACATGATCTTGATTCTAGCCCTCTGTTAATGCAGCCTACCACAGTGTTGGCTTTTTTGGCAGTTGCAGCACACTGCTGGCTCATATGTAAGTGATTGTCCACTAGGACTCCGAGATCCCTCCCATAGTTACTACTATTGAGCAAGGTACCACCTATACTATACCTGTGCATTTGGCTTTTCTTGCCTAAATGTAGAACCTTACTGTTTTCACCATTGAATTTCATTTTGTTAGCACCCAATGTTCAAGTCTGTCAAGATCCTTCTGTATCTTAAGCCTATCTTCTGGAGTGTTGGCTATTCCTTGCTAGCTTGGTGTTGTCTGCAAATTTGATAAGTACCCTACCTATCCCCTCATCCAAAACATTGATGAAGATGTTGAAGAGCACTGGGCCAAGAACAGAGCCCTGGGGCACCCCACTACACACTTCCCTCCATGTAGATGCAGTTCCATTGAGGAACACATGCTGAATACGGCCGGTCAGCCAGCTATGAATCCATCTGGTGGTGATGCTATCTAACCCACATTTTTCTATCTTATCAAGTAGAAGGTTGTGGTCTACTTTATCAAATGCCTTACTGAAGTCCAAGGCATTTGGTAAAGTAGACCACAACCTACTATTTGATAAGTTAGAAATAATGGGTTAGACAGCATCACTACCAGATGGATTTGTAGCTGGCTGACCAGCGATACTCAGGGTGTGGTTTCTTCAGAACTATTTGTATAAATATAAAATATGAATTAATAGGTAAATGGATTGGTATAGTATAGGTCCCCAATCTCTAAAGAGACAGTTTCTAAAGAAACTTAATTCCTTCCTGTTGGATACCAAGTTGAAGTATTATCCACTAATTCTTGAGCCAGTAGTAAATTGTACTAGCAAAAGGGATCCTTTTCTGCCATAGGCATACTGCTGATAAGTGACACTAACTCTAATTGTGGTGCAGAGGTGACATCAAGACATGAATTTGTAGGGGTTTTCTCCCTGTTTCCTGTCTCTTCCACAAACTGTCAACAGACAGTGGTGAAATAGTGATTGACAGAATAAAAGTCCATAAGATGCAAAATGAAGGTCCTTATTTTGCTTGAAGCAAACCATGGCACAAACATGTTCTGGAGACTTTTTTTTTCTACTTCTGTGTTCCTATGATGTTGTCTTCATCTCATTCCTAACACAAGAGAGAGACAGGTTTAAGTTGTGCTTTGCTGGACTGCTGTTAAAGCAGCATTTTCTCCCATTCTTCCAATCTTGTCTAAAGTCCATCTTAAGATATATACAATATCTGAAGCTATAAAGCAGGGGTGTCAAACTCAATTTCATTGAGGGCCGCATCAGCATTGCGGTTGCCCTCAGGGGGCCGGGTGGGTATGGCCTGGGTGGGCGTGGCCTACTGGGTGGGCGTGGCTAGAGTGCGTATGGCCTACTGGGTGGACGTGGCCAGCTCTACATCATTCGCATCAAGGGTGCCTATGGGGGCCTGGGCAGGAGTGGGACAGATCTGAGGGTCTCTGGCAGAAGGAGTGTCTCTGGGCCAGGGCCAAGGCAGTGGGGGCCATTCCCTCACTGTTTCCAGGATGGCTTCGTGGGCCACATGAAACCACTTCGCGGGCCGGATCCGGCCCCCGGGCCTTGTGTTTGACATGTCTGCTATAAAGTCTTGAAATAGAGGCAAGAGACACTGGATTTTAAAACCGGCAAAGAGATAACAAATTTTATATAGGTATATTTTCTGCTATAGGAAGGATGCTTAGGTAACCATGGTTCAAAGATTCTAGCAATATCCAATTCATGCTACAGGTACTGATATAACTAGTTTTGAGGCTTTGGTTCTTTGGTACTTTCTGAGATTGTTTTCTTGCAGACATTTCATTACCCAGCTAGGTAATATCATCAGTGCACATCACCTCAGAGAACCGAGAACCCCACAGTTCAACCCTGAGCTGCAAAAATTCTCTTCTCTTGGTTTTGAGGTTATCAGACATGACTTCCAATCTGCTTATGAAGGGAACTGAGTTCTCAGTCAAATCAGATGTTACCGTCACTGGGTGCTTTCCACTGTGCCAGCTCCTTGCTTCCTCCTGTGACAGGGATGAGGCCATTTTCAAAGGCACAAGAAAATGGGGACAGTCAAGGCATGACTCAAGAGAAGCAGTCCTGAAGTCTGATTAGCAGAAGCACTGATCTCCTTCCTGGGTAAATATGAAAGGAAGTTGACTGCTACTTCCAGCATTTGTATTAATAAACTTTTGATTAATTCTTAATTATTATTATTAGCACATGATGAGAACATGACAGAAGAAAAGTAAACATATATACATACCATAGTCCACATAATTATAAGTAAAACTTCAATGGGAATATGGCAGTGGCCTTATAACCAGATGTCCAGTTCAGCTATCCAGGTGATCGCCTCTAGCGTTGCTTCATTCAGATCTCCTAGGGAACCAGAGAATGCACATTGTGGGCAATCTTGCACAATATGTTTAATAGTTTGCATATCAGCACACAATCGCAATAAGATGGAATAGAATAGAGCTGGAAGGGACCTTGGAGGTCTTCTAGTCCAGCCCCCTGCTCAGGCAGGAGAACCTACGCCATCTCAGACAAGTGACTGTTTAGGTTCTTCTTAAAAATCTCCAGTGATGGAGCGCCCACGATTTCTGGAGGCAAGCTGTTCCATGGGTTAATTGTCCTCACTGTCAGGAGGTTTCTCCTTAAATCCAGGTTGCTTCTCTCTTTGATCATTTTCCAACCATTGTTTCTTGTCCTGCCCTCTGGTGTTTTGGTGAATAACATGACCCCCTCTTCTTGGTGGCAGCCCCTCACATACTGGAATACTGCTATCAGGTCTCCCCTATTTCTTCTTTTCTTTAGACTAGCCAAACCCAAGTCCCGGAGCCGTTCTTCGTATGTTTTAGTCTCCAGGCCTTTAATCATCTTAATTGGTCTTCTCTGAATTTTTTCCAAACTCTCAACATATTTTTTTGTGATATGGTGACCAAAATTGGCTGCAGTATTCCAGGTGTGGTCTTACTAGGGTTAAATAATACTTTATACTAATACTTTGCATGATCTTGATTCTATGCCTCTGTTTATACAACCCAGGATTGTATAAGCTTTTTGGGTTGCTGCTGCACACTGCTGGCTCATAGTCAAGTGATCGTCCACTAGGACTCTAAGGTCCCTCTCACAGTTACTGTTTTTAAACCTGGTCTTGGCCAGGCTTGTACCTTTGATTTTTCCTGCATAAATGTAAAACTTTGCTTTTCTCCACATTGAAACTCATTTTGTTGGATAGGGCCTACTGTTCAAGTTTGTCAAGATCTTTTTGGATCCTGAGTTTATCTTCTACACTGTTGGCTACTCCTGCCAGTTTGGTGTCATCTGCAAATTTGATGAGTTCCCCTTCAATTCCCTCATCTAAGTCATTTATGAAGATATTGAAGAGTACTGGGCCTAAGACAGAACCTTGTGGTACCCCGCTGCTTACTTCTCTCCATGTAGATGTAGTGCCATTGAGGACTACTCGCTGAGTATGGTTTGTCAGCCAGCTACAGATCCATCTGGTGGTGATGTTGTCTATTCCAGGGCTTTTCAACCAGTGGTACGGGTACCACCTGTGGTACATTGGCACCTGTCAGGTTGTACACAACCATCGTAGAAAAGTGGTAGCGGGGGAGGGGAATGAGCTGAACCAGTGGCAGCACTGTACAAGCCTGAGCAAGAGACAGCTGGAGCTGCAGGGCTCAGCAGAAGCCCCAGGATCAGCGCTTCTTCAGGGCTGTCAGGGCTCAGCAGAAGTGCCAGGAACAGTGCCAGTCTCCAGCTGGAGCTCAGCGCTGATCCTGGTGCTTCTGCTGAGCCCAGAAGAAGTGCCGATCAGCTGGAATGTAGCAGCATCTCCAGGGTCTTGTGATTTACATTCAGATGCTTGGCAACTGATTCATATTTATGACGGTCACAGTGTCCCAGGGTTATGTGAAGTGACCAAAGCCTGCTGCAACCACCAAGCAGAGTGGGAGGAATAAAAACCAAACACCCCCCCACCCCACCCCTGCTGCCAATCCTCAACAGAAATGCTCACAACAATGAAAACCTCAGACAGGAGGAAGAGCGCCGCCGGGCAGGCAGGCAGGTGACTTGCTCAGCTGTGGCTTGGGGGGGCACTTTTTTCAGTGCCATTGTAACTTTGAACAGTCATTAAGCGAATTGTTGTAAGTCGAGGACTACCTGTACTTCATCACTTTTTTCCTTTTTTTCCTTTTTTTGGTCATCAAGTTTTTGACACCTTGCTAGGCGACTGGTGGTACTCGGATGTTGCCATATCCTAAAAGTGGTACAATGGGTGAAAAGGTTGAAAAGCCCTGGTCTATTCTATCTTTTTCTAGCTTACCAAGGAGTAGGTTGTGGTCTACTTTATCAAATGCCTTACTGAAATCTAAGTATATTACATCCAGGGCTTTTTTTCTTATAGAACGCTCAGAACGGAGTTCCGGCACCTTTTTTGGATGGAACCTTGTAGGGTAGGCAAGGTGGGTTGTATGACATGTGTGAGTTCCGGCACCTTTTTCTTTTACAAAAAAAGCACTGATTACATCCACACCATTTCACTGGTCTACTAGTTTAGTCACTTTATCAAAGAATGAAATAAGATTGGTTGAGCACGATTTGTTTTTAACAAACCTGTGCTGGCTATTAGTTATAACTTTGTTTGCTTCTAGTTGTTTGCAGATCTGTTCACAGATGAATCTTTCCATCCCCACTGATATAGGACAGAGGCACCTCTTCCAGTGTCACACCTAATTCTGTTCAATTTTGACCAGACAAAACATGGCAGGTCAAAACCAGGTGGTTAGGTAAAGGGATCACTAATGGTCAGGCCACAAGAAGATACCTTGGACCGTCCCTCTCTAGGCATTCTCGGGGTTAAGTTGGGTAAATGAATAGCTGTTTTCCAAGCTGGCCTATGGGATTTCAATCTTGTGATGGGCTGTGCATTGTCTTGGTGAATAGGGAGGGACTTGTTCATTATACTTGTCCATAGCCAAAATAGATCTCCTTCCTGGGTAAATATAAAAGGAAATCGACTGCTACTTCCAAGATAGATTATGTTGTACTTTTATTTTAATGGTATCTAATTATTTGGAATTTGAACTTCATCAGGATTTCAATGCTGGCATGATTATCCCTACTGGAGGCAATTAGGCTGTCACAGAAGAGTGATACTTAATTTTTTTTTATCCTTCAAACTGCTGGAAAGGCTATTATTGTTATTATTTCTGAAAACCTCAGTCTCTTAGAATTACTTCTGTTCTCTATATCATTGAGTACTGTAGGCCAAGGCACTGATATATTGAGTATTTGACCTTACTGTGGGGGGAAAATCATTAAATACTGATTGCTAGATTATTTATTTCACAAGTACTCATTTGAGGAGGTTCAATTACGCCTGCAAAATTGATCTGGTATATAAAGAATGCATTCACTTAATGGATCCACACATTTCTACTAAGTAACATCTATTACACTCTGCTCTGCTCCGTGGTGAAAGTTTAATCATTTTGCCAATTATTTGAGCACAAGAAAGACCTTCGTACTTATAAAAATTAAATATATTTCCTAGAAGATACGTTAGTATGACAGTTATCTAAGAATGATTCATGTCACTGGTGTAAAACCTATCTGCATTAAAAGATGCCCACTACTTGGCCTTGCCATCAGGTTCACAACAAAAGTTATATGTCTTGTTGAAGACTTTGCGTACATCAGATCATAACAAAATTGCTGAGCTTGTAATGCTATGAAGCACCATTAAGTGGAATGCCATTTGCTTCTGAATTTCTTTTGCAGCTCAGCACATTCAGTGTAATTCTGCAGGGATTCTGCTCTAGCAGAGAACGTAAAGCAAAACTCCATGTAAGCTAAAGGCTATATGGACCTTTGGAGAATCCTCTGAGAACTCCTGCATACAAACATATGGGATTTCAAAGCCTCTTTCCCTCAAGACATCTTAATAGGGGTAATCCTAATTTCAGGAGGCCCTCAGCAAAATATTCTCCCACTTCAAATGTTAATGGCTTATTTGCTATTTCACTGGGCAAGTTGGAGCTGCCGATTAATTTAAAGAATCTTCGAGGCTATTGGGGATAATTTTGTAGAAAGTCAGCACCCCAACCCTAGAGAAGGAAATATTTTGAGGAATATTAAAAAGGAAAAAAAGAAAAGAAAATCGAGGCTATTGGGGATAATTTTGTAGAAAGTCAGCACCCCCCAACCCTAAAGAAGGAAATATTTTGGGGAATATTAAAAAGGAATAATAGAAAAATCTTAGACAGAAACCATCTCCCAGAAACCAATGCCCTCTCTGTGCCCCAAGCAGAAATCAGCTTTTAGAAATGCAGATTCGGTAATCCTTTCAGAAAGACTGGAGACAGGAAGCTGATGGGATTAGAAAGACAAAGACCCCAAATAATCTACATCCCCCACCCAAAGTATAAAGACCACCACCATTGACACAAGGTTCATGGCACAACCCCCTGGAGCATCTCAATCAGAAAGTATAAAACCCACCCAGTAGTGGGATTCAAATATGTGAACAACCAGTTCTCTGTGTGGATGCCGCTTCTGGAAGTCTGTTTTGGGCCTGGGCAACAAAAAAGTAGCTACTGGTTATGCTGAACTGGTGTGAACTGGCTGAATCCCACCACTGAACCCACCTGTTCCACTCCATCTTGGTCAGCCACCCCAGAAACATGTGACTGCTGCTGCTGCTAAACAAACAACAACCTTCTTTCCCAAGCAGTCTCCATTTTGTTTATTCCCAGCTCGGACTGGACCTAATGAAGATTTTTCTTTCAACAATTTAAATGATGAGATCCTGAAAATATGTGTAGCTCTCACTGTCTAAATCACTTGACTTGCCAATTGATTGTCAACCATTGTTGGGAAAAAAACACCAAGATAACAGAAATGCATGGAGAATATTGTGTCAGTGCTGTGACAACTGAAATGCTTGATTTGTTTCAGTTAGCCATAGCAAGTGCAGCTGTGTGAGAATGAAGGTCAATGCTAGAAAAACTTTTGGTGGGCTGAAAAGTTGGGAGGAGAGCCCGTGTTTTAGAATAATTGGTGAATGTGATTTTAGGTTTATGACAGCCTTTCTGGGGTGGGAATTACAATTTCTTACTTTGTTTCAGGGGGAGGGAACTTTAATCTTGGGTTCACCTATGTAAGTGCCAACACTTTGTTTCTTAAATAAAATGTTCTTTAAGGAAGAAATCTTTGCCTTGAAGACTCTCACAGAGCCGTCCAATTGCATTCCGTATTGGCAGATCCTGCTAGCTGAGATCTTACTCTTGGTGCACCCCAGTTTTCATTTGAACAATCCCCATATTGGTTGGGGTTTCAGGAACATTATTTTTAAAATTGCTGGTGCTGACCTTCTGCGATGTGACCACATGAATACCCCATTACAGGTAGTCCTCAACCTACAACCACAATTGAGCCCAAAATTTATTTTGCTAAGGGAGAAATTTGTTGAGTGAGTTTTGCCCCATTTTATGACTTTTCTCACCACATTTGCTAAGTGAATCACTGCAGTTCTCAAATTAGTAACACAGTTGCTAAGTGAATCTGTCTTCCCCATTGACTTTGCTTGTCAGAAGGTTGCAAAAGGGGATCACATGACCCCGGGACACTGCAATTATCATAAATGTGAGTCAGTTGTCAAGCATCTGCATGTAAATCACATGACCAGAGAGATGCTGCAATGGTCATAAATGTGAAAAAGGGTCATAAGTCACTTTTTTTCAGTATCATAACTTCAAAAGGTCACTAAATGAATTGTTGTAAGTTGAGGACTACCTGTTTTTGAACTATCTATATCAAATCCATTCTCCTGTGCAGTTGGTATGATTGTGTAATCAAGGTGGTTTGTTTTTTCTTGAACGTAAAATGGTCACTTCAAATTTTAGTTCTTTAGCTTCTTATCAGGGGCTTCTGGGAGATGTCAAGATGCCAACCCATCACAGTTGACCAGCTCAGGAAGCAGAAGGAAGCTTGGAGTCTTGGAATTAAGGAGAAACTTCCTAACAGTGAGGACAATTAACCAGTGGAACAGCTTGCCTCCAGACATTGTGGGTGCTTCATCACTGGAGATTTTAAGAACAGACTGGATGCCACTTGTCTGAAATGGTATAGGTTCTCCTACTTGAGCAGGGGGCTGGACTAGATGACCTCCAAGATCCCTTCCAGCTCTGTTCTGATTCTGATTCTTACAAGTATGTACTTCAAGGCACATAAGGTACTACAACAGTTGTTGTTGTTAGCTGCGAAGCCGTGTCCGACCCATCGCGACCCTATGGACAATGTTCTTCCAGGCCTCCCTCTCATCTACCATCTTCTGAAGTCCATTTAAGCTCATGCCTACTGCTTCAGTGACTCCATCCAGCCACCTTATTCTCTGTCGTCCCCTTCTTCTCTTGCCCTCAACCTTTCCCAGCATTAGGCTCTTCTCCAGTGAGTCCTTCCTTCTCATTAGGTGGCCAAAGTATTTGAGTTTTAACTTCAGGATACAACAACAGTAGAGGTACTGTTCTACAACAGTAGAGGTAGTGTATTGTTTAGTGAAGTTGCATTTGAAGTTGCAACGGCAGTGAAAAAAGTGATTTGTGGACATTTTCATAATTATGACCATTGCAGTATCCCTGTGGTCACGTAATTTACATTCAGATACTTGACAACTGGTTCATATTTATGACAGTTGTAGTGTCCCAGACTCATGTGCTCACATTTTGGAATCCTCTGACAAGCAAAGTCAATGGGGAAGCCAGATTGACTTAACAGCTGTGTTACTAACTGCAGTGATTCATTTAACAACTGTGGCCAGAACTCACTTAACAAATTTCTCACTGGGGGCGGAGCCAACTGTCAGAGCGGGCGGCTGTGTGAACGGAGCTCTCTCCTCGCACAACCTCTCACCCAGTGTTCGCGGGGGCTTTTCGGAGCTTCAGGAGGTCCTGTAGGGACATCCGAAGTTGCAGGCAGCCGGAGAACCTTCATGAGCGGCAGTTCGTGTTGAAGATCCGGAGAAAGTCTGATGCGAGCGAACCGGGGAGAAGGAGGCCAGTAATGGCCGACATGAAGATCTGACAGAGGGACGGAGCTAGCACGTAAGCAGCGGGACAACGGTAGAGCGGAGCTGACGGAGAGTGTATCCGAATATTAAATAGGAAGCGCTTGTGAAAGAGGTACTGGTTCGAAGTGGGAGCCTCACGGAGAGGGAATAAGCGGCGATAGAAGTCTTGAGGGAGGCGTTTGGCAAAAACAGCAAGGGAAAGAAAGCCGAAGACTATATGACTGTATTCTAGCTGGAGAAAAGCTACAACAAGTCAAAGTCTGAGCTTTGGAGCCTTAGAGACTGAACTCTGGATTGTCGGGCGTGGAAAGCGATCAGCTTGGTCTAGTCTGGTCTATCCTGGTAAATTTTGAATTTGTGAACTTTTGAAACTTGAAATTCTACTCTACTTGTCACGGGCGGCCATTTGATATAGCAATTTAGTAACTGGAGGTTTGTTTAGTGGGACACCTACTGGTCTTTGACAGCAGAGGAAGACGGAAAAGGTGCCAATTTCTGCGCCGGAAACGGGGGGGGGGGGGAAAAGAAGAAGAACGTGACTTTGATTATATTCATACTATAGAATTTTATTATATAAATTGCTTAGTTGGTAATAAGTATCTGGTGGTAACTGTTTTATATATCTTTTGTCATAGAGTTAAAAGGTTTATATAAGACTCAGGGTATTATACATTGATAAAACGCTGTTAAAATTGGGGAAACATGACAAGTATCTCGGGAGCAACTAAGCCTAGCGCTGGCAAAAAGGCAGCAGCACAGGGACAGGGGATGGCCTCAAGTCCCTCCAATCAGAAATCTATAGAGGATATGCTGCAAAGGGAAAGATCTAACTCGAATTCCTTTAAAGATTTACATGCCCTTTTGCAAAACCTACACGAGGCAATGGCCAAAAACCACAAGGAGATGAAGAGAGAAATAGGCCAAATAAGAAACGACACTGGTGAATTAAAGGGGAAAATCCAAGCGATAGATGATAAATTTGAAGGGATTCAACAGCAATTAGTCAAAAATGAACAAAGACTTCAAGATATGGAAGCTAGAATGGAAAAAGAGGAAAAGAGAGTAGATGATTTAAATGAAACACTCCTTCAGGCTAATAAGGAATTAGAAACAACAGTCATTTTTCTGGAAGCAGAAAAGGCTGCTCATTATCTACGCTTCCAGAACGTTCAAGAAAAAAGAGGGGAAGATCTGTTGGTCATGATGGCAGAACTGATGGCAAAGGCACTCGGTGTAGGGAAGGAGGAAATGCTGGCGGAAATTGATGAAACATACAGGGTCCAAACTAATTATGCGAGAAGGCACAACCTCCCAAAAGAAGTACATGTAAGGTTAGTTAAAAAATCAATTCGGGATGAGCTTCTGCATAGATCTAGAGAGGAACCATTAGAATTTCGGGGCCAACCAATCACCATCCTTAAACAGATACCTAAAAGGATGAGGGATCTGAGACGCGGCTATCAATTCTTAACATCCAAACTAATAAGAGAAAATGTAAACTTTAGATGGCTAACTCCAGAGGGTATTCTTGTTACGTGGCAGGATAGAAGGCATAGACTGGACACGATAGAGAAGGCAGAAGATTTTTACAAACGCCACTTCCATAGCCAAGAGGAAGTAGATTTAGAAGATCAAGATGGAAGGGAGGTAAGAGAAAGAGATACAATACGTGTGGCAATGGATGGGAAGATCTTAGCTACAGAGGATAGAAGGAACAAATCCGGTGAGTTAACAGAGAAACATGGAACTAGAGACAAGGAAGAGAGAGAGCCCCGAATCACGAGATCCACAAAAACCAGAAATAAGTAAGATGAAGGGAGGTGAGTGTAGTATTATGTCTGTGAATATTAATGGATTGAATTCGCCAGTGAAAAGGCGGAAATTTTTTAATAGGCTTATTCACCAACAATTGGATATCGTGGCAATACAAGAAGTCCATATAAAGGAACAACAAAAATATTTGTTAGTACAACCAAGAATAGGGAACCTATTCGTTTCCTTAGACCGACACAAGAAAAAGAGAGGAGTGGCACTATATGTAAACCCAAAATTGACTGCAAAACTAACTTATAACGATAAAGAGGGTAGAATACTGATAGTCGAGGTTATAATAAATCACAGGAAGGTCATGATGGTAGAGATATATGCCCCAAACCATAACCAAGAACAATTTTTCAAAACACTTCACAATAAGATATGTAGCATTGATTATGAGGAGATTTGTTTAATAGGAGATTTTAATGCTATCCTAGATATAAATTTGGATTATATGGGAAAGACGCTTAGGAAAAAGAAGAGAAGAACTCTACCGAGATCTTTTCTTAACTTGGCTGAGGAACTAAATATCCAAGATGTCTGGAGGGAAAGAAATCGTAAGGCTAGACAATATACATATTACTCCAACCGACATAACTCATGGTCTAGAATAGACATGGTGTGGATGACGAAAGAAATTAGTTCAGAAATAGATGAGGTACATATAGCGACAGGTACTTGGGCAGATCACAATCCTATTAAACTTATCTGGAAAGGTTCCAAAAAAATATCCAGATGGACGCTTCAAAGAGCAATTTTAAAAGAAGACGAATTCAAATCTAAGATGGAGAGAGAACTAAGTTTTTTCTTTAAGGAAAATAAAGCTATAGACACCTCAGTACAAAACAATTGGGATACAGCTAAGGCTGTGATGAGAGGGGTAGCGAGGGCATATATGGTATATAAAAATAAGGGGAAAAGACAACAACGGGAAAGATTAGAAGAGGAATATAAGAGCTTAGAAGTTACACTCCAACAAGATCCACAAAAAGAGAATATCAAGCAATCTATGGATCTGATTAAACACAAACTTAACATTCTAGACAAAGAGAAATTGGCACAACAATTGAGAAACACGAAACAAAATTTTTTTGAAAATGCAAATAAACCGGGCCGGTGGCTCGCATACAAATTGGGAAAACAAAAGGGGAAAAACTGGATTCACGAACTACGAGATGAGGAAGGGAGAATATTCCACCAGGAGGAAAAAAAAAAAAATTATAGCCCAGGAATTTTATGAACGTTTATATAAAGAAGATAGCCAGGCAAGTGTGGAGAAAATGGAGGAATATTTTCAAAGAGCCAAACTACCTAAGGTCACAGAAGATACCAGAAATATGTTAAACGAGGAAATTCGACTATCTGAGGTGATAAAAGCTATTAATGCACAAAAGAATAATAAAGCATCGGGACCCGACGGTCTTCCATCAGAGATTTATAAAGAATTACAAAATATCCTAGCTCAACCCCTAGTGGAGGTATTTAACGCAGTATTAGAAGGCGCAAGGACGCCTAAATCTTGGCTAGAGGCAAACATAACCCTTATTCCGAAAGATAACACAGACCATACATTAATCCAAAATTACAGACCCATATCACTTCTTAACTCGGACTACAAGATATTTACATCAATTATAGCGGAACGATTGAAACGATTTCTGAATGATTTCATACACGCAGATCAAAATGGTTTTCTCGCTAAGAGACACACTAAGCACAACATTAGAATAATATTAGATACATTGGAGTACTATGAATTACATAGCGAACAACAGATGGCATTACTTTTCTTAGACGCCCAAAAGGCATTTGACAATGTTAAATGGTCTTTTTTGTGCCAACAGCTTAGCTTTATGAATATGGGTGAAAAATTTATAAATATAATTAGGGCAATTTATGACAATCAGGAAGCAAAAATAATTATTAATGGGGAAGCATCTAGCAAGTTTCAAATTCAAAAGGGAACACGGCAAGGCTGCCCCTTATCACCGTTGCTGTTTATATTGACTCTTGAAGTATTAACGAGAACTATAAGAAACGACCCAAAGATAAAAGGATTAACCATTAAAAAGGAAACCTTTAAATTGCAAGCTTTCGCGGACGATCTAGTTTTTATTATGGAGGATCCATGTCAGACGGGACCAAAGCTATTGGAAGAATTATCTAAATATGGTGAGGTTGCCGGACTGCGAATAAATAGAAATAAGACCAAGATGATTGTTAAAAATATGACCAATAAACAAAAAGGTAATCTGGCCGAAATCACGGATATAGAAATAGTCAAGAAAATAAAATATTTAGGGATTAACATTACGGCTAGATGCACTTCACTCAAAAAGGATAATTATGATAGTGTAGTGAATCAAATAAAAGGTGACCTGGAAAGATGGGGAAACCTAAAACTCTCATTATTGGGAAGAATCGCTGTCATTAAGATGAATATTCTGCCTAAAATCCTGTTTCTGTTTCAGAATATCCCAATTCAACTCGACTCTAAATTTTTTCGAAATTTGGATAAATTATCACTAAATTTTATTTGGCAGGGGAAAAAACCAAGAATTAAATTGAAATATTTACAAGACACGAAGGAAAATGGGGGTTTTGGATTGCCAGACTGGGAATTATATTACCACGCCGCGGCCCTGAGCTGGATTAGAGAATGGGTAATCTTGAGAAATAGAAGACTATTAACTTTAGAGGGTCACGATTTGCAATATGGCTGGCATGCTTTCCTATGGACGGAGAAACAAGGTCTTTTCTCGCATTTTCAAAGACACCGGATCAGGCAAGCGCTACTCAATACTTGGAAAAAAATTAGATCTCACAATTACACCAAAATACCGGTCTGGCTATCCACCCTTGAAGCGATAGTTTACCCAAATCTGTTTGATTTGGGTAACATAATCTCATACAAGGATATTCTGAATGAGGAGGGGGAATTGAAACTTAGGAATGAACTAGAATTACAAGGTATAAAACTCGATTGGTGGGCCTACTTACAAATCCAATCGAGATTTAGGAAGGATAAAAATGAATGGGGGATATATACCTCTGAAACAGCATTGGACAAAATATTATTGGGACCGGACTCAAAACAAATAAGGAATTTTTATAAATTACTTTTGGGCTATAAGCTGTTTGAAGAGCAAGTGAAAGACCCCATGTTGATCTGGGCTAACAATTTAGGACATAACATCGACCTAGATACTTGGCAAACAATTTGGGATAGGAATAAAAGGATAACACTGGCCTCATCGTATAAAGAAAATTTATTTAAAATGTTTTACCGATGGCATCTTCCCCCAGCCCGCTTAGCAAAAATGTACACAACAGTATCTCCCAAATGTTGGAAGTGTTCTGAAGAGATAGGCACATACTTCCACACGTGGTGGTCTTGCAGTAAAACACAAAAATTTTGGAGAATGATTTGGATTTGGCTGAAAGAAATATTGAAACAAGATCTGGAGTTTAGTCCAGAACTTTTCTTGTTGGGAATCACGAAAGAGAAATATCCTAAAGATGTGCTATACTTAACGATCCATATTATCACAGCAGCTAGAATATCATTTGCGCAAAAATGGAAAAAGAATGAGATCCCAGGACAAAAAGAGGTTATTAGGAAAATTTGGGATTGCGCTGAAATGGACAGATTAACTTTGGAATTAAAGAATAAAGATCAATCAGACTATTATAGAATTTGGAACAAATTGTATCTTTGGATGGATAAAAAGAAAGGTCTCTATTAGGTTTTACAGACTAGCTCACTGTTTTAAATATTGTGGTATTTCACCAATTTGTAATCTAAGTGTATTTAAGTGTATTTTTGATGTACATATATACATGTATATATATATATATTTAAACATTGTAGACAAAAAGGTTTGTCAGCTCGCTGGTACTGTGTCCAATGTTTTTAAATAATAAATTTAATTAAAAAAAAAAAAAACAAATTTCTCACTCAGCAACATAAATGTTAGGCTCAGTTGTGGTCATAAGTCAAGGATTACCTGTAAGATGAAAGCCTGTCTCAAGCTCCTGTCTGCTTCAACTTACACCTGAGTGAAGAAAGAGTTGGTTTGAGTTTCTTCTCATGCTTTCCATTTTCCCAGGATTCATAGCTATCTGTTTGGGAATATCTCCATATTCGTCCGACATTCCATCCCACTTAAAAACAACAATGTCTGCCACCACCTTGTGCTTTAAGGGCTGAAAAAAAGTGTAAAAATAAATATCCATTCCCCCTCACCCTTGCAAAAGGTTTGCTGACATCTGCTTCAGACAGAATGGGCTTGAAAGTGAGAAGTCTCATCTAATGGACTCAGAAACTCTGTACTTTAAGCCCAGTAGTATCAGGTAAAGAATCTTGGGTTATACTGAGGCTAAGTAGTATTTTTGCCTGAATCCATGGAGATGAATGACTAGCTGCTGGACTGATTTGTCATGAGGCCATTTCAGCCATAAATGCCACTTTCTCCATGCAGATAGATGGCTGTGCCTGTTTCAGTGTATGCCACAGAGTCACGAAAAGATAAAAATATCTCAAGCTAAAACGGGACAGGCTGGAGGTCATGACTAGCACAGCTTGCATCACATCAATTTCATATTCCCTACTACATACTGTCAGTTTGCTGTTGAGTTACTACTGCCCCATCTGCTGGGAGCCGTGGTGATCACAATAGGTGCTCTTGGCATCTTGATGTTTCCAGAGCATTCAAGCTGCAGGCCCCCAATTCATTTGCAGCTGTTGAGTTTAATGTGTCACTATGAAATTTCTTGCTTGGTGTTTACAATCCAGAAGAGGAATGGCCTCCACAGAAAAACAACAGGATGAAAGGATTAACAATGATAACTGTACAGCACTTGATGAAATTAAAAGACAGCAACGTCAGTCTGTAGAACAGAGGTCCCCAGCCTTTTGGGTGCCAGGGACTGGTTATGTGGAGAGAGGTTTTTCTGCGTACTGGAGGGTGCATGGTTTTGTTGTGCTGCCTGCATCCACTGGATGGGGCTTTGCTTGTTTGTGTGGACTGGTTGCTGCATACCACAGCCTGGTATTGGTCCACAGACCGGGGGTTGGGGACCCCTGCTGCAGAAGGAGGTGTAATCTGTCTATCTGTGCCTGTAGCAGATGGATAGAAAGATGTACGTAACTCTATATAATTGTTCCAAAAGAAATCTGGTTGCACCTGGGATTGCTGATAGGTAAGTATGTAAGGTATTCCTTGAGTTACAACCATTTGTTTAGTGATCATTCAAAGTTTCAGTAGCACTGAAAAAAACGACTTATGATCTTTCCTTGCCCTTATGACCGTTGCAATATTCCCATGGTCATGTGATCAAAATTTGGATGCTTGGAACCCCAGCAACCCATTTATGATGGATACAGCATCCCAGGTTCATGTCATCACTATCTGCAACCTTCCCAGCCAGCTTCTGACAAGCAAAGTCAATAGGGGAAGCCGGTTTTGCTTAATGGCCATGTGATTCACTTAATGACTGCAGCAATTCTGTCAGACCTGGCCCAGCTTGGTCCCTTAGGAAAGAAATACTCTTGACTCCAAGGTGACTTTTACTAAAAAAAAGCCAAATGGTTACAGTGAGGAAAGCCAGAACTAAAAGTTTGAGTATGAAAATTCTCTAGTTAACTTTCCCGGTCCACCCCCATGTTATCTCCCAATTGTCCCATCATATTCGAAGATGTTTTGGTAACTGTCCCTGCAGTGGTTGGTTAGATGGAGAGGTGTTACCTTCCATTCCCAGGTCCGCAGCCTTGGGATGCCTTGGGGCAGCATGAATATTGCTTTCACTTTACCCCATCTTCGCACAGCTCCCTCCCCCCCAATGGCTTATGACAGACTGGCATCTAGGGAAGCATAGGTGTGAGTGGAGGATGGCAGCTCTGACAAGTTCAATTAAGAGCCATGGCAAAATGGTTTGCAAAACTGGGTGCAGCTCCCTTGACCAACTTGCTTAGTAACAGAAATTCTGATGTGGTTACAACCATGTTTTTTACAAAAAAGTGCTAAGTGTAAAAGAAAAAGGTGACGGAACTCACACATGTCATAGGCCCGGGATATTTGCAGGACCGTCTGCTACCAGGGACGACTTCCCATCGCCCAGTGCGCTCACACAGAGAGGGCCTCCTCAGGGTGCCGTCGGCCAGACAATGTCGGCTGGCGACCCCCAGGGGGAGGGCCTTCTCTGTGGGAGCACCAGCCCTTTGGAACCAGCTTCCCCTTGAGCTTCGGATGGCCCCGGACCTCCGGTCCTTTCGCCGCGACCTCAAAACCTTTCTCTTCCATCAGGCTGACCTGGATTGATGATGGGTTTTTAAATATGTTTTAATTTTTAATTGTAGTTAATTTATTTTGGGGCTGTTATTTAATTCGTTTTTAATTTTTGTATTGTTGTTTTTTATTGTTGTAAGCCGCCCTGAGTCCTTTGGGAGATAGGGCGGCATATAAGTCCCAAAAATAAATAAATAAATAAATAAATACAACCCATACAACTCAATTTTGGTTTCATCTGTCCACGTTTGAAGTTTGCAAAAGAGCACCTGGATGTTCCACAGCACTACTGGCAAAATATACTGTGGACAGATGAAACCAAAATTGAGTTGTTTGGGAAAAACACACAACACTATGTGTGGAGAGAAAAAAAGGCACAGCATACCAACATCAAAACCTCATCCCCACTGTAAAACATGGCAGAGGGAGCATCATGGTTTGGGGCTGCTTTGCTGCCTCAGAGCCTGGATGGATTGTTGTCATTGATGGGAAAATGAATTCCAGAGTTTATCAGGACATTTTGCAGGAAAACGTACAACCATCTGTCCGTCAACTGAAGCTTTGCAGAGGATGGGTGATGCAACAGGACAATGACCCAAAGCATACAAGTAATTCAACAAAACAATGGCTTCAACAGAACAGAATACGCCTTCTGGAGTGGCCCAGTCAGAGTCCTGACCTCAACCCAATTGAAATGCTGTGGCATGACCTTAAGAGAGCGATTCACACCAGACATCCCAAGACTATTGCTACACTGAAACAGTTTTGTGCAGAGGAGTGGTCCAAAATTACTCCAGATCGTTGTGCAGGTCTGATCTGCAACTACAGGAAACGTTTGGTTGAGGTTATTGCTGCCAAAGGAGGGTCAACCAGTTATTAAGTCCAAAGGTTCACATACTTTTTCCACCCTGCACTGTGAATGTTTCCATCTTATCTTCAATTAAAACATGACAACAGCTAATGTTTGTGTAGTATTATTTTAAGCAGACTGTGTTTTTCTATTGTTGTGACTTACATGACGTTTAGAGCGCATTTTATGGCCAATTCATGTAAAAAAACCACATAATCCCAAAGGGTTCACATACTTTTTTTTGCAACTGTACATAGCTAAAGGAGAATGGCTTAGAATCAGCAGCTTCATAGCAAGAATTGAGGAAAAACCCGAATTTTATTTGAAAAGAGCATCTAATATTGCTGCCTAAACAAGCTAATGGACACATTTCCAAAAAGAATGCATCAACTTATTTCTGCTTCATGTATTCATTCCTAAACCTATTGAGTTATACTGCTGCATTAATGTCTTCTCTTTTTAATTGTGCAAACTCATATTTAAATATGTAGGTATATATATATATATATATATATATATATATATATATATATATATATATATATATATATATATATATATATATATATATATATATATGAACAACCTGTCTCCAGAAGTTGTGAATGATCCAACACTGGAAGTTTTTAAGAAGAGACTAGACAACCATTTGTCTGAAATGGTATAGGGTTTCCTGCCTGAGCAGGGGATTGGACTAGAAGACCTCCAAGGTCCCTTCCTCCTTCTCCTCCTCCTCCTCCTCCTCCTCCTCCTCCTCCTCCTCCTCCTCCTCCTCCTCCTCCTCCTCCTCCTCCTTTTCCTTCCTTCCTTCTTGTTATTTGCACCTCTCCATATATTTTTTGTTTTTTTAAACTATATCGATCCATAAATGCGTCCCATTTCTAACATAGATTAAAATGCATTTGGGAAGTACTAGGAAATCATATCTAGCCAATTCTGACTGATCTCAAAAAGCCTGTAAAGGGTATTTAGATCTGGCTGATATTATTATTTGTAAGAGAGACCACCATGGAATAGTAATGCTGTAGGTTGGACTACAAAGTCAGCAGTCTAACCCAGAATCGGATAATAGCAAAAACTGCTAGGAAGAAATTTTGATGAAAGCTTTAGATTCTTTGGATGCCTTTATCCTTTGGATGCCTGTGGAATCAATGAAAAACAAAGAGATTCCACTTTAATTGAGGAGGTGTACTGTAGATTAGTTGACTTCACCTTAGAATTTGCAAAGGCTTAAACAGAACAAAATATATGGATTCAGACACATTGATTATGGGCCATCAGGTTGGTGTCCACTTTTAGCAGCCTCATAGATAGAATTTTTGTAGTACAGCCTGTCATCCACCTAGCCCTTTGGTTCTTTAAAGGTACACCTATGCTGCTAGAATTGGATCTACAGTATCTATCGCTCGCTATCCTCTTTCTGTCATCTTTCCATTTATCTCAATGCTGTGATTTTTCAAGGAAAATAGATATTCAAGGAGCAGCTTTACTGCAGACCATTTGGTTGTTTCTGTTGCCTAGTGGCAAATATTTTCAGTTTTAGGAAGGAGTGTCTCCAGCCCTACCAAGAGTTATTGCAGATAAAGCTTCTGAATATAAAATTGGAGATCTGTGACAGAACTGTGGCCACCCCATCCTTTGCAAGCTTGACATATCTCTCTCTGAAGGAACCAGTTATGACATTCTTCTATGGCTTGGAAACACATCTGTCTATCTCTTTATTCCTCTGTCTCTCAGTGGCATTACTGTTTCAGTTCCCTCTTGTTTATTGTGCAGGATCTTTAGTTGAGACCCCATAATTAAATATACCCCCCCAAAAAAAGAAAAAAAGAACAAAGAAAGAAAAGAAAAACAGAGGGTAGAAATCACAACTCTTTAATTTAAAAGGGTATTTCTCCTGTTTCCCTCTGATCTCCTTGATATTTTCTAGTAGCTGCTTAACAACATATTAGAACATAAAATAGGATCAGGATTACTCTATTGGAACACACGAATGGTCATCCAGAGCTGGCATCCTCCCTCTCTGGCTGTGGCCAACACCAGAAGTCTTACAAGGAACTATAAAAGCCTCCCTAATGGGCTCAATTCTGCCAAATTATATATGAGATGATATCTCTGTTTGTCCCCAGCTGGTAATCCCCTTATATCCAAAATGATCAAGGCTGCCAGCCCATGTAATTTTTCTCCAACTGTCTGTAATTGCTAGGCAAATCTTTGTTCATCTAAACATCTAATGTCTCCTTTTTAAAAAAGCATGTGATTCTAATGTGATCACTTGAAACTCAATATAATCTTATCTTTTGTTTTAGCTTCTTTGGGATGCACATGGATGGCTTCTTCTTTTACCCATTATCCACTGAGGTCCATTTCTGAGGCAGTTGTTGAAACTTCTTGAGAGCTGATAGGAACAGCTTTGAGCTGGTAGAGAATCAATTAATGATTTGCTAACATCATTTCCTAAGCCCCATTTTTTCCCCCAGAAGGTGCTAGGATTTCATAACTGATATGTCAATGAATGCCATGTTGGTGTGGCTATAGAAGTCATGGTAATGTCATTATGTCATGATATTCTTTGGTAGGTTTGGGGAGGTTGACTCAGCCATGGACATCCATAAAGGGGAAACAATTATATCATGGCACATATGACATTGAGTGGTTAGTCAAACACATCTCAATGTTAAATGTGCTATGATATAATTGTTTCCCCTTTATGGATGTCCATGGCTGACTCAACCTCCCCAAACCTACCTAAGACTATCATGACACAAGGATCTTGCCTACCCTTATAGTCCCCTGGCAATTTAAAAACATTATTATGGTCCTGGTTGCATAGAAGTCTTTTAATTTAGAAAGAAAGATAAATAAGATGAAGAAAACATCGAGGTAAACTCCTAATCCAAATTAGGCTGGGATTTTTTACTTAAACTATGGGATATTTCAGGTAGTTTCTGTCAACAATTCTGGACTAACATGATGTTGTGTCCTAGGAATCCTTGGAAGCCATGGTGACATCACATGTATTGTGACACTGTCATGGAAATCATGTGAATTACATTTTTATGATTTCAAGATGCACGTGATAGATGATAAACATCAATGTGCCCCTAGCTGATTGTTGGACCTTTCCGATCATTCATATAGATATAATAAGAGAGATATAGGTGAACAGATACACAGAGGTATAGATATATATCTTTTAGAGCCTTTACCTCCTAACCTGTATTTAAACATAAAACCTATGCAGCTGCATAGAAAAGCATTCATTTTGCCTACTCACCTGTCAGTATTGGAAACACAGGTATTGAAATGGAACTGAGCATTCCAGAGGTGCTCTGGAAACCCCAAAATTAGTGATTTGAAGGACAGTGCTTCAGTGTTGACTATAGATTGTCTATCCTGCCTCGTATGGAAGCTACTTCAAACCCTTGATCAGGTTGATTACCTTTTGTCTTATCTAATACTTTTCTGTGATATCTTTTCAGAGATGTGGTGCCTATAAATATACACAGTATTTCAGACACGGCCTCAACATAATCATTAGATTAAAAAAAACATAAAGAGCTTGAGTTTGTAGACATAGGACAGTGACAGTTTTGTATCATCCCCATAAAGATCACCGTTGAAATTTAACAATTGAATCAAGACATACAAAACATTCTTGCATGCCTCTCCACAACCACATTCAAGCGTTCACATTGCTTCAGTGGAAAGAAACAATTGACTTCTAAAGAAGATTTAGAGGAGGCGAGACTATTGATTTGTTCAGCCCTGTTTGCTCTAATGAAGCCACTTTTTAAAGCCCTTTTTCTGAGATAAGCCTATTGATTTTCAAAGAGTGGTTTCTCGTTGTAATAAACTCATCAATATAGCAATATATTGACTTATCATTGTAGCAAGAGAAAAAAAAGGTGGTTTTATTAAGCAGGGATTTATCTTCATTTTGCTTAATTGACAACATTCTGTGTTGGTGGTTTCCTGAGGAGGAGTGAATCTTAGCCCAGGCCAATACTTACCAAGTAGAAGCTATTCACAATAATTGAAAGTAATATATTTTTATTCAACAGTCTATATGTGATGTAATTAAAGGCCCATTAGGCAGATAAACAATAATCTGGATTCAGTTAGGTTCAGTTAACTTCTGTTTTTATGGTGTGTTTAATGACATGTTATTCTCACCTTCTTATGTACTGCTTTTTTTTTTAATAGCATGTTGCCAATTTGCAATATATAGTGAACAGCCAAGCCCTGTGGCTCATTTAAAACTAGAATTGCTGACAGTAGAAGAATAACCCATTGCTTGCAAACCAGAAGTGCTAGTTAGCGCTGATCAGTGTAACTGAATTGTTCTTTGTCACCCAGCAATTACACAGATAGAAACAACGTATAAAAATATAGTTTTATAAATAAGATAGGATGGACAGAAGGCTCTTACACAATTTTTACTTTATCTTTTTATTGCATATTTTGTTTTAAAAGATTCTACAGGGTTTTACTGCAGTCTTAGATGGCATCAACAGAGGGATAACATCATGAGAAGTGATATATGTATACACACACAAACACACATACACACACGTGTCCAGGGGTCTTCAATCTTGGCCCTTTTATGACTTGTGGACTTCAACTCCCAGAATTCTTTAGCATTGCATGCTGGCTGAGGAATTCTGGGAGTTGAAGTCCACAAGTTATAAAAGGGCCAGGTTTGAAGACTGCTGGACTAGTCCATGGGTGTAAAACTCGCCACGTCATGTGATGCGTCACAATGTATCACAATTTTTTTTGCATTGCCGGAGCTGGGGTGGGCGTGGCCTCTGCATGATGCAACCAGCTCACAGGCTGGCAGTTTACACCTCTCTACCAGTCTATACTCTATACTGCACAAGTGAGGTCAGACTTGGAATACTGCATCCAGTTCTGGTCATCATGATGCAAAAAATGATGCTGAGTGCAGAAAAGAGCAGCAAAGAGGTCTAGAGACTAAAGTGTATGATGACTGGTTAAGGGAACTAGGTTCGTCTAGCCCAGGGTTAGACAACCTCGGCTCTTTTATGACTCATGGACTTCAACTCCCAGAATTCCTCAGTCAGCATAGCTGACTCAGGAATTCTGGGAGTTGAAGTCCATGAGTCATAAAAGAGCCGAGGTTGCCTACCCGTAGTCTAGCCTAACAAAGGGAAGGATTAGGGGTGACATGATAGCTGTCTTCTGGTACTTGTGGGGCAGTCACAGAGAGGAGGAGGAGGAGGGCAAGATAAGAATAAGGTGTGGAAACTTATTAAAGAAGTTTAATAAGTTTAATAATCAGGAACATAGGGGAAATTTCCTGACAGTGAGAACAATTAATCAATGGAGTTGATTCCTGGAGTTGTGGGTGCTCCATCGCTGGAGGTGTTCAAGGAGAGATTGGACAGCTATTTATCCAGGATGCAATAAAGACTCCTGCCTTGGGTTGGAGGTTGGACTAAAAGAATTCCAAGGTCCCTTTTAACTCAGTTATTGTGTTATTTAAAAAAAAAGAAAAAGAAAATGGAAGATGACTTTATTAGGTCAGCTTCTTAAAGACCTTTGGAAATCTAAAGTAGCAAAATCAACCAAACTATGAACTGAACTTGATTTAAGGAAACAAGCTATAGAATGCCTTGAAACCTCTGAATACAAAAGCGAACACTGCTATCCTGTACACAAGACAAGGGCACATGCAGTACAGCTAAGCTGCCATTGACAGTCTTACCATACAACCGGTGTAGTGTGATGTGAAGGTGAGATATAGTGAAATCCCAGCTGTAATACTGTGGACTATTGAGCATGAAAGTGAACGTGCATTTTAGGAACTAAAGGATGTAATGTAGCAGATCCTTGTGGAGCAAAAATCAATATTTGCTCTATATTTACAAATACAGACTTGGAAGCATACTGACTGAATGGGCTAAGATAAATCTGAGCTAATTTATTTCCCATTGCAGGTGGATTAGAATTAGGTTTAATTAAACACATTAAGAACATCATTCTCCACTTCTTTTACCTCAAAAAGTACGACATGGAAGGTTCTTTTGGAGGGAACTGGGGAGTACAGAAATGCTGGCTGGGGAATTCTGGGAGTTGAAGTCCACCCACCTTCAAGCTGCCAGGGTTGACTAATGCTGGTTTAAATGCAGCCAAAATGATGGAGTCACATGAAAGTGAACTTTTAAAAGACGAAGCTCTCTTTCCCTGCTATTAGTTTAGTCCTTGAGGTCCCTAGGAGGTAGATTATTGCAGGTGGGAGCAGGTGAGCAAGCAGGCATGTGTTGCTTTCTTAAACGATCATTTAAAGGAGTGTTCCTGGCTGATTGAATTTTTATAACAGTGTAGGATGCTGATGAGAGTTCTGGCACTTTTCAATGAGATTGACAAAGGCTGAAAATATTTCTCTATATTACCTTCACAAGAGGCAATACATGTGTCTACTGTTATAAAGCCATTATAACTAAATATATAATGGTCTCTGCAATGCTAACTTTCCAAATGTTAAGCTAAAAATGCCTTCTCTGGGGACATTTAAGCATTGACCTGCTGTCTTTGGCCAGAAATGAACTTTGGTCAATGCTCCACTTGTGAATATTTAATGCAAAGGTTGCAGAGACTTACACAACCTGCCAAGTACCAAATATACAGTATCTCATCTTTGGCTACCTTCCCTTTCCCAGGGTCTAGAAACCTGGACTTGAATTTTGAGCAAACAGGAAAAAAAACTAAAAATTCATGCTATGAAGTGTGTGTATGTGTGTGTATGTATGTATATGTATACATATGTATGTAGAGAGAGAGTACTTTTCTATTAGTGCTAGAAGCCCTGGTGAAATAGTGATTGGAATGCAGTATTGCAGGCTAACTCTACCTACAGCCAGCAGTTCAATCCAGACCAAGTCAAGGCTGACTCAGTCTTCCATCCTTCTGAGGTTGGTAAAATGAGGATCTAGATTTTTGGGGGCAACGTGCTGTCTGAAATGTGGTTGAATATTAGTAGCTCGGGAAGGTAGTTGGGCTTTTGGTTTGATCACTGTCTAATCCACTATTTCTAACTTATCAAATAGTAGGTTGTGGTCTACTTTACTAAATGCCTTGGACTTCGGTAAGGCATTTGATAAAGTAGACCACAACCTTCTACTTGATAAAATAGAAACATGTGGGTTAGACAGCATCACCACCAGATGGATCCGTAGCTGCCTGACAGGCTGTACTCAGTGTGTGGTCCTCAATGGAACCGCATCTGCATGGAAGGAAGTGTGTAGTGGGGTGTCCCAGGGCTCTGTTCTGGGCCCAGTGCTCTTCAACATCTTCATCAATGATTTGGATGAGGGGATAGATGGGGAACTCATAAAATTTGTAGACAATACCAAGCTAACAGGAATAGCCAACACTCCAGAAGATAGGCTTAAGATACAGAAGGATCATGACAGACTTGAACATTGGGTGCTAACAAAATGAAATTCAATGGTGAAAAAAGTAAGGTTCTACATTTAGGCAGGAATCATAATGGATGGTACAAAATATAACATTTTTTTTAAAAAAAATGTAAATACATTTTCTGTTTTATTGATTCATTGGAAAAGACTTGATGTCAGGAAGTTCTAATAGACTTTTCAAACTAAGAATTAATCCATTTTTCTGGTCAGATACTTTAACTAGGATTTTCACATATGTTACATCATAGGAACATCAAATCAATCCTGAGTGATTTTTTGTATTACTACATATAATTTAGAAAGTGACGGATGATTCTTTGTGCTGGAATTTGTTTCACAAACTTCAGTGGCCCGCTAAGGATTCAGAAATGGTTTGCTTGCTGTAATAATTGAGACAAAAATATCCACCATGTAGAGATTCTCTCCCTGCCTCTAGGCATTTCCTCTGAAAGATATTACAACTTTTGTAGATAAAATTAGAGTAGCTCAGTTTGTACAGTATGTGTCCGTGGCACTCACTCTCTCTCTCTCTCTCTCTCTCTCTCTCTCTCTCTCTCTCTCTCTCTCTCTCTCTCTCTCTTACACACACACACACACACAGAGAGAGAGAGAGAGAGAGAGAGAGAGAGAGAGAGAGAGAGAGAGAGAGAGAGAGAGAGAGAGAGAGAGAGTCTTTTAATGCACACAGAATAATTGTGTTTCCACTTGCCTTGCAAAAAGAAATATGACTGATTGGGAAGCTGATTGCCTTTGGCTGTCACAGACTCTCTCTCTTGTGAAATTACAGACTTCAGAGAACTCTTGAAAGAATGAAAATCTAAGCACAGCACTTCATCAGGATTTGCTTTGATTTGCTGAATTTCTCTCAGCTGATATGCCATTTTGAACAGTTGGAAAATCTGCGCTGTTGTAGGAATGAAATATTTCCAAGGATAAAAGTTTAAGACATTTTTTTAAAAAAAGAAATATGTGGCCAATCATAAACTTTGGTGTTAATCCCTGTTTATAAGCAGGGATTAACACCAGACAAATGCAGGCAGTCCTTGACTTAGGACACAATTCAGCCCAAAATTTCCATTGCTAAGTGAGATAGTTGTTATGGGAGTTTTGCCCCATTAGCCTTTCTTCCCACAGTTGTTAAGTGAATCACTGGCACTCTTTAAGTTAGTAATATGTTTGTAAAGTGAATCTGGCTTCCCCATTAACTTTACTTGCCAGAAGGTCACAAAAGGTGATCACACTGCGACCATCCCAAATATGAGTCAGTTACCAAGTGTCTGAGTTTTGATCATGTGACCACAAGGATGCGGCAATGGTCATAGGTGTGAAATGGTCATAAGTCGCTTTTTTCAGTGCCGTTGTATCTTCAAAGGGCCACTAAACAAACAGTTGTAAGTTGAGGATAATCTGTTGTCCAGCAGAAAACAATATCAAGAAACCACAGAGAAAATCACATTCCCACAAACTCTGGCAGGACAAGCTACTATATATAAATGGGAAGCAAACACCACACTCATCAGCATGGATAAGATTACCTAGTCAGGCGATGAAACAAGTGCAAGTAAGCAACCAGAGTCAGAGAGCACCAAGGACTCTTCAAACCCAATTTAAATAGCCAGTTACCTGGTACTCAACATACTGTTAAAACTTCCTGATGTACTTGTTCTCACTTCCCTTTAACAGCAGAAACAAATATCCAAAGCACATTTCTGTACGAAGCCTGCACTTTAACTGTTTGGGGGTGTTTTAAGGAATTGTACAGTATTGCTGATAGCTTCTATTGAGTAGAGTAGAGTAGAGTAGAATAGAGTAGAGTAGAGTAGAGTAGAGTAGAGTAGAGTAGAGTAGAGGTAAAGGTAAAGGTAAAGGTTTCCCTGCACATGCGTGCTAGTCGTTCCCAACTCTAGGGGCCAGTGCTCATCTCTGTTTCAAAGCTGAAGAGCCAGCGCTTGTCTGAGGACGTCTCTGTGGTCATGTGGCCAGCATGACTAGATGCCAAAGGCGCACGGAATGCTGTTACCTTCCCACCGTAGTGGTCCCTATTTTTCTACTTGCATTTTTACGTGCTTTCGAACTGCTAGGTTGGCAGAAGCTGGGACGAGTAACAGGCGCTCACTCTGTTACGCAGCACTCAGGATTCGACCTGCCAAACTGCTGACCTTCTGATTGACAAGCTCAGCGTCCTAACCCACTGAGCCACCGCATAGAGTAAAAACTTTATTGTCACTTTAAATGTACACTAATCAGCATACATTAAAATGAAATTTTGTTGCATTCAGCTCTCAAAAAACCCCTATTATGCACATACCCACATACATACACATATATGACACAGAAAAACATCACAATCTAGTTCGAATGTATACAGGTATGTAAAGTATCGTGGGTAGACCGATCAGGAACAGATGACAGGACAGCGGGTTAGTACTCAGCTTTACTTGTGGTTGGAACAGTCAGACTCTTCACAGCTCAGCAACTTTAAATACTGTTGCTGGCAAGCCGGCGGCCAATCCACATCCTTAAAGGGTCCCGCCAGAATGGCCTGACCAATAGGATGGGAGTTTGACGCCACCTGTTGTTGCCGGGTGTTACACAGCTGATGCCCGGCTGAGCTGTCAGGTTAACATATAACACTAAATATATAACAAGGTACATGGCGAAAAAAACAAGAATCCTGTGAATTTATAAGATGGATGGCATAAGGAACAAAGCTAGTAGTTCTGCTATACTTTGAAACCTCCTCCCAGAGGGGAGCAACAGAAACAGACCATGAAGTGGGTGTGTGGAGTCTCTAACAATGCTTTGAGCTCTAAGCACATAGCGCTTGTAGGCAGTATTCAGAATAATGGGAAGCGAGCTTCCTATACTTTTCTCAGTTGTCTTTACCACTCTCTGTATGGACCTTTTATCTGAGGTACAGCTACCAAACAGTGATAGAGTTTGTTAACAACGCTCTCCATCGTGCCTCTGTAAAAAATGGCCGGGACAGACGGAGAAAGATGTGTTCTCCTCATCTGACGCAAGAAATGCAAATGCCAATTTGCGCGCTTCACTGAAGATAATGTATGAAGAGACCAAGCCAGTTTGTTAATTATCTGTATCCCCAGGTATTTAATGCTATTGACCACCTCCACAGCTGCAGCCTTGATACAAATTGGAATATGACTATGCTGGCTCTTTTCTAAAATCAACAATGATCTCCTTTGTTTTATTAACATTTAAAACCAGGGTATTTTTATTGTACCAGTCCACCAAAGCCTTCAATTAGTTGCTAATTTAATGGGTGTTTTATAATCTTGTACCAATGTAGTCTAAACTGCATTTTATCAGTTAAAACAAATTTGTTAAAAATAAATAAGACAAGAGGGGCAGGGAAGACTTTCATCCACTGATGTGTAAAATATGTTGCAGATAAAACACATAGCAGCCGAGTTCCAGTATTTCTTGTGATTTGTATTTCACTTCCTGGCCAGCCTCGAAGGACTGATAACTACCATCGCTTCTTCACAGAGTCAAACTATATAGCCTGAAAACTTTAAGTGACTGAATCCACCACACTAGTCTGTAGTAAATGAAGACAACCTCTAAGGATTTAATAGTAAATAATTCACTTAGGACTGAAGGAAGCAAGGACTGAAAAACAAGACAGATTGATATTCCTAAAGTAACAGGAAGGAATAATTAAATGCAACCCTTTAACCAGAATGCATGAAATGTTATTCTGGTGTGTTACTGTAATGGAAGATTGATTGATTGATGGATAAATGAAATTTAAACTACATTTAGTTTCAAGTTAAATGTAAATGGAATGGAATAAAATTTAGATTTTGATGGTTAACTAGACCACCTATTTTGTTTAGAAGATGGGCATTATGTGTCACCCCAAAACCAGATGGAGCTTCCTGCCTAAAAAATATTGCAGGTTGATCTCATCCACTTTGTGGTTTGCGACTGACTTGTTAGTATAAACAAACATAAAAGGGAGGAAATCAAGCATAAGAAAGTATTTGAAAAAATTGGTTTTAAAATGACTATTTTAACTATGTTTACATGGCCATTAATTTTATGATCTGGAGGTCATTTATGAAACTTGCAGAAGTGAAATTCAGTTTGTGAATGTAAGATGCAGTGGCATTTTCACTGGACTGAATCCCTATTCCTTGTATTTTTAACAGAAAGCTTAACTTTGCCCTTGTAAAAAAGACAAGATGTCCTTTTGTAAGCTTAGCTAACCAAGATCATGGCAGCTGACCACTTAATTGCAGTGAATATAATTGTATATCAGGAAAAAAACACTTTAAGCCTAGTCCAGTGAAATATAAGGTGATAGACCACCAGAATTAATCAAATAAACCAGGAAAATTGATGAAAGCTGAAGTTCCTAGCTTACAAATCCTGATCCACTTGGAAGAAAAATGATGCCTAATATTAAAAGAATAAATGTCTAGTCATCTACAAGCATCCATAGTCTATTGTCTTCTTTCAACATAAAGAACTTAAATTGAACAAGGACAGTGTTTGGAAGAAATAGGGGGGGGAAGAGAGAGAGAGAGAGAGAGAGAGAGAGAGAGAGAGAGAGAGAGAGAGAGAGAGAGAGAGAGAGAGAGAGAGAGAGAGAGAGAGAGAGATTCTTATAGCAAGCATTATATCATTTTGACTGTCTATTTGCTACTCAAGAATTTCTACATTACTGATACATTCAACACACTCCTGAATGTGATAAGAATGAAAACTGTGCTATGGCTAGCAGGTGGAGATGAGCTGAAATGTATTCTGTCAACTGCTGCACAATCTTCTCCTTGCTGTAAGATATAATTTAGGTCCTCAGTAGCTTTTCTCATCATGTCACCTCTGACTCCATTCTCATCTCAAGCGTAAAACTGATCAATCAACAAAGTAGCAAGAGTGGAAGTGCCAAGCTAATTGCTGGATGAACACTCTCTTGGTCAATCTACTTCTTTATACTATGCACTTCATTAGGATACTTCCATAGCTGTCCAACAAAGTCAGTGCTTTTCTTTGGAATAAAGATACTTTTTTTAGTGAAAAGAATGCATGGAGACAGAAGCATCAAAATGAGAATCGTAACTTTTATATGGAAGTTTTCCTGAGTTTGGTACTTGCATGGAAAAAAAAAGCTTTATTTAGGAAGTAACAAGATGATAGGAAAGCTGGAATTACTTTAGTCTTTCTATAGCTAAGAACATGTATTGTGCTCTCCTCTATTATGGCATAAATCAGGCAAGCAGTATATTGGTAAGAGCCAGAAGAGAAAAAAGCAATGGAATCGCAAGAGGAAGTGATAAAAATAAGTGTTATTCTGATAAGAATATCAGTTCAACCTATAGTAAGCATGTAATACCAAGACAAGCAAATTAGTCTTTTATACAAGGATAAGAGATAGAAATGCAGAATCCCTCTGCTAAAAAGTCTTGACATCCATAGTCTAGTGTTCAAGAAAGTTATAGGTGCAGAAATCAAGTTCAGTTCCAACTTTATCACAATAAATGGAATAAATATGAACACAACATTGTCAGTACAAAAATCACGTGCAAAGCTCATGAATTTGTCCACCCCAATTGAACAATTTGTCCTATAGCATAGGGCCACATAGAAATATCTGCAGTTGTTCCATTGAAGGTACGTAAGTTTCACTGAATTTCTTTAGCTCGGTATTAAATTGGCACACATTCCTCTATCTTAAAGCAGCACCTTCACTGTTTGCTGGACATCAAGAAACCTTTCTTAGTGCAACTAGCACCAAGAATATTGGGCAATTCAACACTTCCCCCACAGCATTGCAAAGTTCTCTGTTTGAATGGCATCCAGGTAGGAAAACCCCTGAAAAATGTCCTTTAGTCTTTCCTGTTTAACTCATTTGTACAATACATTTCATCTGAAAGGACTTCTCTTCCCTCACCTAATCTTCTACTTTGGCTTTTTCTGTGAATGGCTGTACTTGTGAATGGTGGTACTTTTCTGAATGGAAGGCTGATTGTACTTGTCATCCTTTGACATTAGCTGTAGCAGAATATTCCTCATAATTTTTCTCTCCTGTTGAAATTCCCATTGAAGATGTAATCCTGACCTCATCCATGCCCTCTTCAGAAGAGGCTCTTAATGATAACTCATCAAAGTCCTACAGAACATAAAAACTGGAGGGGGAGGAAGCTGTCAGTTTGGGGGCAATTACACAATGCCTTTCTAATGGCATTGTGTATATGTGGGAAGGGAAGAAAAAAGGTCATTATCATGAAGCCAAGGATATCCTTGAAATTTTCTGCTCTTTGTTCTGCTGTTCTGAAGATCAGAATGACAATGATAATTTTCAGGACAACAATGCTTGAATATCCGTTGATGACTTCACGGTAGACTTCTAATGTGATGCATGAGGCTCAGTGTGATTGGTCAAGAGGCAGACTGAAAAGAGGTCTCCTATTTTGAGGTCCATCTTATAACAATGTCTAAAAATCAGATGATCAGAAGTAGAGATATGATGTGCAGCTCTGTGCAACAATTGTTGAGAGATGGTAAGCAAAACTCCTAATCCAAGGCAGCAGGTTTCCATATTGTTTTTTTTTCTTATCTAAAATTACACTTTGCAGGGTAGAAATTCAATCAGGTAAATGTTGCTCTTGAAAACCATAGAATAGACGAGCAATGCTTCCTTTGATGATCCATACAGCACTGAATGGAATAATAGTCTAGCTTGAGATATTTGGTTCAATGGTTAAGACACCAGGCTAGAAAGCAGAAGACCTTGAATTCAAATCTTGCTTTAGCTATGTAAGCCAATTGGGTGACCTTGGGCCAGTCACTCTCTTTCAGCCCAACTCAACTTACAGGGTTGTTTCTATGGGAAAACCACGAGGAAGATGTTTTGGATATGTTCACCACCTTGAGTTATTTGTAAAAATAATAAAGTTGGGATACAAGTTAAAAAAACTAAAATACTTCTCTTAGAGTTGACCAGTTGACCGTCTGTTTATTTTACTTATTTATTCATTACATTTATAAAACCACCCATCTCACACATGTGGCCCTGGGGGAACACATATAATGCAACAATCAATTAAAAACAAAGCCATTAAAAACCATGAAAACAAGTAAAAAGCCATAGATAAAATATAGCAATGTGGTCTAAAAAAGCATGATTGAACATGGAAGAGATGCAGAAGGCAATGTACTTGACTTGAAAGGTTTACATATATCTAACCAACATAGGCTTTAATTTTAGAACAGTTATTTGCTTTTGGCCCATCAATCCTGTGGTCCTCTTCAATACCTTTAACTAAAACTAAGTGTTATTGTAGGAAGGAGAAAAAATTTGCTACTTCGTTAGGAAGAAGATTTTGAATACTTTGAATGGGAAAAATGTGAAGGTTTGGCAACGTTTGTCCATACTACTTAGACTCAACCTGGGGTAAGTTACTGAAATAAAGTACTTCTCTAGGAAGTAGTAGAATATATACTGCCAAAGGGGGGGAGGGTAATTCAGCCAGATTTGTGTGCTACAGGTTGCCTATACTTTGTTGGACTTTTCTCTGAAGAACAGAAACTGACCAGGATCTTGGATAAAGATCATTCCTAGCTATGCAAACAGAGGCCAGGACTCAACCTCTGGCATTTTATGAGGTATGTATCCTGTTGGGGTCCTACAGACATCCTGAAAAGGTTTCTTCTACAGGTAGTCCTTAACTTACAACCATTTGTTTAATGATCATTTGAAGTTACAACAGCACTGAAAAAAGTAACTCGTGACCATTTTTCACACTTACAACCATTGTAACATCCCCATGGTCACGTGAACAAAATCCAGATGTTTGGCAACCATCATGTATTTATGAGGGTTGCAGCAATGATGGGATTCAGGCGGTTCGCACCACTTCGGCAGAACTGGTAGCTAATTTTTTTTGTTGCTCAGGCCTAGAATGGACTTCCAGAAGCAGCATCCACCCAGAGAACCGGTTGTTCACATATTTGAATCCCACCACTGGGTTGCAGTATCCTGGGGTCATGGAAAAGTCAAATTCACTTAACAACTATGTTACTAATTTAACAAATGCAGTGACTGACTTTACAACTGTGGTAAAAAAAATCGTAAAATGGGGCAAAACTCGGTTAACAACTGTGTTGCTTAGCAACATAAATTTTGGGTTCAGTTGTGGTCATGAAGGGAGGACTACTTGTATTTGAGAAGGCTGATGCCTTTCGCTAATTTCAACCTTGGTGTGAAAAGTATTTTGCTAATTTCAACCTTGGGGCTAAATCTATTTAAATTTGATCTCTAATCTTTTGCTGGAATTTGGATGAAAGGTCAAAGAAAGAGAGGTGGGTGAAAGGTTGGATGGTGGAGAGTTTGATATTCTTCCTACAATACCAAATGCTAGAACCCCCCTACCTCTTGCAAACTAATTAAGACTTATATCTGCTCAGCCAAGTGTTAATGATTATTTATTTATTTATTTATTTATTTATTTATTTATTTATTTATTTATTTATTTTAGCATCTGGAGATGTTACACTAGCCAAGAGACTACCAATGCTAATGCGAAGTAGTAGTTTGCTTGTTTGCAAGCTCTGTTTGGTTCACGCTTGCATATTTCCCAAGGTGCACCACAGGAGGGTGAACTAGCCCCACCACCAGAAAGAAAGACGAGTGTCTCTTCCTGCAGTGTCATCTGAGGCCCTCTCCCTCCACTGAAGCTGCCTCACAAATTGGCATCACAACTGGGAAGGTACAACACTGGAAGGGTTCCAACAGTCCACACGAAGCACCGGCTCATCTGCCTATTGAAGTGGTACCTATTTCTCTACTCACACAGAACATTCTTTCGAACTGCTAGGTGGGCAGAAGATGAAGTGAGTGATGGGAGCTCACTATGTCATGCAGTGGTGGGACTTGAACTGCTGGAGCAAAGACCATCTCCAGGGTCATTAAGCCACTGAGCCACTGCACCTCTTGTTAATGATCTGTGGGCTGCCTATTAGAAATGGAGTTGATTTTGTTGCTCTCTGTTTTTAGGGTTTGTATCTTTTTGTCTTCCAAACTACCCTGACTCCCATGGAAACAGACAGCAGAGAAAAGCAATTAATAAGCAAAGAACTATAACATTAATTATGCAATAAAGTTTTTTTTATATACAGGCTCTTCTTGCAGGGGAAGCGGTATGGCTGTGAGTGTTTTTAAGGGAAGATTCTAGGTTTGGAAAACTGTTGAGAAGAAAAAAAAATGGAAAAGGCTTAAAATGGAAGTACCGTAAAGGCAAAACTAATGTCATTATATCTCAGAGTAATTTGCAATGGAGCTTTTTGCAGTAGCCAATTTATTTTGCCTTGATGTAATCATTTGACTGCATTAGATACCGGGAGGAAATCTGCCAGGAAGAAAAAACAGAAATCTTTTTTCCCCCCCTCTTAGAACTGTTTTGGTAAAATAAATAAATAAATATCTCTCAGCATATCCACATTTAATGATCCTGAGGTTAAGTGTGGGAAATTGCAAATAAGGTCTATTTGTCTGGAGATCGAGTTGACTTAGAGACATTTAGGAAGCATGCTAAAACTTGCTGAAATTAAAATAATTGGGTAAAGCACCGTGGAAGATACTAAGCTCTTTTTATTTTATTTCCTGTCATCGGAACACAGCTTTAATTGGCTACAGTGCACCTGAATTAAGCCAATAAAAAGTATCATTGATTATTACCTCTACATGATGATAATGGCGACCATCTTTTTTTATTGTATTGGCAGACAAAATTGCATTTCCTCTTAGCTCAGGTCACTTAACATCCAAATGAGCATTTGTTAATGGACCAGGTCATTAGCAGCCACTTTCTTGGCCCTGCTCGAATGCCCTTTTAAACGTATATTGAATATTCAGCCTCATTCCTTGTGCCATCTCAATGGGAGGGCAGGTGATTTTTTTTGACGGATGCCTCTTCATCCGGTAGGCAGCCTTGCAGGACTGTGGAGCGGAAACGGCCGATTTCTAACTGGGGCCAGTTAATTACCCTGAGGGAGAAGCTGGTTCATTATGGCAATAGAAATGAGATAAAACATGGAGGAAGGACAGCAGCAGGTCAGAAAAGCAGGGCTCCAAGCTTCATTATTTTCTGAGGCTTGTTTGATGGATACCGAATCCTTCTTGTAGAATCAAAGTCAGGCTGAAGAGGAACAGAAGAATGCCTGTATTCTTCATAGACTGCCATGTCTGGTAATCTCAGTTTTGCATGGTGTAGACCTAGGTGAAAAAATCCCATGTTTCCTATCCACATGATCCAAATGGGATGTCAAAGAAATGACAGAGAAACACAGAAATTGCTTTTTCCAGAAGAAACCTTTTTTTCCCTGTTGCTCAAATAACTTGCCAAATTAGCATTTCAGACTAAAAGTTAGAGGATTGCTTCTCGCTCTGATGTGCTTGCATTGTGAGTTGTATGTTGGGAAGCATTCAGACAGCGTGTGCATTACCCGAAAGCTAAAGCAACATATCCCAGAAACTAAACATATGGTCATCTCCTTAACTTTTTCCACCATGGGGCAACTTTTGTTAATTCTAGAAGTTTGTGGAAAGTTGAGATTTTTGCCTTGACTTGCTAAGTGCTCAGTTCCAAATCCAAAGTATTCAGAGTCAATGTTCAAAAAATTTTTTAGACCGTCCAGTTATACTTAGCCTCTTTCCATCAGTCCATTTGGAATTATTTATTTATTAGATATTTATTACTTTATAAATATCTTTATTTATATCTCAAATATCTCAAGGTGTTAAGCACATCTAATACTCCTTCACCCTCTTATTTTCCACACAACAACCACTTTCTGAGGTAAGTTGGGTTGAGAGAAAGTGACTGACCCAGTCGCCCAGCTGGCTTTTATGCCTGAGACGGGACTAGAATTCACACTCTCCTGGTTTCTAGCCTGGTGTCTCAACCACTAGACCATACTGATTGGAGTATATGGAGTGGATAACACTAGGGTGAATTAAATCTTTGACTGTAGACTAAAGTCCAGCACCATAACTGTTCTTCCCTGCCCCCAAACAATGCTGTATCATATTTTTTCATAACTGGGATTCAGTTACAGTATATTTGTAGATGGCTCCACTAGGATTGATCTTTTCACTCTCCATACGATTTGTATTTTTTTGAAATTTTTACAGTGTTTTCATTTTTTGTAAAGTTTTTTAAAAGCATCCTTATAATTATTATTTTTTATATTTGTTGACCTATTGAGTGGTGTACACTGCTTAGCATCACTTCTTGTGTGATGGCTAGCTATATAAAGATGATAAATAAATAAATGGGAGTTTCTAAATATATATATTTTTTGTCAAGGAGAGAAGAAAATATGTTATGGTGTCCAATATGTTGTGATTTGTTATTTGTGTTCATGGGAAAATTAGGAATTTCTACCACATTGTCTACCCATCAAAATTCATTCTTATGATACCATACATGATGTATATACTGTGTATGTTTATCGTTCATTAAATATTATTGTAATTGGAGGTGAAAATTATCCACCCTATCTCTTTTTAATTTTTATCCATTTGCAATGATCATAAAGGTAAAGGTAAAGGTTCCCCTGCACATGCGTGCTAGTCATTTCCAACTCTAGGGGCCGGTGCTCATCTCCGTTTCAAAGCTGAAGAGCTAGCACTTGTCCGAGGACGTCTCCGTGGTCATGTGGCCGGCATGACTAGACACCAAAGGTGCACGGAATGCTGTTACCTTCCCACCGTAGTGGTCCCTATTTTTCTACTTGCATTTTTACGTGCTTTCGAACTGCTAGGTTGGCAGAAGCTGGGATGAGTAACAGGCGCTCACTCTGTTAAGTGGCACTCGGGATTCGACCTGCCAAACTGCTGACCTTCTGATTGACAAGCTCAGCGTCCTAACCCACTGAGCCACCGCGTCCCTTATTGCAATGATCATACTGTATGTAAACATTGCAGCCATTTTTCTGGACATTTTGATTTCTAAAAAAGATATTTAAAAATCGAGCCACAGTGTGACACAAGAAAGAGGGACAAATGTTTGAGAGACTGAAGTAAACCTTGAATAGTTTTCTCTTTTAAGCCCATTTGCAAAGGGCTTGACAGATTAATCGAAAGAGTTTTGTTTTTGGCTTGACTCTGATCTATATTAATTTGATTTAAACATGAATTATAAGTGTTCTTATTTTTTTAATTGCTGGAACAATAAATGACTGCATCCAGCCAGTGACATTGACACTAAAGGTTAACGCAAGCAGAGATAGATGTTTAGTCCAGTTTTCTTTTTTCTCAGCATGTTGATAAACATTTTTTCAACAATGGACTGCTGAAATGCTCATGCTTATTGGGATATTGTGGGATTGCTGTTCAAGATTTTTTTTAGAAAAGATACGCTAACCCTACACTCTGTTGTCCTCTACTCCCCAAAACTGACTATAAAAGGATTACTCTGAGCTTTTGTGCAGTGGTAAAATTTGAAATGCAATGTCTTATTTTGGACACACAGATGGCAGAAGAGAAACAATATGTAAGAATGGCTAACCTGTGCATTTCGATTGCTCTGTTTTTCATTTTTGCAAGCATGCAAAGTTCAGTTTCTTTCTCTTTATAATTTTGAGAGCACATTTAATTCATTGAACATATGTTAAAAATCATTTTCTTTTTGGGGCACATTTGGGGCACATTACTGCAAAGATAGGCCTTTTTTATTTCTTTGTTGTCTAAAATGTTATATTTTGCAAACAATTTTCCCAACTAGTATATTATATATTCACATTGGGTCCCAATTCCATCTATTTTTTTTTATTAGGAGAGTCTCCTCCTCCTCATTTTTAAGTAAGTCACCTCCCAATTAGATTTCTGCAATGTGCTATACATGGAGATTGCAACTTGTCTCTAATTTAGTGGGTTGGCTAATAATGGATATGATACATGATACTACAGCATATATATATAAGTCTACTGGGGCTAATGCACCTGATGTTATACGGCACAACATATGTATGTATTTATATGTGATGTATGTATATGTGGTATATGTATAAGTAGGTGGTATATTATATGGGGCTAGTGCACCTGACGTTATATGGCACAACATTTGTATGTATTTATATGTGATGTATGTATATATATGGTATATGTATATGTAGGTAGTATATTATATAAGTAGGTGGTATATTATATGGGGCTAGTGCACCTGATGTTATATGGCACAACATATGTATGTATTTATATGTGATGTATGTATATGTGGTATATGTATAAGTAGGTGGTATATGTATAAGTAGGTGGTATGTTATATGTAGGTGATATATATAACCAGGGCTTTTTTTGTCATAGAATGCTCAGAACGGAGTTCCGGCACCTTTTTTGGATGGAACCTTGTAGGGTAGGCAAGGTGGGTTGTATGACATTTGTGAGTTCCGGCACCTTTTTCTTTTACAAAAAAAGCACTGCATATAACATACCACCTACTTATACATATACCACATATACATACATCACATATAAATACATACATATATTGTGCCATATAACATCAGGTGCACTAGCCCCAGTAGACTTCTGAATGCAATTCAAATCCTAGTTGTAACTCCTAAAACAACATTGGAGATTTGCCTGCTTTCTGTGCATCACTTTTACTCAGGACAGCAGCATTAAAGCAGAGGCAACGTGGCTTTCAATGTCATGCTGTCTTTCTTAGAAACTACTCCTTTTCTCTCGCCAATTCTTTTTCTGTCATTATCTTTTCTCTCCCTCCAAAGCCACAAATGTGAAGTAGGGACAAATAACGCTTAACTTATGCTTCCAAAATAGCTTTTACTGCAACATGGAACACTTGCATCTACCCCCTTGTAATTCTCTTACACGAAACAATTGGAATGGAAAGTATCCACCTAAGTCATGGGTTCCGACCTTCTGCACAGTAGAGAAATCCAAAAATAAAGCAAGTGACAACAGTGCCTAACTTTTGCTTGAAGACCTAATGTGAATTGGAGGGGCACAACCTCTCTGAACAACTGATTCCATTGATAAACTGCTTTTACGTTAGGAAGGTTCCCCTGTTCCAGTTTTCAATCATAATTAGCTTTTCTGTACTTCACAGTCTATCAGTCCATGTTTTTATGTTAGAAAGAATGGAGAAGAGGTGTTGACTTGCAGCTGAAGAAGAAGGGCTTAATAGAGAGGTTCAGAGTCAAAACAGAGTTGGGGAATGTCTTGAAATTTTAGACGTGATGTGGAAACTTTCTGGTGATATAAGAAGAAGTTGAAAGTTTAAGTACAGCTACTTCTCAAGCGTTCAGCAATAATTGAGCCAGGAATTATAGTCATAAGTCCTTGCAGTTGTAAGTCAAGGCATCAATGTGACCAGAAGTTAATTTTCCACTATTTTTCACAATTAAGCAAATGCTGCAGTTGTTAACCAAGCCCACTCTCTTATATGGGCATTTTGTGCTAATAACTGGCAAAAAATGCACAAATTGTGGTTAAGCAACAGCAGAACCTGCAACTGGTAAAAAAGCTCACCTGCCCAACATGTGTGTGACTGTGAGGTGACAGCATGACCATTTACAATGGTTGGAGGTGCTTTACAGGCCATAAAGCACCTCTTCTGTGGCCATCGTTAATGCTGAAGATAAAATGACTGGTTGTTAAAGGAGGACTATAGTAATGAGGAATTAGATCTGATTAAGGAATTCAATCTGATAGACAGAGTGCCTGAAGAACTATGGACAGAGGTTCACAACATTGTACAACAGGTAGCAACCAAAACCATCCCAAAGAAAAAGAAATGCAAGAAAGCAAAATGGCTGTCTGAGGAAGCTTTGCAAATAGCTGAGGAAAGGAGGGAAGTGAAAGGCAAGGGAGAAAAAGAAAGATATGCCCAATTAAATGCAGAATTCCAAAGAATAGCTAGAAGAGATAAGAATGCCTTCTTAAATGAACAATGCAAAGAAATAGAAGAAAACAATAGAATAGGGAGGACCAGAGATCTTTTCAAGAAAATTAGACAGATGAAAGGAACATTTCATGCAGAAATGGGCATGATAAAGGACCAAAATGGCAGGGACCGAACAGAGGGAGAAGAGATTAAGAAGAGGTGGCAAAATTACACAGAAGAACTATACAAGAATCAGCTTAACATCCCTGACAATCACAATGAGGTGGTCACTGACCTCGAGTCAGACATCCTAGAATGTGAAGTGAAGTGGGCCTTAGAAAAGCTGAGCAACAACAAAGCTAGTGGAGGTGACAGTATTCCAGCTGAGCTATTCAAAATCTTAAAAGACGATGCAGTAAAAGTGCTACACTCAATTTGCCAGCAAATTTGGAAAACTCAACAGTGGCCACAGGATTGGAAAAGATCAGTTTACATTCCAATGCCAAAGAAAGGCAGTGCCAAAGAATGTTCAAACTATCGCACCATTGCACTCATTTCTCATGCTAGTAAAGTTATGCTTAAAATTCTACAAGCTAGACTCCAGCAGTATGTGGATCGAGAACTACCAGAAGTACAGGCAGGATTTCGAAGAGGCAGAGGAACTAGAGATCAAATTGCTAACATACGCTGGATCATGGAGAAATCTAGAGAGTTCCAGAAAAAACATCTACTTCTGCTTCATTGACTATGCTAAAGCCTTTGATTGTGTGGATCATAACAAACTGTGGCAAACTGTGGCAAAAGAGCCTTGGTGGAGCAGTGGGCTAATGCCTCCTTAAGTAACACCAGCTGCCTTCAATTATTGCAGGTTCGCATCCCACCAGGCTCAAGGTTGACTCAGCCTTCCATCCTTCCGAGGTAGGTAAAATGAAGACCCAGATTGTTGGGGGCAATAAGCTGACTTTGTAAAAATGCCGCTGGGGAGGGGGGGGGCGAAAGCCCTAATAAGCAGGCATATACATAGAATGAAGGCTATTGCTAAGCACATTTGATTTGTGCTTAGATTGTAAGCCACCCTGAGTCTTTGGAGAAGGGCGGGATATAAATGGGATTTTAAAAAAAAGTCCTTAAAGAGATGGGCATACCAGACCATCTTATTTGTCTCTTGAGAAACCTATATGCGGGCCAAGAAGCAACAGTGAGAACTGGACATGGAACCACTGATTGGTTCAAAATTGGGAAAGGAGTCCGGCAAGGCTGTATACTGTCGCCTTGCCTATTTAACTTATATGCAGAGCACATCATGAAAAAGGCAGGGCTAGATGAATCAAAAGTTGTAATTAAGATTGCCGGAAGAAACATCAACAACCTAAGATATGCAGATGATACCACTCTAATGGCAGAAAGTGAAGAGGAACTAAATACGGCCCAAGATTTAGAAACAGATCTTTCCAAGTCTAACTATATCCTTAATATTCACACACACATACATACATACTGAACAGTGGAAAATTAACTGTGCTGTTTTACAGGTGTTCCCACACTATCTTCTATTAAAAGTCCTCCCTTTAAAATTATTAGGCATTTCACTGAGAAAATGGCATGCTTTGTTCTCTCCTCCCCACCAGTGGCTAAATCAGTCATACTGTTTAATTCATTTCCTGTAATTGTGTCATAACTGTTATTCACCCATCCCATCCATTCATATATAGCAGGTAAAATACATCCCACTGTTTTTAACAGTCTACTTCATTTCTGTTCAGCTGCAGCTTTGATTCCTTGCTGAACAATTCAATGGTTAATCTGCTGGAATAATTAGAGTTCTTTCTTAGGACTACCATTTCTCTGCTCTGTTCTAAATGCATGAGGTGTCTTGGAAGTTATTGATGTAGGTGAGAGATTATTAAGGTGTGCCAACTGGCTTTGTAGACGCGGTACCTGAAGAAAACCACAGCCACATGTAGCTGCTTTGTGTTATGGATTGGTCAGCTGTATGAACAGATGGGGGTTGTGTCTAGGCAATTGTAGGATCCCTTTTTTGAAATCTCATGCATTCAGAAGAAGGTAGCCCAGTCATGCTCACCATCTTGAGTCTTTTGTCTATCTTCTGCAGATGTCCCTCTTTGAGTGACATTGGAAACTGGCAATGTTACTTTATTAGATTTGCATTTTGCCTTTTACTCAGAAGATAAAGGAAGTGTGGGTAATTCTCCATCCTCCTGTTTTCTCTCACAGTACAAACCCTGAGCAGTAGGTTGGGATGAGAAAGGGAATTGGTCCAAAGCCATCCAATGTGAATGTGAACTTAAATCTGGGTCTTCACCAGTCCAACATCTTAACCACTATTACTCCAGCAGCTTTCTAAATTACAGAGCATGCTGTAGATTACTCTCATCAGTGGTTTGCTAATCACAAAAGATCTGGCATCTTGAGTGTGATCTGTAATAGATGGTTATTTTCCCTACATCTTCTAACTCTGCAGGATGCTTTTCATCACTTCAGAATGGTGAGAGTAGACGGAAATACCTTAACCATCAGGTTCAACCTGCAGTTTAGTGCAAGAATCAAAATTAAAACATTTGAAACAGACGGCTTTCTTGCCTCTGCTTGAGAATATCTAATGAAGCATAACCCATCTTTTCTCTCTATAACCGCTTATCAATTTGCTTTTAATGTTTGGCAGTTGTTTCTAATGTTCAACCAAGTTCTGCCTTCCTGTAATTTAAATGCTTTGTTCTATTGTTCTACTTTAGATCAGCATACAGTAGCCTAGTGGTGAAGATGCTCACCTCCCGCTTGGAAAGTTGAGAGTTCAAACCTAGGTAACAGCACATGTTTCTCTCCTAGGGAGTTAAGGAAAAAAAAATCTGTTGTGAACTCCACATAGATGTCAAGAAGGGCATCTGGCCACTAAACGCTCAGCGTCATCCAGTCTTCTATGCATAATGCATAAAAATTACCACCGGTTTGATTTTAAAATTATACTTCAGTTATTATAATTATACTACTTTCGACACATTGTATGAAGATGCAGCTCTCTGGAGAAGGGTCTAATGCTTCTGGGAAAGATGGAAGGACAGAGAAGAGGACAAATAGCAAGGTGGATAGACTTAGTTATAGTGGTGTTGAGGGTAACACTGAAGACCTGGAAGATCAAGTGTGGAGCACTGTAGATCATGAGAGATGATGATAGGTGCTGGTAATGACTTACAAAGGTGTTGGTAATGACTTACAAAGCCCTACATGACATGGGTCCGGATTACCTACGGCAACACCTGCGGCCGGCGTCAACTTCCCTCTGTCCAGTGCGCTCCCACAGAGAGGGCCTCCTCAGGGTGCCTCCAATCAAAGAATGTCGATTGGTGGCCCCTAGGGGGAGGGCGTTCTCTGTGGGTGCGCCAGACCTGTCGAACCGCTTGCTGGTCGAGCTCCGGATGGCCCCCGACCTTCGCTCCTTCCGGCGGGATCTAAAAACTTATTTATTTGAGCAATCCGGCCTGGTTTGATGGGTTAAGGGTTGGGTTTTTAACATGGTTTTAATTACTGTTTATATCGGGCATAATATTTAATTGTTTTTTTAACTTTTGTACTTCGTTTTTAATATTTATTGCCCTGTACACCGCCCTGAGTCCTTCGGGAGAAGGGTGGTATAAAAATTTAATAAATATATAAATATAATATATGATGGACATAAAAATGGAGATAAAAATCTATATGGTCACTAAGTGTCAAGACCAACTTGATTGACATAATCAATCAATCCAGTCTAAAATAGTGTCCTTTTTATGCTGTGACATGACACTGATGAGTTGATTATTATCAATTTCAGTATATTTTCTTCCTGGATAAAATCATTCTGAATTTCCTGATTGCTTTGCCTTCAGTTAAATGTGTGAATGTTCTAAGTAGTACAAAAGTACCAGAAGAGAGATAACTCAAGGATTACCATATTTGGACCATAATAATCCGGATGAAGGCCGTGGTCTTTCCTAACATCTAGATATTTGGAGTCCAAGTATGGTAAACCAAGATAATGGCTGGCCAGTACTTAATCCAGTTCCTTACTTTTTCTCCTTGTCTATTTTAACCTCTAGTCAAGTTTTCTGCTGGAGTAAAGTTCTCAAGATGTTGGGCCATGCAGCGTTCAGCCAGCCACCTCCAAAGCTTCCTTGTTGTCCAAGGATAAGTTAGTGAAATCAAATTGACTTTGCTCTTTGGGTTTTCTGTCAATGACTGGTAGAAATGTCATTGAATTATAAACAGACTTATTTCAAGAATATACTTACGTTTTCTGGGGCTCTTGGAAACTCTAATAAGAAGAATAAAATAATGTCAAGTTATATATTCACTGTTTAATGAATAGTCAGCAGTGAAGAAATAACAAGAATTCACGAACCATTGCCTTAGGCCAATACAGTTACTTCTATTTTCATGACTATCCTGAAAGTTCTTCTTGCTATTTTGGGAAAGTAATAAAACTAATACATCCCTTTTATAATATTAAAAACAGTGATAGTTAAAAAGTGACGTTTTAACTTATGTATTTACCTAAGAAAAATACAAGTCTCTCTGTTGCTTTGACAGCACGTATATTAGGACTGTGCATAGTTTAAAAATGATTAGAAAGATTTCACCGGAGCACAGCATCCTGCTGTTATTCATTCAATCAGCCATGTCTTTTTTCAGATTTCCAGACAAGACTGAAAACGATGTAGTTGCTTTAAGAGCTTCCTTATTATAACATTTATCATGAATCCTGCTGAAGTATATTGGTTAAAAATTTTGAACGTTCCCATTACTGCCTTCTGAAAACACACCAGATTTACTTAAGAGTATAAATTGATAAATGACAGACATGTAGCCAGTTATTCAGGCAGCCTTTAATAGGAGGAAATAATCCCAAATTGTACAATAATGCCTTCTTCTGGGTTTCCAAGATTCCATTCCTTGTATTCTAATTTACTTTTTTCTTTCTTTCTTTTTTTCAGGTAGTTTACTTGTTAGCAAGAAAGATTGCTGCCAGTATGAGCATAAAAGATTAATCAGAAATGCAAAGTAAAAGAGATATTTTAGAGAAAAGTCAGTAATGTAAAATCTAAGAGTACTTAAGTACTAGTACGTGACTGCACACCTGTCTGTTTATCTAGCAAATAGACACACGCACAGAATTCATGGTTTGGAAGTTATTCAGCAGGAGTACTTCAGACCTCATGTGAGTGCAAGCACAATACTTCCCAGCTCTTCATTAAAGCAACTCTGTCCTTTTCTAGGGTTCCCCTTGAGCCTGAAAAAGATGATGATGTAGAATAATGTATAACTGAATCCAGGCCTCACCATATTCTTCCTAGCACAGTGATGGCAAAACGTTTAGAGACCGAGTGCCCAAACTGCAACCCAAAACCCACTTATGTATCATCGGGTGCCGGGTGGGCGTGGCCCATTGGGTGGGTGTGGCCCATTGGGTGGGCGTGGCTGCAGTGGTAACGGCCGACTGGGTGGGACAAAAAAGTTCAATCAATCAATTCCAACTTTGCCAGATCTTTTCTTTTCCTGCGAGAACTTGAAATTGATTGATTGATTGAACCTTTTTTTTTTGCACATGGCGGCGGAGGCCTAAAGTGAAAAGGTTTTATAAAACCCAGCTGAAGGCCTAGGACTGGGGCGACGGCACGCGTGCCCACAGAGAGGGCTCTGCATGCCACCTGTGGCACACGTGCTGTAGGTTCACCACCACGGTCCTAGCATATTGATTAACAGGAGGATTGGATAGCTGCTGGATGCCAAGAATGGGCTGTTATGGGACTCTGTGGGGCACTTCTGCCGATGTTCTTGCTGTCTGGCTTTGTGTTTCATTGTATGAGGGGAAATGTACTGTCTGCATATTCCATCATATCTTCTAATAGCATTGCAGCCATTATTTTGCACTGAAGGAAATGTGTGAAGGAGAAGCATGTTGCACATAATACTGGGGACTCAGTTTGTAATTAAAACCCCGCTAGGTGTTATTAGATCTGGACTGCAGAAATCTAGATGCCATTTAAATGCAAGACAATAATTACAATCATTTCTATCTATTTGCTGCTATCTAGTGGTCATCTGGATTTTTGCAGTTCAGACCTGATAGCCTTAATCTCTGCTCTACCATGGTTCTAAATTGTATAGAGGTTTTAATTACATAAAGTTCTTTTACGATTTCAGATCATCTTTTTGAATACCTGAAGAGCAAAAGAGATTCCGGCCAGAGAGATGCAACAGACAGAGCATCCATCAGAGTTTAGAAGTCATAATACTGAAGCCATTGAAGAAATAAAAAATAGATTACTTTAAAAGATAGGACATACTTGTCAGAACTTAATACTTTTTAAGAGATCAGAATACTCAGCTTGGTTTCCTAGATCTTCTTTAGGGTCTTGCTGAATGCAAGTGATAAGTGACTCAATCACTCTCTGTATGATATTAAAGTGAAAAAATATGACAGAAGCATCAACATTAGATGCCGAAAGGTCTAAATCAGTTCACTGTCTTTTTTTCTAATCTAGAAAAAAGATGCTGAAAAACGAATCCTGCCACCAGGACTCTGACACAGTAACAAATGGCAAGGCTTTCGAGCATGTTGCAAGAAGCTGGAATAATTTGCAAATTATTATTGAGGAAATCCCCATGGGCTTCGGTGCAGTGTATGTCAGAATCAGGGGGAAAATGGCAAACGGAGCTGTCAAAGTTAGCACCGTATAAATCAAAGAAGATAGCGTTATTTTATATAAAGCAGTCAGACTGTACCTAGTGTGCAATAAACCTAACAAACATCACAGCTTCCAAGTCATGCAAGTGCCCACAAGGGTATGATTGGAAGGAGACATATTTGATCCCTGAAGGGATTGATTAAGGAACCTGCAGGTTTTATTCATTTTTCCAGGCTAAGAGTGGAAAGTTTTATAGACTACATTTATTCAAACATACCTATCATAACATGGGATGTCTCTGGTGATTCATTGTGACTGAAATCTGGTTGAAATAGACTACAGACTCCAATTGGTTCATAAATGAGGACTTGGGGTAGTATTGATGGTCTAATGCTGTATCAGATGGGAATTCTGAAAGCTGATATTCTAATAAATTTGACTGGAAAAGATTGAATTAGTCTACTGGAGTAATCAAGCACTTCTCACAGTAACTGGCAGAGACTGAATTCCTCATGTATTAGTTGGGTTCACATAAAGGCTAAATCCTAACCTCCTCCCCCACCTCCCGTCATCACCATATTCACATAATAGATGATGTCCAGCAGTGTCTTCAGGGGAAGTCAAAATAGTGCTTGCAATATTGAAGCATTAGAGGCAGCTCCAGAGAAATGGGGTACAGCCACACAGTTAAACAGGGGAGCTTGTCCTGAGTTGGAAATGTCTACATGCTGATTCTAGGGTGACACTTGAGGTGTGTGTGTAGGTAGGTAGGTCACCTATGATGTTTATTCTTGTGAATATGCAGTTCCCCTGGGAGACCTAATTTAATTAACTCTATTGTGTTTGCAGACCTTATCCTTTGATATGTGGATTAGGTCTGGGTAACTTATTTGGGCATCTGAGGAAGTTTGAGTAAAAGATTTTCCCCCGTTTGTTATTTTTACTGGATTAATTTAGCTTCAGCTTGACTGTCAATTATCTAGTGGAGACACCGATTCTCAATCCTTAGATCATAGGACTGCGTAGAAACTGCGTGGAAACAGTATAAAGAATAAAATATATTTTGATATAAAACTTCTCACGAGCCCCAATATCAAATGCACAAAAGAGACATGGCTTTAACCATTTGTCCAAATAAGCCACCTTGTAAATTAGCTGATAGGTGGGTTTGGAGAAGGTACTAAGATCATGTTCCTGTAACCTCCAACTTGTAAACTACCCAACCTCATTTTAGCTCTGTCTAGTGTGGTTATGTGAATCTGTTCATCAAGTCATTGGCTTCCTCTGAAGTCTATCAAACAGCACAACAGGCTGCTGTCTGCTTGCAGAGGTGGGATTAGCTTTCCCATCTCCCCCTCTATCTAATACAAAATGCTGCTTTATTTACAAATGAGAATTTTCAGTTATGTAATGGATGCTTGATTTCCTGTAATCGGCTGTCTATTCCTAGAGGTGTAGAAATCAGCAGTGCACGGATATTCACTTTTTTTTTTAATGTGCTTAATGTTTGCTTTTAATATTTGAAGGGGGAAATTAATGAAAGAGATACACAGCAGGAAAAAAACCCGATGAAGTGGATCTAAGCCAACAAACACCATAATTAAATCTTGCTATGCTTTGTTTACTTGGGAATATGAATATATTATTATCAAAGATTAGCTGTAATCATTGATATCTTGTGGCTTGTACCTTGGTACGTTTCGGTTGGAAAAACCTAACGCTTAAAATGCACAATGTGGTTTTTGCCTCCTAGATGCTTGGATCCTATTATTAGCTTACAGAAAATAGAATTTTAAGGGTTTATAATATTTGCTGTGATCTGAAGCATTTTTCCTTAGAAACACATCTCTAAATGTTCATGGATATTCATCACAAGCCAGCATTTTAGAGAATGCCACAATCTCTGTACTGGCATAATACTGCTTTTTTATTTTTTATTTCAGAGTGAATGGCCACTGTTCATTCCACCTATAAAATCAAGATAAACCAACTCAACCAAACCTAACCAAAATTTTCTCAAAATTTCTTCTACCCCCTCAAATCTTCGTGTTTCAAGTGAAAAGCTTCACTGTGTCTTATTATAATTTTTGTGTGTGCAAAGAGATATAAATCATTGGTATTCAATGCCATATACTATTTTTCTACCCATTTCACTTCCTCCTTCATTCCCTTTGGATTTTGTTATCTTTCCCATCATTACTCTTTTTTGTTTTGTTTTCTTGTTTTGATGTTTTTAATAGTTTGTAAAATGCCCAGTCATTGGAAGTCAAGTGCCATATACTATGCAAACAAACTAACTCCCTATACGGGGGCATGAGATAATGTAATACCTGCATCTCTCTGCTCTGAGAGCTTAAGGCACTGTTTTCCCAACCTTGAGCACTTGAAGAGGTGTGAACATCAACTCCCAGAATTCCCCAACTAGCATGGCTTAAGACGGGTGGGGATGGATTTCTGGGAGATGGATTTCTGGGAGTTGAAGTTCACAGATTGTAAAAGGACGACAGTTCCCCACCTGTGGCTTAAGGGAAAGTAGACTTTATACACTGCTCTGATAGTGCTTTGAGACAGAGAGAGAGAGAGAGAGAGAGAGAGAGAGAGAGAAGGAGAGAGAGAGAGAGAGAGAGAGAGAAAGGGTGGGAACTGTAAGCAGGTGACATGACTGCACAATGTAAGTCCCCCACCTTCTATGTGTGTAGGTGATGTTGCAAGGTGAGTACAAAATGGCGGAGCTTGTGTCATATCTCATTCTGAATCCTTGGAGGTGGCTGTGAACTTCTCTGGAGACAGAAAGAGAGAAAATGGTTGAACTCTATTATTTTTCGGGGATTAAAGTTCTATAGCAGGGGTTTGCAACCTTAAACACTAAAGGGCCACTTGGACCCGTTTCCCAGAGAAAAGAAAACACTCTCTTTCTCTCCCTCCCACCCATCTCTCCCTCTCTCTGATCTTCTGCTCACCTGGCAAGCTGGCTTCATGCTGTTCTCCGACAAGCTGACACACATTCTTATTGGCCTGGCTCTCCTGCCCTTGGTCTTCCAGTCTTCTTCCCCCACTCAGTGTGAGAGTGTGAGTGAATGTGTTTGTGTGTGTGTGTGTGTGAGAGAGAGAGAGCGAGCGAGAGCGAGAGAAAGCGCTGCTGCTTTCTGCTGCTTCCTGCTTCCTGTGGAGACGCAGCAAAGGCAGGAGTCCCACCCAATAAGCTTGTCAGCTTGTTGGATAATAGTGTGAGGCATAAGATCAGAGAGAGAGAGAGAGAGAGAGAGAGAGAGAGAGAGAGAGAGAGAGAGAGAGAGAGAGAGAGAGAGAGAGAGAGAGAGAGAGAGAGAGAGAGAAGGGAAGTACACGTGCCTCTCTCTGTCTCTCTCTCTCTGCAAATGGCAGAGGAGGACTTGAGCCGCAGCAGAAGGCTGAAAGAGCTGCGTGCGGCTCCAGAGCCGCAGGTTGCCGACCCATGTCCTGTAGCATAAGGTTCATACAGTACTGATAGCAACAATCACAGGTGTCATTGGATGGGTTGCCTAGGAAAGCTTGTATCTTCTTCCTGTTTTAATTGGAGTTAAAGAAGCTTGCCCGCTACCTAAACTTTGTTCCCAAGTGGAAGACTATGAATCATCTACCAAAAGTATGTTCAGTCATGATTATTTCCTACATTATTCCAATAAAACTCAAAGCTAATCTCAGAATGAACTTGCCTTTTGGTGAGAGTGAGCTAAATTATAATCCCATCCACAGCCCTCCACCATTTTTCACGCCACATCCAATTATTATAATACAGTAGAAGTATGTTTTGAACAATACAGTTCAAGTCCCACAGATTAAATCCCAATTATTTCAGCAGAACTCATTCTCTAAAAACAGAAATTGGATTATAGTGTAAATGACCTAACAGTTTGGTCATTAATTTTGCATTAATTTCTTTTGCTATTAATTCCACATTAATAACACAGCAAAATATATTTCTGCAGGGAGAAGGTAATGATATTCTAGTTCAAATGTATCCAAGAGAGTCTCTTTTAAGCTTTATTGCCATCTTCCTTCTCAATCCCTTTAGTCTTTGTCCTCTGGAAATCCCTACACCAAGTTCTTCGAAGGGAAGCAGGGCACTCATGAAAAGTAATGGTACTTTGCTCATTTCCATCAGTGCATGTATTATTTACTGTTTTGAAACACCAAGCATCATTGGAGACTACGCCAGGGTGTGATGTCTAAGATGGAAGGCAGCCTAGCACTTCTCTGACTGAAGCTGATTTAAAAGTCCTGATCTTCCTACTCTGATATTTAACAGAATAACAGAGTTGGAAGAGACATTGAAGGTCTTCTAGTCTAACCCCCTGCTCAAGTGGGAAACCCTATACCAATTCAGACAGATGGTTGTCCAATCTCTTCTTAGAAACCTCCAGTGTTAGAGCACCCACAACTTCTGGAGGCAAGTCATTCAACTGATTAATTGTTCCATCTGTCAAGAAATTTCTCCTTAGTTCTAGGTTGGGGTTCTTTCCTTAGTTTCCATCCGTTGCTTCTTATCCTGCCTTCAGATGCTTTGGAGAATAGCTTGACTCCCTCTTCTTTGTGGCAGCCCCTGAGATACTGGAACACTGCTATCACATCACCCCAGTCCTTCTATTCATTAAACTAGAACTTACCCAATTCCTGCAACAGTTCTTCCTATGTTTTAACCCCCAGTCCCCTAATTATCTTTGTTCCTCTTCTCTGTGCTCTTTCAAGAATTTCAGCGTCTTTTTTATATCGTGGCAACCAAAACTGGATACAATATTCCAAGGCAGTATACAAAGGTTTCCCCAGTACTCTAAAGAGAGAGCAAATGAATTAAATCTCTTGCCAAGCTTTGACTCCATAATCTCTCCCCCCCCCACCCTCCACTATACTTCCAAAGTTTGTACCCTGCAAAGAAATTGCAAATAAGCAAAAGCTCAACCACATCAGCTTTCACACTGCATCCGGGTCCTTCCTACGTGGTGCATTTGTGTTCTGCACTATATTAATATTTGGATAATGGGATTGATCCTCATCACATCAGCATATCTTGTCAGGTTCTCACTTCATAAACTTTTCCTAGGTTGTAAGGAAAACACTCACATCTTCTAACATGTAATGCTGAAATGGCAAGATTTTTTTTAACTCTGGGAGCAGCTTTATATTTTCAGAAGGTGGGATAACAATATGAGTTCATCGTGGTTTGTATAGAAAAGGACTGTCAAAAGCAGCCTTTTGTTAGAGGTGTAATAAGGATAATGCTTCTTAAAAACACATGGTGTCCTATAACTACTAAAAAAAGGTAGTCGATTACATAAATATGATTGTATGACAAAAGCTCAAATTCTCAAGGGATATTATTGTCTTAAATGACAGTGGCATGGTGGCCTAGAGCTGAAGATGCTTACCTCCCACTCAGATGGTTGAGAGTTCAATTCCAGGCAGCGACATATGTTTCTCTATCAGGGTGCAAAGAGAAAATATCTGCTGTTAACTCCCATGTAGGCATCAGGAAGGGCATCTGGCCTATAAGACGCTCCGCTCCATTCAGTTGCCCTGACTTCACCCTTAATAAAGGGTTATAAACAGGGTCATAAACAGAAAAAAAGTCTTAAATGATATATTTAGTGCATGGAATTTGACAATTGTACAAAATAGATGGGTTCTTTATAGCATTGGAAAGAAATTTATAGCCCCTTTCACTCAATGGATTGAAGACTCGATTTTTTCAGCCTGATAACTTAGGAGGGTCTCTCCTAAGCCTCTTGTTCTGCTCAATATGCAGCTGATGGATGTGCTCTTTCATCTGACTGTTCCTTAGGCAGCAGTTCTTTGCCTGATTTTTCAAGATCATTCCCACATACTATTTCCAAGTGTTGTTTTTTACTTGTAACTTTACAGTATGTATGATTCTTCTTTGTTTTTATATTGAAAAAAATGGATATCATATCTCAATAAGATATGTATGTACAGGAAAAAAACTTACTGAAAGTACAAGAAACAAAACATGAAATCAAAATAAAGTAATCAAAAACATGAACAGACTTCTGGCAAGGAAAGGCATTACACAGTCAATTTGTACAAAAGATCTAGGGGAAAGTGGATAAAGATAAACTTGGCAATGTCTTAATCTTGGAATATTAAAAAAGAGAGAGAGAGAGAAACCAAAGGCTTCATTTTGGCTGCTCAAAAGCAAGCTGTTTGAACTAATTTTCAACAGAATTGAAAAAAAAATCATCAAATGATTGTCCCAAAGGTGCTTTTTCAGGAGTCAACTGGACTTTCTTGTTTTTGTTTGAAGACATTTCACTTCTCATCCAAGAAGCTTCTTCAGCTCTGACTAGATCAGATATGTCAAAGTCTCAACGTCATGTGACATCACACGATGTATTGGATCTTTTCCCCCATTGCCAGCAATGGGGTGGGCACGGTTTTCTAGTGACGCATCCGGCCTGTGGGCCGGCAGTTTGACATCCCTGGACTAGATTGTGGGGAATGGAAGGATTTATATTCCTTGACAGACTCATCCCCAACAGCCTTCTCCTGTCTTCAACCATGAAGGGACACAAGGCAGAAAATATCCTGCAGCCAAGAAGGCTCTACACACACCTGCATCGCCCACATGTCTCCGAGGACACAGGCAAACCTCCAAATGTCTTCAACAACTCTCTGAAAGAATGTGATAATCTCCACAGACATTCATCAAATGATTCTAAGTGCAAATTCTGCAAAGAAGCAAAAGAAATAGTGCTCATATATTCTGTAGTTAAAAAAATAACCAGATTAAAATATTGTAGGATTTCTGAATACAAACCGATAAAGTCTTAGCTCATAGCATACCAGGCTTTAAAAGGTAAAGGTAAAGTTTCCCCTGCACATGTGTGCTAGTCGTTTCCAACTCTAGAGGCCGGTGCTCATCTCCGTTTCAAAGCTGAAGAGCCAGCGCTTGTCCGAGGACATCTCCGTGGTCATGTGGCCGGCATGACTAGATGCCAAAGGCGCATGGAACACTGTTACCTTCCCACTGTAGTGGTCCCTATTTTTCTACTTGCATTTTTACGTGCTTTTGAACTGCTAGGTTGGCAGAAGCTGGGACAAGTAACAGGCGCTCACTCTATTACGCGGCACTCAGGATTCGACCCGCCAAACTGCCGACCATCTGATCGACAAGCTCAGCATCCTAACCCACTGAGCCACCACGTCCCACATATACCAGGCTTTACTGTGGTTGAAAAGAAGAAAGTGTGGATAATTGATGTGGCAATACCACCAGCTAGAAGAATAGAAGACAAAGCATTGGAGGAACATCACCAAGTGCCAAGTTCAGATAATTGTTGAAAGCTGAAAGATTATAGAACAAAATGGTTATGAGGGACTCACAGAGTGCCATTCCCAAAAGTCTAGGACAACACTTAGAAAATCTGTGCATTGACAAAATTTCCATCTGTCAGTTGCAAAAGGCCAGATTGCTTGCCTTTGCACATACATTACACCAGTGGTGAGATTTAAATATGTGAACAAGTGGTTGTCTGTGTGGATGCCACTTCCGGAAGTCCATTCTGGGCCTGGGCAACAAAAAATTAACTACTGGTTCTGCTGAACTGGTGTGAACTGCCTAATCCCACCATTGCATTACACTGATATATTACAATATCCTAGGTTCTTGGGAAGAACTTGATGTGTATGAAGGCCAATCCCAGCTAAAGAACTAGCAGTTGTGATTTTGTGATCTTTTGTAAAAAATAACATAAGTAAAATGCCAACTGCAGTCTAAACATGTGGTTGACTGTGCAACAAATCATAATAGAGTCCCAGCAAGTTTGGGATAGTATCATTTCCTGTGTACTGGATATTCCTGGATAATCACAGTTGGATTATTGACTGCCAGAATGCATGGAATCTTAGAGGATGTATCAATGTGGAAGTTAAACAAGAACTGAATTATCTCCCTCCAGATAAATCAGAATGACAATAACTTCCTGGTATTACTAAATTCAGGGCCATAAAATGCTTAAGTTACAAAATGATGCTATCCACACATCCCTCACTCCCTTTCATTTAAATAATGATCAAATAAATTGGTATTAATGAGATGCTTAGCAACTCAGTATTCACTCAATCACTCCTCTTTAAATCATGAAGGCTTGAAACATTATCTTGTCTTGTTAGGAGTCCTGACTGCCAACATTTTGTTGGGAAGGGTTTGGAGTCATGTCTGTGAGGAAACTACAGTAGGTAAGAATCCTTAGGACTTAACAGATCAGCTCTAGAAAAGATTGATTCTACTTTAAGTAATCAGGTGTAGGAAACGTAGAGTATTCCACATCTTGCTGAATTGCAACTCCCATCATCCTGGTCCCAAAAGTGCACTGAAGATGTTACCCAGTTCGATAATGAAACATCTGCTAGAAAACAACCAAACTCAGAGCAGCAAGGAATTCACAATTTCTCTTATGCTAGATGATTTAGAACATCACCTGCACACAAGTCAACCAACGTAACCATACTTTAGAACTTTATTTTTTTATAAGTAAGGGATTCAAATTCCCAATTTACTTTGACATATACTGAAGAACTGGAATTTTATATATGAAGCTGCTGATTGGGAAGAGGGAAGAATAATGAGCAGGAAAAATGTAATCTATACATATGGCCGGTTTCCCTCTTTATGGAGTTCTACATTTTCAACTGTGTGTAAGCTTTAAATACATGTAATAGTTACATTGGATTACATTGTGTTCATGTAAGTTCCCCTGCACATGCTCCATCAGAGTGCATTTTCAAATTCTTTAAAGAATGCAAGTACTAAAGTTAGAAAAGAAAACAACATGGGCACAATTAGGAAGTTCAAGCATGACTATTGATCTAACTGCAATGTCTTCGCTTCACTTTTAGCCATAGCTTTCCTGTATTAAAAGCTGCAATATTTGAAAGCTGTTGGAATAAAAATATGGCTTTGATTCTTGCACTCATAATAACCTTGCCCTTTGAGATAATGCCAGTTTGAAAAAAAGAAGCTAAATCTATTTGGGAGAGGAAAGGACAAATTTAATCAAAGTATTAATGCTTGAGATCATTCTATTGCCAATCAAGTGCTTTTTTAAAATATTATTTATTGTTTTATCATAAAAAGTAAAATAGAAAAACAGACAAAATGAAACAAAACAAAAGCATGCATTCAACACGAGCAACAGCAAAAAAGAAAAAAAAATAGTGTACAAAAAAAGAGGAAAAAGTGATCAAATAAATTGTTGAAGGAAAAGTCTTCATCAGGGTCCAGTCCAAGCCAGGAATAAACAACATGGAGACTGCTTTAGAAAGAAGGTTGTAGTTTATTGAAGAAGAGAGCCAGACAGAAAGATGGCTCTGGAAGAAAACAGAAGGAACATATGTAGGGAGTGGGTTTCTATACCCTCTGGGGCTCTTGAGGTTTTCCCTTTCCTGTTTGAGGCTTTGTATTTCCTGTGTCAAGTACTTTGACCTGAGTGTGCCCCTTTGGCATCCATGGGTTAATCCTATTGTGTCCTGTCTTAGAGTTTGAGTGGGCTATGTAGATTTTAGGTGTCTTTATCTTCCTAAGCTTCTAGCTTAGGAATCCACTCCTTCCTGAATGGATTATTACATCTGAATTTCTACAGAGCTGGTTTCTGCTTGGGGGAGGAGACTTGGGGCTATTAAGAAAAACTGGGCATGCTTTTCTGCCTCTTTAAGATCCTTTGAGGAAATATAATATTCTGCCCTTTTAATATTTCCCCACAAAACCTAACATTTAACAGGTAGGATCCACCTTGGCTGAGTGCTGAAAAAAAGAAAGAAAGAAAAAGCAGTAAATTCTCTGCCCTCTTTTTTGCAGGCAGCTGTTTCCCTTTTAGTTTCTTTGCTGGCCCATCAGAAGGCCAGGACTGCAGCTGTTAAGCATGGGTGCCTTGCATAATGACCACAATGACTTATGACTGAAATAGCCAGCCCCATTACAGTTGTAAATTGAGGACTAGCTGTATTTGATTAAACATCTCTTAATTTCAGCATTACAATTCTAAGTTGAAGACTGCCTGTTTTGATTAAAGCAGGGGTGTCAAACTCGCAATATCACGTGACGTGTTGTGACGTATCGCAACTTTTTCTCCATTGCCGGCAATGGAGTGATGCATCCAGCCCACAGGCCAGCAGATTGACACCCCGGATTAAAGCATCTCTCAATTTTACAGCATTATCCAGATGCAATAGCAGAACTGAAATCTCCATGGTCACAGTTGCTTTGGATTATTGTAAAAGTGGATTTTGGTTTTTTTTTACTTATTTAATTTACTCACTGTCAATAACCAGCAAGATGTTTTTTTTGTGTTTACAAGAACTCTGGAATAAAGAGTTGGACTATCCCATGTTAATAAATCAACAACTTCAGGCCTTAAAGAATATAGCTGTCTCTTAATACTGAATAAGTGTTTGAAAGCTACTTCAAGCTGTAAGAGACAGCAGCAGATAATGCTAGAATAAGTTAAAAGAAGAGCAATAATTTTGAATCCTTGCTGGCCAAATATGTAGGAAAGTGTATGTTTGTGTATTTGTATGTAAGGAACAGCAATATTTTTGAACCTTCGCTAGCAAAATAAGTAGGAAAGTGTATGTCTGTGTGTGCATGTATGTGCACGGTGTTCATTGCATCATATCTGCAATAGTTGACAAACTATTGCATTATGTAGGGGAATTTAAGAGATAAAAGCTTTTGTGTGTGGGTATTGTTTTTAAGGAGCCCTTTCAGTCAGACAGAAACTGGAGAAGTAAATAACTAAAAGTACTCAAACTGCTGACAAATGCACAGTGATTTTCTTTTCCTTGTTACTTAACAATGTTCTTAGATACTACTTGTTACTTAGCATCGTAACGTTTTTCCAAGGGTAAGGAGGCATGTTGAACAAGCCTATGTCTTTTCGTACAGAAAAGGCCAGATATTTGAATACTGATTTTCACCTTTTTTCAAAATATGAATCATTTAACTGACGCTTTGCAAAATACATTTAATGGTACCTAGTCTACTGTCTCCCAGGGTGTGAATACAAACAGCACAATAAAGTTAGTCTTTTAATTTAACACCACATTTTAAGGATACGGCCACAAAGAAGAGGGGGTCAACCTATTCTCCAAAGCACCTGAAAGCAGGACAAGAAGCAATGGATGGAAACTAATCAAGGAGAGAAGCAACCTAGAACTAAGGAGAAACTTCCTGACAGTGAGAACGATTAACCAGTGGAACAGCCTGCCTCCAGAAGTGGTGAATGCTCCAACACTGGAAGTTTTTAAGAAGAGACTGGCCAGCCATTTGTCTGATATGGTATAGGGCCAAGGTGGCGAACCTATGGCACGTGTGCCACAGGTGGCACACAGAGCCCTCTTTGTGGGCATGCGCATTGTCGCCCCAGTCCTAGGCCTTCAGCTGGTTTTTATAAAACCTTTTCACTTTAGGCTTCCACCGCCGTGTGCAAAAAAAAAGTTCAATCAATCAATCAATTTCAATTTCTCACGGGGAAAAAAAGATCTCGCCAAGTTAGAATTGATAGATTGAACTTTTTAGTCCCACCCAGTGTTGTGTATGTAAATAGTTGCTAACAAGAGAATAAACAGATTGCAATACAGCAGGGTTTTGAGCGGGAGATTCAGGTGCAATCATTGGATGCAATAACTAGCAGCGGGAAAATAGACTCCGTTGATTGGTTACAGTTCAAACACTACCTCTATAAAAGGTTGCAACATTTGGCAGTTGCCAGTTGACTTTTGTGTATTCAATAAACTCGTTCATTGTTAAACCACTCTGAGTCCTCGTCTATCAGAACCAAACAATTGGCGACGAAGGTGGGATAGACAGAAGACCAGAGAATTGGCAGAATTGTCGCGCAAAGGCGGCAAATTCAGAACGTGTCACAGTCAACCGAGTGGCCGCGGCAGAAAATTTCTCCGAATGGCGCAAATTGGGTCACTGAAGGAATTCGACCCAAACTTCCCTGAGGATTGGGAAGAATACATCGGACAAGTCGAAGGGTTCCTGTTAGTGAACGGAATCACAGACGACCGGAAAAAGGCGGCAGCTCTATTGACGATTTGCGGCACACCGGTCTATCGAATCGCTGTCGGACTGTGTCAACCGCAACCGGTCTCAAGCGTGCCGTATGCCGACCTCCTAGCCAAACTAAAGGTCCACTTTACACCTAGGAGATCCGAACTCTTCTGGCGGCGCATCTTTGAGAAGAGAAACCAGAGACCGGGAGAATCCATACAAAAATTTGTCGCTGCCCTCAGGGAAGCCGCAGTACGATGTAAATACGACAATTTAGAAATAAGAATTCGGGACCGAGTAGTACTGGGCTTGCGCAACGAGCAGCTACAAAACAGAATAATCGCCAAACCCACTGGCGATCTGCAGGAAGTGATCGATGAACTTTTAACGTACGAATCCACCGGGTATCGCGACCCCCCCCCCGCAGCAGCATGGCAGCGTCGTCCGAGATTAACCAAGAGGGCTATGTGGACTGCGGGGAGGCGGACCAGCAGTGGGTAGAAGATATTGCCGAAGTCTCTAGGCGATTCGGAAAATCGGCGCCAAGACCACCCAGAAGTGAAGGGCCTGAACCTAACCGCCGCCAACAACCCGCAACTCCGCAAAGACAAGCGACGGGGGCACAACGACCATGGAGGGACACCGCAATCAGACCGCGCGACAAAGACAACCAGAACCGGTGCGGCAGCTGCGGAGGCAACCATCCTCGCGCCTCGTGCCGATTCCGTACCGCAAAGTGCAGGGCATGTGGAAAGACCGGCCACATCCAGGCCATCTGTAGGAGCCATGCTCGCGACAACCGCCTTCACGAAGTCGATGTGTGGCCCGAGGGTAAGGTAACCCCTTATTTCAGTGGCAAGGAGACCCCTAAACCCCGGGTTAAAATTCCAAATCTAGGGGAGGTGGCGCGTGTCAACCGCAGGAGAAATGGGAAAGGTTACAATTTTCCAGAAGGAAAATTAAAAATTATAGTCCACCTGCAAGGGGTTCCTTGCAGAATGGAAATAGACTCAGGGGCTTCCGTGTCAATAATTTCCAGTGAAACCCTTGAGAGGATTGAACAAATAAGTGGAAGAAAAATTCCACTTAGTTCAACAAACATTCAATTAACTGACTTCCAAAAAAGTCCCATAAAAATAAAAGGGAAGATTAGCCTTAGCGTTAAATTTAAGGGATTTAAGGGGGTCTTAGAATTAATAGTTACTGAGGGACATAGAACTAGTCTAATTGGCCTTAACTGGTTCCCTGCCCTGGGCATTTGGATCGGGGGAATAAATTCAGTAATTAAAAATAAGACCCTCGAATCAGTCTGCAATGAATTTGCAGACGTATTCGATGGATCTCTGGGTAGATACAAAGGGCCCCCAATTAAATTTAATCTAGACCCCTCAGTAAAACCGATCAGGCTTAAGGCCCGAAGGGTACCTTTCGCCCTGAAGGAAAAAATCGAGGCCGAACTCGACAGGCTTGTAGGCCAAGGGGTATTAGAACCTGTTGAGGGTGGTTTGTGGGAAACGCCGATTGTCACACCCCTCAAACCCAATGGGGATGTGAGAATCTGCACTGACTACAAGGCCACCCTGAACATTGGAATGAAAAAACACGCTTACCCGGTCCCGACGGTGAAGCAGGTCCTCGCCACGATCCAGGACGGCGCCATGTTTGCCAAGCTAGACTTGGCGCATGCGTACTTACAATTGACTGTTTCTGAAGAGGCTGCAGAAGCACAGACGATTGTTACCCACAAGGGGGCATTCCGAGTCCACAGACTGCAATTCGGTATTGCAGCAGCTCCAGGCATCTTTCAAGAAGTGATGGAGAGGACCTTAAAGGGCATACCTGGAGTATGCCCTTACTTTGATGATGTCTTGATAGCTGGAAAAAATGAGGAAATGTTAGTAGAGCGGCTGGAACAGGTATTGGGCAGATTTAGGAGGGCTGGATTGAAACTAAAAAAGGAAAAATGTAGCATTGGGGTTAAGTCCACTGATTTTTTGGGGTTCAGGATTGACAAAAATGGAATCCACCCTACCCCTGACAAAATTTAAGCAATTAAATGGGCCCCTGAACCAAGGAACAAGGCTGAACTACAGGCCTTCCTTGGCTTGGTAAACTTCTACCACACGTTTGTGCCACACAAGGCTGCCATTGCAGAACCCCTCCACAGACTCTTAGATAAGAAGACTCCTTGGCAGTGGCTGAACAAACATAGAGTTAGTTTCCAAACTTTAAAGGACATTCTTTCCAGCCAATCAACTGTAACCCACTTTATAGAAAATAAACCGATTTACCTAGCGTGCGATGCTTCGCCCTATGGTGTAGGGGCTGTGATCAGCCACTTAGACAGCAAAGGAATACAAAGACCAATTGCATATTATTCCCGGACACTAACCAGGGCAGAGCGGAATTATGCTCAGATAGACAGGGAGGCATTAGCAATTGTGGCAGGAGTAAAAAAGTTCCATGACTACCTTTATGGTAGGAACTTTACCATACTGACTGACCACAAACCCCTGTTGGGACTGTTTACCACGGATAAACAGACTCCCCAAATCATGTCGCCCAGAATGCTGAGGTGGTCCATTTTCCTCTCAGCATACTCATTTTCCCTCCAATACAGACCGGGCAAGGACATGGGACATGCTGACGCCCTTAGCAGACTGCCCTTAAACATCACGGAGGAAGACCCTGCCCCTGTGGGACAAATAATGTCCCTACAGGACATTCCGGATTGGCCTCTAACTGCTAAAGACATAGCTGTGGCAACAAATAATGACCACACTTTAAAGAGAATAATGGCCTGGGTCCTGAGTGGGTGGCCAAACGCCAACCCGGATGAAAAATACATTCCCTATTTTAGAAGAAAAGATGAACTGTCAGTTCATTTGGGATGCTTACTGTGGGGAAATCGTGTGGTTATTCCTGGAATCCACAGATCAGCTATTTTAGTAGAATTACATGAAGGACACCCAGGAATAGTACGGATGAAGGCGTTGGCTAGGAGTCACTTGTGGTGGCCAGGACTGGACAACGACATTGAGGAATGTGTTGCCAATTGCCATTTGTGCCAACGTTCTAGGCCAGAACAACAACACATCCGTACGCATAAGTGGGAGTTAGCTAGAAATCCTTGGTCCAGGATTCATATTGACTTTGCTGGACCTTTCCAAGGGTTAACATTTCTGGTAGTGGTTGACAGCTTCTCTAGATGGCTAGAGGTAGTACCAGTCAGTTCAGTAACTTCAGGAAGAACAATACAGGTATTAAGGGGCCTCTTTGCCACTCATGGGTTACCGGATGTAATTGTGTCTGATAATGGGCCACAATTCACATCTATTGAATTTCAGGATTTCCTCAAGGCCAACTCGATTAAACACAAGACATCAGCACCCTTCCACCCATCCACCAACGGCTTGGCTGAACGAAATGTGAGGACCACGAAAGACGCCTTAAAAAGAATCATTCGGGGCGACTGGCATCAAAGACTGGCAGAATTCCTGCTGGCCCAACATACGACCCCATGTTCTGCTACAGGCAAAAGTCCAGCTGAAATGAGGTGGGGAAGGAGACTAACCACCAAATTGGACAGATTACACCCTGACAGACTTCTACCAAGTGCTGAATTGGACATTCCAAATAGAACATTTAAAGTGGGGGATTTAATCTGGGCCAGGAACTATGCCGAGGGGACAAATGGATTCCAGGGGTGGTTACTGAAATATTAGGTCCCCTGTCGTACACTATTGAGGGGGAAGGGAATAGGATAATTAAAAGACACATAGATCAGCTGAGGAAGAGATCTAGTGGATGCTTGCCAGAAGATGGGGACCAAAGTATGTTTGTGGGAAACAGTACATCCAGGTTCAGTGATAACAACACGCCAGAGAGTGAGGTAGAGGAAAGGCAACAAAACTCATCCCCTGGTACCCAACAACAACCATTTAGTCAAATTGACTGGGAAGTACCCCTGTGAAGTAGGCCAGTGACCGCTGATTTTCAAACACAAACCAATACACAAAACAGCAACAGGGAAACATCAGAGTCTGGTAACCAAGAGCCCAGGTCCAACAGAGACAATCAGCCAAGCAGTCAATCAGAAAGAGGGGTCCCTAGCAGCCAGAGTAATAGATACCCTTCTAGAATACATAGGCCACCAAAATATTTAAAGGATTTTGTACAGAAATAACAACAACTGGGGGGTAAGGGGTGTTGTGTATGTAAATAGTTGCTAACAAGAGAATAAACAGATTGCAATACAGCAGGGTTTTGAGCGGGAGATTCAGGTGCAATCATTGGATGCAATAACTAGCAGCGGGAAAATAGACTCCGTTGATTGGTTACAGTTCAAACACTACCTCTATAAAAGGTTGCAACATTTGGCAGTTGCCAGTTGACTTTTGTGTATTCAATAAACTCGTTCATTGTTAAACCACTCTGAGTCCTCGTCTATCAGAACCAAACACCCAGTCTACCATTACCACCAATGCCATGCCCCCTAATAGGCCATGCCCACCCAATGGGCAATGCCCACCCAGCTCCCGAAGATACATAAGTGGGTTTTGGGTTGCAGTTTGGGCGCTCGGTCTCTAAAAGGTTCACCATCACTGGTATAGGGTTTCCTGCCTGAACAGGGGATTGGACTAGATGACCTCCAAAGTCCCTTCCAACTCTGTTATTCTGTTCTGTTCTGTTCTGTGTACTACTGACACTATACCTCACCATATGCTATGTTATCACCAAGCCATCTTTGTAAGCTTCAGTAAGTAACCTGGGAGCAGTTACAGACAAAAGGTGCATTTTTAGGCTATTTTGCACCATTTCTAAGAATTTCTTCTATAGTGCTGATTGGGGAATGTATGCATCTATCTCCAGCTGAGAATCCTCAGCATACATTTACAAAAGCTGAAATTGGTAGAAAACTAGGATTCTTTGGGAGAAGCCAAGTTTAGAAGACTAACCGAAGTTCATGGTTTGTTCCAGTATCTGAAGGGTTGCCACAAAGAAGAGGGAGTCAACCCATTTTCCAAAGCACCTGTAGGCAGGACAAGAAGCAATGGATGGAAAATAATCAAGGAGAGAAACAACCTAGAAATAAGGAGAACAAATAAGGACAAATAACCAGTGGAACACTGGAGGTTTTTAAGAAGAGATTTGTCTGAGCAGGGGGTTGGACTAAAACAGGGGTCCCCATCCCCCAGGCTGCGGTCCTCTAGTGGCCTTTGGCCCATTCAGAACTAGGCCAGAGAAGCGGCAGGTGAATGCACACACATAGCTCCATTTGCACAAGTGGTGGGCAATCATGCTTGCAGCTTGCGCAAATGGAGTTTGTGTGTACACAGTTGCCCACCACTCATCCCCTCTATCCCCACCCCTGCCGGTCCGCCAAGCTGGAAAGGTTGGAGAACACTGGACTAGAAGACGTCAAGGTTCCCTTCCAACTCTGTAATTCTGTTGTTTTCTTATTCTGATGCTTGGCAGATATCAAACCATCATAAACTCTTGTGATATATTTTATATGTCTACAGGAACATTACATAGAATTGCTGGCTGCTTTCTAGACTGCTGGCTCTGTAGGGTAGTTTTGATTTTTTTTCCATACACAAAGGAAAATTTCTTTTTAGATGAGAAACATGTATAAGACAAAAAAAAAGTTATCAGGCTGCCTCCTAATTGTTGTGTCTAAGTCTAACCACACCTTATATTTATATATTTATATTTATATTTATTAAATTTTTATACCGCCCTTCTCCCGAAGGACTCAGGGCAATAAATATCAAAATACGAAATACAAAAGTTAAAAAACATTAAATAATTATGCCCGATGTAATACATTAGTTAAAATCCATATTAAAACCCCAGACCCCAAACCCATCAGACCAGGCCGGCTTGTTCAAATAAATAAGTTTTTAGATCACGTCGGAAGGAGCGAAGGTCAGGGGCCATCCGGAGCTCAACCGGTAAGCGGTTCCACAGGTCTGGTGCACCCACAGAGAACACCCTCCCCCCGGGGGTCACCAGTCAACATTCTCTGATCGGTGGCACCCTGAGGAGGCCCTCTCTGTGGGAGCGCACTGGATGGAGGGAGGTTGACGCCGGCAGCAGGTGTTGCCGTAGGTAATCCGGACCCATGCCATGTAGGGCTTTATAGGTCATCACCAGCACCTTGAATCTCACCTGGAGGGCAACTGGAAGCCAATGCAGCTCATGGAGTAGAGGTGTAACATGGGAGTATCGGGAGACCCCCAACACAACTTGCGTGGCTGCATTCTGCACCAGCTGAAGCCTCCGAGTGGTCCTCAAGGGCAGCCCCATGTAGAAAGCATTGCAGTAGTCTAAACGAGAGGTCACAAGCGCATGAGTGACTGTACACAAGGCATCCCGGTCCAAATAGGGCCGCAACTGGCGCAGTAGGCGAACCTGGGCGAAGGCCCCCCTAGTCACAGCTCCTATATGATCTTCTAAGGAGAACTGTGAATCTAGGAGGACCCCCAAGTTGCGAGCCCTATCTACGGGGGGTAATAACTCACCCCCATAGTAAGAGGTGGAATAATCTGAATTTCCTGAGATGCCAGCACGCACAGCCACTCAGTCTTGTCAGGGTTGAGCCGAAGCCTTAAGAAGAATATGAATTAAATGGAATGGCTTCAGAAAGATTGACAAGGGTAATCAGGTGCCTGGAAATGAAATCCTACAAGCAGACATGTTCAGCTTTAAGAAAAGTAAGTGGGATATGATAACACTTTTCAAGGACTTGAAAAGTGCTATATAAGGTTATGACCACCCAGAGTAAAGAATATGGAATGAGAGTTATGAACTGCAGAAAGGCAGAATCTAATTGAATGTTAACAACAATTTCCTAATGGTGATAGCATGAAGCAGTTGTCTTGGGAGTGGTGTGTTCTCCTTCACTGAATATATTCAAGGGGAAGCTAGACTGTTATCTGTCAGAGATGTTGTAATTTGGATTTCTGAACTGAACAGATGGTTTAATTTGATGGTCTAAAAAGCCCTTTGCAATTCTGTGACCTGGGAAAAATAGATGCTAAATTCAATGCGAATGTAACAATACTGTTTTAGCAAGGTCAGCACAGCAATAGCAGTTTAGCAATAGCACTTAGACCAGGGGTTCCCAACCTTTGGGCACCAGGGACTGGTTCTGTGGAGTGAGGTTTTTCCATGGGCCAGATTGTGTGTGGTTTTGTGTGCTGCCTGCGTCCTGCAGATGGGGGGGGGTTGCTTGTTTGTGTGGCCCGGTTGCTGGCATGCCACGGCTCGGTACCGGTCCACATACCGGGGGCTAGGGATCCCTGACTTAGACCTATATAATGTTTCATAGTGCTTTACAGCTCTCTCTGGGTGGTTTACAATGATAAATATTGCCCCCAACAATCTGGGTCCTCATTTTACTGACCTCAGAAGTACGGAAGGCTGAGTCAACCTTGAGTTGGTCAGGATTGAACTGCAGGCAATGGGCAGAGTCAGCCTGAAATACTGCATTCTAACCAATGTGTCACCATGGCATGAAAAACCAATTACAATATTTGTGGATTATTATAAGAAACAGACTTCACTAGTTATTATTTCCTAGTTTAATCATCATTTCCAAAAAGCTCATCAGCTATATTTGTCAGAAGACCTTCTAACCAGAATCTGGTTATTGCTCTTAGCAACAACAACAACAAAAATAAAGTAGACATTTGGCAAGAGCCTTGGTGGAGCAGTGGGCTAATGCCTCCTTAAGTAACACCAGCTGCCTGCAATTAGTGCAGGTTCGCATCCCACCAGGCTCAAGGTTGACTCAGCCTCCCATCCTTCCGAGGTAGGTAAAATGAGGACCCAGATTGTTGGGGGCAATTAAGCTGACTTTGTAATAATGCCGCTTGCGGGGGGGGGAAAGCCCTAATAAGCAAGCATATACATAGAATGAAGGCTACTGCTAAGCTTGTAAGCCACCCTGAGTCTTCGGAGAAGGGCGGGATATAAATAGAATTAAAACAAAACAAACAAAAACAAGATTCTGTTGGCGAAGTCTTCCACAAATGTAGAGCATTTGTTTCTCTGCTGAATTCACCTGTAATAGAAGTCAATCCTTGGTTCTTATTCCTAGTAATAAACACGGTGCTTCTGCCCAGTTCCTTGAACAATTTATATGGCTGGCCATGTTGCTGCTACAAGTCTGTTAGTGGCTAATGTAAATTAAAATTAACCCCTTCCACACACAATTTAGGAAAAAAAACAAACCATGATAACATCAATACAGCACAGCTGAGATCTTGCATTGGACAACTATAACACTAGGCTCACCTAATTAATCATCTGGACCAGTGCTTGGTGCAGTCCAAAGGAGGGAATGGATTTGTTCGCTATTTCTCTGGATGCAAGACCAGAGCAAAGGGTTGAACCTACAAGGAAGAAAATTCAGGTTAAGATATTAGGAAGAATTTCCTGATCATACAGCTAGTCCTCATCTTACAACCACAACTGGGACTAGACCAGCCTTTGGATATGTCTCCCTTTCTGCAGACGAAACATACCCAGAACCTTAGGATCTTCTATGATTTGGGAGTACTTCTGAAGTAAGACAAGTTTTCTGTTCCACAACTTCCCATCTGTGTCTTATGGAGATTCTCAGTTCTGAACTGAAGAAGCTTCTTGGATTAGAAGTGAAATGTCTTCAAGGAAAAACAAAATCCAATTGCCTTTTGAGAAAGCACTTTTGGGATAGCTTTCCATCATTCTGAAGATTCACTATCTACACCTTATGATCAGGTTTAGAGGGAGCGCTTACTGGTGTGGGAAGTCAGCTCCCCAGAGAAGGAAATATTAAAAAGGGCAGGAAAATATATTTCCTAAAAGGATCTTAAAGAGACAGAAAAAGCATGCCCAGTTTTTCTTAATAGCCCCAAGTCTCCCTCCCCCAAGCGGAAAGCAACTCTATAGAAATGCAGATGTAAACCATTCAGGAAGGTTGAAGCTAAGAAGACTTCAGACTTCTAAAATCTACATACCCCTGCCCCAGGGAGGTGGCCTTGGACAGACAACCAGCAAGAATCCTAGAGTGGCACACCTAGGCTCAGGACAGAATACATGACAAAGGAAATACAAAGCTTGAAACAGGAAATAACTCCAGACAATAGAGTCCAGGGGGTATAAAAACCCACTACCCACATGTGCTCACCCCTTCTTTTCCTGTTGGATCCATCTTTCTGTCTGCCTTTCCTCTGCAATATACTACAACCTTCTTCCCAAAGCAGTTGCCATGTTTATTCCCCGCTTGGAGGAACCATGATGGAGACTTTTCTTCCTACAATTGGAAGGAAGGAAGTTACAGGCCAGTGGAAAGTTGATGGTGTAGTGCAGGGGTGTCAAACTGCTGGCCCACGGCTGGATGCATCATAGCAAAACTGTGCCCACCCTATTGCCCGCAGTGGGAAAAAAGTCATGATATGTCATGACACGTCACGTGATGTTGTGAGTTTGACACCCCTGGTGTAGTGGAAGTAGGAGCTTCACAGTCTTATCTCCTTTGTAACTAAATTTAAGGACACCATATTCTATCCTTGTGACTTTCACTGGCATTCTTCTTTGAAAGAATTCACCATAGTAAATTGTCTTTCATCAAGCTAAATAAGAACAGAGAGAAAAACTAGGATGGGGCTAAAAAAAGATGCCTTTGAGTAGAACTCAGTTTCTGATTGCGTGATTGAGGGATTCTTGGTAGCATTATAAAAGTGGTTTGCCATTGTATTCTTAGCACCATTTTTAGATAACATTAAAATATAAAAAGGGAAGATTTGATTTTTGCTGCTTTAGTTATATGTAGAGCAATAGCACACTGATATAAAAAGATTTACAAAATGGTGGAGGGGTGGAGGAATATTTAGAAAATCAGTAGAGATACATAGAAGAAAGCTATATTCTATCCCATTTTAAAATATGAGGTTAGGGGATTGTATTGCATCCTATATTTTCGAACTCAGCATATTGGATGGCAGATCCCCCACCCCCAAATCAAATTTTCAAACCAGGAATTATGAATTTTAGTGACATTTTTCATTTTAATATATACTGCTGTTCATATTTTTAGATAAAGCCTTTGTTCTTAATTGAATAGCCTCAAGCTGAAGTAATATACATGTTCATTTATCTTCTATGGTTATTGATATAAAATTACTGAAAGCTAAGCTTTTCAGCCAATCTCGTCTTTTGTACTTGGGCCTGCAATGCTATTCATTTACAACAATAAGACAAAAAGGAAATCATTAATGAGGTTACTTGTTTATATTCCAGGCTGAATAGTGTCAATATCTTTCCCCGTGAAATATGGCCTTAATTTTGTTGAACTGAAACCCTGATGGTGTTTTACAGTCAATTAGCTTTTAGTGTGATTGCTGCTTGCTGCATAAACTAGCAGATTGTCTTGACTGTGTTGACCAATATGAGAAGAATTTGGGCTGAGTTTTATGCAGTGATTTTCAAATTGTGATCTGAGGTTTTCCACTCCTGTTTGTGTGCCATGTCAACTGGACAGAATCTGCTCAGCACTTCCCAGCCTGTTTCTTCATTTCTTCATGTCTGTCGAATGGCCTGGTGGCCCAGTGGTGGAACTCTCACTTCACAATCAGGATGCTGTGAGTTCAGTCCTAGAGAGTGGCGGATATTTCTCTGGATGCAAATAAAAAATATCTGCTGTGAGCTCCATGTAGTCATCAGGGAGGGCATCCGGCCAGTAAACTCTCAGCTCCATTCAGTCGCCCTGACTCCACCCTGTTGAAAGGGATTACAGGATCATTAGAAGAAGAAAAAAAATGAACATGTCTCTAGTGCAGTTAGTATTTGTGCACTACGATTCAGTGGTGATCAAACAACTGAAAAGGCAACAAGTGAGTAGGAAATACAGTGATGGATTTCTATAAATGGGATTTCATTGGGCTGAAGAGACACTTGTTTCTAGATGTCTGAGTCATATCTTATGAAACTTTGTCAAAGGTGTTATGAAGGTTGAAATATAAGGCATGAAGTTCATAAAACAATTCAAAGACTAAATACAAAGTAAATGTGATACATATGATTTCTGTTTCTTTGTATGAAACTTTAGCTGGAATGAAACTTAAGGAAGTTCGGTAGGGAAATCAATTAAGAATATATTAGCTGGGAAAGACAATCTCGGATTGTTACTAAATATGTTTAGCCCCCAAATATGCAAGAATGTTAAATTTTAGTTATCTCTTCCTTTCACCAGAAAAGCAAGATGATATTCACTTAGTGGTAACTAATTTTCCTAACATCTCCATTTCATTTATCTTATACAGTTCCTCTCTAATGGTGTTGTCAGCCCTAATCTTGTACAGAGAAATATGGAGGTTCTGTCAGGAAGACAAGGTTGATATTATTGGCAGTAGTTAAGTGTTGCAGTTAATGGAATAGTCCCTGAGATCTATCTTTCTTTCTTTCTTTCTTTCTTTCTTTCTTTCTTTCTTTCTTTCTTTCTTTCTTTCTTTCTTTCTTTCTTTCTTTCTTTCTTTCTTTCTTTCTTTCTTTCTTTCTTTCTTTCTTTCTCTCTCCCTCCCTCCCTCCCTCCCTCCCTCCCTCCCTCCCTTTTCCCTCCCTCCCTCCCTCCCTTCATCTATCTATCTATCTATCTATCTATCTATCTATCTATCTATCTATCTATCTATTTATCTATCTATCTATCTATCTATCTATCTATCTATCTATATATCTATCTATCTATCTTTCTATCTATCATCTATCTATTGCAACACCTGAAGAAAAAATGAACCAGCTCTAATCAGAAACTAATTCTATTGATTGATTGATTGATTAAATTTATATGCCGCCCTTCTCCCCAAGAACTCAGGGCGGCTCACAACAATAAAAATTAAAAAACATAAAGTACAAAATTTTAAAAAAGAATTAAACAATGGATGTAATAAATAAATGACAATTTAACCCAATAAAACCAAATTTAAAACCATAGTTAGTCCAGGCCCGCTTGTTGGAACATCCATGTCTTCCAGTCACGGCGGAAGGACCGAAGGTCAGGGGCCATCCGCAGCTCTGAAGGCAGTTCATTCCAGAGGGTCAGCGTGCCCACAGAGAAGGCTTGCCCCCTGGGGGTCACCAGCCGGCATTGCCTAGCCAGTGGAACCCTGAGGAGGCTGACTCTGTGGGAGCAAATCGGGTGGTGTGAGGTTGACAATGGCAGCAGGTGGTCTCGCAAGTACCCCAGGCCTAAGCCATGTAGGGCTTTAAAGATAATTACCAGCACCTTGAATCACACCCAGAGGGCAACTGGAAGCCAATGCAGCTCATGCAGGAGTGGTGTAACATGGGAGTATTGAGATCCTCCCATAAGCACCCGCGCGGCCACATTTTGCACCAGCTGAAGCCTCCGGGTACACTTCAAGGGCAGTCCCATGTAATCCAGGCAAGAAGTGACAAGGGCGTGGGTGACCGTGCATAGGGCATCTCGGTCCAAAAAGGGGCACAACTGGTGCACCAGGTGAACCTGTGCAAAGGGCCCCCTGGTCACAGCAGTTAGATGATCTTCCAAGTTAAGCCGTGAATCCAGGAGGACACCCAAGTTGCAGGCCCTTTCTGAGGGGGGAAGTACCTCCCCCCATCAAAAGAGATGGAACATGTTGGACAATACGAGATGCCGGTATCCACAGCCACTCAGTCTTGGAGGGGTTCAGCCTGAGTCTGTTCCTTCCCATCCAGACCCACACTGCCTCCAGGCACTGGGACATCATGTCAAGGGCATCACTGGGTTCGCTCGGGATGGAGATGAACAACTGGGTATCATCCGCATATTGGTGATACCTCACCCCAAAGCCATGGATGATCTCACCCAGCGGCTTCATATAGATGTTAAATAGGAGGGGGGAGAGAACCGACCCCTGAGGTACCCCACAGGAAAGGGGGCTCGGGGTAGATCTCTGCCCCCCTGCCAATATGAACTGCGAATGACCCGAGAGGTAGGAGGAGAACCACCATAAAACAGTGCCTCCCACTCCCAACCCCTCAAGCTGTCACAGCAGGATACCATGGTCGATGGTATCAAAAGCTGCTGAGAGGTCAAGTAGGACCAGGACAGAGGAGCAACCCCTGTCCCGGGCCTGCCAGAGATCATCTACCAGTGCGACCAATGCCATTTCCGTACTGTAACTGGGCCTGAAACTGGACTGGTATTGAAATTCTGTTAGGAAAAAACACCTTTGTCTCACTCACTGTTCACTGTTATTGGCCTTGTGGAAGGTTAATCGGTTGGGGACTCCACATATCTCAAGAGACATACTGTTACACAATAGAGAGTCTCCTTATGGTTCCTACCCCCTTCACTTTGTGTCCCCTTCAGGATGAGCCAGTCAGGAAATATGGTCCTGTGAATCATTGGGAATCAAGTCAAAGGTTTTTTTATTTTTTTAATCCCATTTATATCCTGTCCTTCTCCGAAGACTCAGAGCAGCTTACAATCTAAAGCACAAATCAATGTGCTTAGCAATCGCCTTCATTCTATGTATATGCCTGCTTATTAGGGCTTTCACCCCCCCAAGCGGCATTATTATAAAGTCAGCTTATTGCCCCCAACAATCTGAGTCCTCATTTTACCTACCTCGGAAGGATGCAAGGCTGAGTCAACCCGGTGGGACGTGAACCTGCACTAATTGCAGGCAGCTGGTGTTACTTAAGGAGGCATTAGCCCACTGCTCCACCAAGGCAAAGTTAATGCAATGGATTCCATACACAGGTTGAGATACAATTCATATTTATCCCATCAGAGATTTCTTTACACATTGTATATCAAGATCATTCCATGCATACTAAAAAAATAATATTTATTTATTTATTTATTTTATTTAATACTATTTCTATACCGCCCTTCTCCCGAAGGACTCAGGGTGGTGAACAGGGCAAGAATAAAAATACAGATTACAAAAGTTAAAACAAGATTAAATAAATGCCCGCATACTAAAATACATCTTTAAAACCTAATAAAATAACAATAGCACCCCCCCCAATCCCCTCATCAGGCCAGGCCAGCTTGTTTAAAAAAGTATGTTTTTAGCTCGCGGCGAAAGGAGCGAAGGTCGGGCGCCATCCGGAGCTCAACCGGTAGCTGATTCCATAGCTCCGGGGCGCCCACAGAGAAGGATCTCCCCCTGGGGGCCACCAGTCGACATTCTCTGACCGGTGGCACCCTGAGGAGGCCCTCTCTGTGGGAACGCACAGGGCGGAGGGAAGTCGATGCCGGCAGCAGGTGTTCCCTCAGGTACTCCGGACCCCTGCCATGTAGGGCTTTGAATACCATTACTAGTACCTTGAATCTCACCCGGAAGGCAACTGGTAACCAATGCAGCTCACGGAGCAGAGGTGTAATGTGGGAGTATCGGGAGACTCCCAACACAACTCTCGCGGCTGCATTCTGTACCAGTTGGAGCTTCTGGGTGGTCCTCAAGGGCAGCCCCATGTAGAGAGCGTTGCAGTAGTCTAGTCGAGAGGTAACGAGCGCATGAGTGACCGTGCATAGATCATCCCGGCTTAGATAGGGCCGCAACTGGCGCACCAGGCGAACCTGGGCGAAAGCCCCCCTAGTCACAGCTCCTATGTGGTCTTCCAGGGTGAGCCGTGAATCTAGGAGGACTCCCAAGTTGCGAGCCCTATCTACGGGGGGTAATAGTTCACCCCCCATAGCGAGAGGTGGAATGTCCGAATAAACCCGGGATGAAGGTATGCAAAGCCACTCGGTCTTGTCGGGGTTGAGTTGAAGTCTGTTCCTCCCCATCCAGACCCGAACTGCCTCCAGGCAACGGGACATCATGTTGAGGGCATCACTGGGGTGGTTTGGGGTCGAAAGGAAAAGCTGGGTATCATACCCAACTCCAAAACCACGAATGATCTCACCCAGCGGTTTCATATAGATGTTGAACAGGAGAGGCGAGAGGACCGACCCCTGAGGAACTCCACAAATGAGAGACTTCGCGGTCGACCTCTGCCCTCCTGCCAACACCGACTGCGAACGTCCCTGGAGATAGGAGGAGAACCACTGTAAAACCGTGCCTCCCACTCCCAATCCCCTGAGACGCCGCAGCAAGATGCCATGGTCGATGGTATCGAAAGCCGCTGAGAGGTCTAATAGGACCAGAACAGAGGAATGCCCCCTGTCCCGAGCCCTCCAGAGATCATTCACTAGTGCGACCAATGCCGTCTCCGTGCTGTACCCGGGCCTGAAACCCGATTGGTACGGGTCTAGATAATCCGCTTCATCCAGGACCAGAGGGAGCTGATGTGCCACCACACTCTCAACAACCTTCGCAAGAAAGCGAAGGTTGGAGACAGGACGAAAGTTGTTCAATACAGCTGGGTCCAAGGCAGGCTTCTTGAGGAGAGGCCTCACCACCGCCTCTTTCAAGATGGCGGGGAAGCTACCCTCGCTCAGCGAAGCCGATATAACTGCCTGGAACCAGCTGCGTGTCCTCTCCCGGGCTGCATAGACCATCCAGGAAGGGCACGGGTCCAATAAACATGTGGTGGTGCTCAGCCTCCCCATGATCCTGCCCACTTCCTCCGGAGTCACAGAATCAAACTCCTCCCAGGTGATATCGACAAGACCGCCCGCGTCCTGCTCGACAGACTCTGCCCAGTCAGAGTCCAGACCGGTCCGAATCCGAGCGATTTTGTCCGACAGATGCTGGTTAAACTCCTCGGCACGACCCTGCAAGGGTTCCTCCCTCACCTCCTGATTCAGGAGGGAGCGAGTCACCCTAAACAGGGCGGCTGGGCGATTATCTGCGGACGCGATAAGGGTAGCGAAGTGGTTAGACCTCGCCTCCCTTATCGCAGCGAGATAAGACCTAGTATAGGTTCTTAGTCGCAATTGGTCGGATTCGGATCGGCTGGATCTCCAACCGCTCTCTAGGCCCCGTCTCCGGCGCTTCATCTCCCGGAGCTCCACGGAGAACCATGGAGCTCGACGGGATCTGCACCGGGTCAGGGGCCGCAGGGGTACAACTCGGTCAAGAGCCTCAGTGGCTGCCCTTTCCCAGGCTTCCACTAAGGCATCTGCTGAGCTGTGAGCAAGGGAGGCAGGTGGGGACCCCAGCGCCGCATGGAACCTCTGGGGATCCATTAAGCATCTGGGGTGGTACCATTTAATTGGTTCCACACACCCATGGCGGGGGGTGGCACAATGGAAGACCAGCCGCAGGAGATGATGATCAGTCCATGACAGGGGCATAACAATTAGGGAGCCCCCACCAAGATCATCTAACCACCGTCCAGATAAGAAAACTAAGTCAAGAGTGTGGCCTCCCTCATGAGTCGGTCCCGAAATTACTTGCGTCAGGTCCATGGCCGTCATGGAAGCCATGAACTCCCGAGCTAACTCAGATGATCCTCCCAGCGATGGTAGATTGAAGTCCCCCAAAACTATAAGTTTCGGGAACTCAATCACCAACCCAGAGAGGACATCGAGAAGCTCAGGCAGGGCTGCTGCTATGTGACTAGGTGAAAGGTACACCAGCAGCAAGCCCAACTGCGCACCAGGGCCGCATCTCAAAAAGAGAGACTCACACCCGACTATCTGGGGAACGGTGGCCTCCCGCGGACACAAGGTCTCCCTCATGACAACAGCCACACCCCCACCCCTACCCTGAGCCCGAGGCCGGTGTAACACCTGGAAACCTGGTGGGCAAAGGTCAACCAGAGGAATCCCTCCCTCTGGGCCCAACCAAGTCTCCGTGATGCAAGCCAGGTCCGCCTGCTCACCCTCAACCAAGTCACGGACGAGAGGAGCTTTATTAGCGACAGACCTGGCATTCAAGTACACCAGCCGGAGCTCAGGAGGCTGCACATCCTCATTCCCAGAGTCCCGGGGCGGAGCCAGAGGGTCGGAGTGCCCCACCGCTTTTAAGCAGCGGAGAGGCCTTCCCTGAGGACGATACGGCCCTCTGCTCCTGCACCTGCTGCCATTCCCTAACGTCGTGGGAATAGGTATTCCCACGACCAGCCCTGGAGCCCCGGAGGCAACCGACCCCCGCTCCTCCCCCCCGCGAACCACCTTGGCACTGGCCTGAACAGATGTTGTTGGACTGCCCCCCTTGTCCAAACAACCAAAAAGAGTGACCTCCCCCCTCCCTAGCCTCCTAAAAAATTAGAAAGAAAACTAATCAGGGGCCTCCTATTGGGTTTCCGTCGAAGGCCCCTACCCGTGCCCAGCCATCTCTCGGGGTCCCAATAAATGGGCCCTTCCTTGAGATCGTAAACGGCTAGAAAGGCGGGTCGCACCCAGGAAGGGGGAGCACCCCTGAGGGCGAGCAAGTCCGTGCAAGAATATTTAAGGAAAGGCACAAGGAGTAGTCCAAGTAGAAGGCAGTCCATAGTTGATGATCAGTCAGTAAGGAGGATCTAACAGAGGGTAAATAGGTGTCCCAGACCTCTGCCCAGCTGCTGCCACTCAGCTGGGTAAACCCCCCAAGCAGGCCGACCACCGTCCTCTCACGATGGCTGCCGAGCCAATTCCCGGGGGGGAGGTGGTGGTCTGAAACAACCACTCCGGATATGGCATGCCTCCTAGAGCTCTCACCTCTAGGGGCAGCAGATGTAAGTTCAAGCCACCCTCTCACGGTGGCTAATATCCAGGATCCTCTGTGTCCTTTGGGGATGATGTGTAAAAGGCAAGCCATCATAGTTCTCATAGTCTGGTCAGCTAACGGCGAGGTCCCCCGCTGCTCCGCCATTCCAGAAGGATGTACCTGACCACAACTCCATGGGCCCTCAGTTCTATAGTCATTGGGGCCTTCCAGAGTGTGATCAATAGGGTCTGATTCCCCCACGTCTACTGATTTCCCCGGAGCCCCCTCAAAATCCAGCAGCACCAACCAGATCCCAACAGGTGCGATGGAGAGCATAGATCTTCCAGGATCCTCCGGACTAACCAGGATCCACTGGGCTCCACTGGGCTCCACCGGGGTTAACCGGCTAACCCAGGAGCTTTCGGGGCCACCAGGAACGATGGGGATGCCAGGCCATCTGGACCATGAGGAACAGACAGAGGAGAAGGCAGGTCGGCCAACACCCCCGCCGAACCATCGGGGCCGCTGCCATTGCCGGAGCGCCGCTACAGACGCCACCACCGCCATCACCGCTACCACCAGGGCGCCGCCAAGCCACAAGCGATTCAGAAGAGGCCATCGCCGCCGCGGATGGAAAACGGGCCGAAAAGGCCCAGGCGGCCGCGGGACAAATGGCCCGAGCAAAGCCGGCCAGACCGCAACAGTCAATGACAAAGTGGCCCAGAACGGCCCGGGAGTAATGCCGCCGCCGGCGTCGCCGTCGCCATTGAAATGGGCCGAAGCGCCATCGTCGACAAAGTCAGGAGCAGAGCCAGGCCGGTCCAAGGAACGGCCCAAAGCAACCCGCAAATGCCTCCATCGAAGCCAGCAAAAGTTGGGAGCCATCCAAAGATGCCAGCTCCGTCGCCGCCGAAAAACACCGCCGCTGGCTGCCGAAAGCACCAAACGCCGCTGAAAGAAGCTCGGAGGCCGCCAACGCAGTGGAGAAATGCCGCGAGTATCCAGGCCGGCTAGTAGCAGGCCAGCAGCCCAGCGGAACGCCGACCAGGTTAGTAGGCAGCAAAAAGCTTTTGTCCAGCTGCCTGAATCGCTGCCGACGCACTTCACCCCAACCCAGAGGGTATAAAACACCCCTGAGGGGCTCCTAGGATGCCTCTCTCTTTAGACATACAGAGCTCAGCCTAACACGACCGCCTGCACGTCCGCCATTTTGGGCTTAACACCGTAGCAATCAATTTTATAAATACAACAGGGATTTATTAACAAAGTTATTAAGTTGGAAAAATGAATGGGTGGCTTATACGGTCCCATGATTAATGACCCTCCCATAGATACAATAGCAGGCATTAGCTTCCCCAAAGTGTAACTTTCTTTTGAAGCTACCAGACCTTAAACAAAATACGTGATCAATAATGTTTTGTTTGCTACATGATGCATCATTAATTCCACAGGGATTACTTTAAAATATTTAAACTGATAAATAAAAGTAGGAAAACAACAGATAAAGATCCCATACACATAAAACCCTAATTTTACAAAAAGCAAGGGAAAAAGTAATAGACACAGATAAAAGAAAAGTACCTCATCATTTATATTTAGGTTCAGAACTCTTACTGGTGAGTCACTACATTTTTTTCTACATTTCATGCTTTTACCTTGCTGAAATTTAAATTAAATATCTGAAACAAATTCCATCGAGCTTAAACTGCTACACTGTAAGTGTAAAACTCAAGGATAAGTGCTTCAGATTTCAAGCCAATTGCTTTAAAAGCATTGTAAGGGGTAAGCAACATCTGAAAAATAGGTAATTTGCTTTGAATTAGAGTACAACATATCGCTGTTAAAAACAATTTTTTTTCAGATGAGACCAAATATCATTACACCATGATTTTATTTAGCAGGTACAGCTCTGAGTTGTTTTGATTGCTATCACATGCAGTGGGTGCTGACAGTTGTGTTTTAGGACAACATAGAATACTATCTAAGCAGGAAATAAGACAAAAATAATTTTACTGCACTTCCTTGTTACTCCTTTTTTTCTTAAAGAAAAAAAATAGTTATTTCATTTATTCTATTGAGATAAAACTTTTTTAAAAAGTGAATGTAATCAATTGCATATTAAAGTAGCTTCTTTTAAATTTCTATTATTCACTAGCCTGTTAATAAAACAAGCTTGCTCCAAAACTCAACAAAGCTTAAAATAAGATAGTGAAATGTATGAAAATCATTTTCAAAGAACAGAGTATAGTAAAATAATAGTCTTCTAACATATGTATTGCTTGGTTTATACTTGATAAATTTACTAATTGCTTAGTTATCTCTGTGTTGCTCTATGACCATAATATAGATTTGATTTGATTAGTTATCCCACATTTAAATCAAAGGTCTGCTGTTCCTCTTCAGCTGCATCCATAGTTATCGCTTGTCCCATTATTTGAACTGGCTGGTAAGTGTTTTTAAAGGATAGAGGAGACCCTTCTGAGGTAATTCTGAGGTAATTCCTTCTGAGGTAATTCCTGATCCATTGTCAATCCTCCCAGGTAAACCAGACAGGAAATATGAACAGATGAGTTAATTCACCTTTATTATAAGATTAGATTTATAGAATCTTGCAAGTCTGAAAACACCATTACTTTTAACTGCCTTACTTTAGGAACAATCTTTTTAAAGTTTTTTTCTTTGCTCATTAAACAGTTGTGGGCTCCTCTCTCTTTCATCTGATTGTTCCTTAGACAGCATCACTTCCCTTCATCCCTCAAAGTGATCCCCACATACAGAACAGTCATTAGCTTCCTCAATATCATCAGCAAGATATACGGAAAACACTTTGAAGTTATGCTCCGGGATTAGATGGACTCAGATAATATATTGGTTGAGGAACAAACTGGATTTAGAACAAGTCATTCCATCTCTGACCATGCTCTAATTCTAATTCTTCTAAAGCATGGGCTTCATTCTAGGCAGATGTCATAGACTTTGGAGCAGCTTTCCATCTGGTTTTTAAATCCAACATGTGGCACAAATTGTACAATACTTCTGTAGGCAGAAGACTGCTATTAATACTTAATATAATCTATGATAAAAACACCATAAATGTTACATGTAGTTCCCAAGGACATTATGCCAACAAGGCCCTTGTTAGCGGAGGCTCTATTCTTGTTCCACTGTTGTTCAAATACTATGCAAATATTTGAAAATTGTATCATCATCTACTCTGATTGCAATTATGACTAAGTCTGCCATTTGTACCACTTTTAGGATATGGCAACATCCGAGTACCACCAGTCGCCTAGCATGACCAAAGAAAAAGGAAAAAAGTGATGAAGTACAGGTAGTCCTCAACTTACAACAGTTTCCTTAGTGACTGTTCGAAGTTACAATGACACTGAAAAAAGTGCCCCCCCCAAGCCACAGCTGAGCAAGACACCTGCCTGCCCTCTGGGTGGCACTCTTCCTCCTTTCTGAGGTTTGTGAGCATTTCTGTTGAGGATTGGCAGTGGGGGTGGGGTGGGGGGTGTTTGGTTTTTATTCCTATTTACTGCTAAGCTTGTAAGCCGCCCTGAGTCTTTGGACAAGGGCGGGATATAAATGGAATTAAAATAAAATAAAAAAAATTCCCCCCTGTCTGCTGGGTGGTTGCAGCAGGTTTTGGTCACTTCACATGACCCTGGGACACTGTGACCGTCATAAATATGAATCAGTTGCCAAGCATCTGAATGTAAATCACAAGACCCTGGAGATGCTGCAACATTCCAGCTGATCGGTGCTTCTTCAGGGCTTAGCAGAATCACCAGGAGCAGTGCTGAGCTCCAGCTGGAGCCTGGCGCTGATCCTGGCGCTTCCGCTGAGCCCTGACAGCCCTGCAGCTCCAGCCATCTCTCGCTCAGGCTTGTGCGGTGCTGCCAACGGTTCACCTCATTCCCCTCCCCTGCCACCACTTTTCTAGGATGGTCACGTACCACCTGCCAGGTGCCAAAGTACCACAGGTGGTACCCATACCACTGGTTGAAAAGCCCTGGCTTAGACATCATCATACGTATTGAAAAGAAGACCCAGAATTTTGACCAACCACAACATTATCTTGACATTTCCTGACTAATGATGCTCCCTTAGCTATTTTTTTTAAATTCATGGCAACCTCTCTCTCTCTCTTCCCCCCCTCAAATAATCTGCAGGACAATATTGCTGGTGACCACAGTTCCCTTTGTATTGTCCTTCTGTTGTGCAAAGAGGTATTTCCTTTTGTTCATTCCATTTCAGAGACTGCCTCTGAATTTGCTGTTGTCTTAACCAACCCAGTGATGCCCTCATCGTGATGTCCCGTTGCCTGGAGGCGGTTCAGGTTTGGATGGGAAGAAACAGGCTTCGACTCAATCCTGCCAAGACTGAGTGGCTGTACATACCGGCATCTCGGGTGAATCATTTTTGTCCATCATTAACGATGGGGGATGAGGTGTTACCCCCCGTTGATAGGGCTCATAACTTGGGCATTCTCCTGCATTCACGGCTCAGTTTGGAAGATCATATAGGAGCTGTGATCAGGGGGGCTTTTGCCCAGATTCGTCTGGTGTGCCAGTTGCGACCCTATTTGGACCGAGATGCCCTACGAAACAGTCATTCATGCGCTCGTTACCTCCCGGTTAGACTACTGCAACGCTCTCTACATGGGGCTGCCCTTGAGGACCACACAGAGGCTTCAGCTGGTGCAAAATGCAGCTGCGCAAGTAGTAATGGGAGTTTCCCGATACTCTCATGTAACCCCTCTTCTCCGTGAGCTGCATTGGCTTCCAATTCTCCTCCGGGTGAGATTCAAGGTGCTGGTGATGACCTATAAAAAGCCCTAAATGGCATGGGTCCAGATTATCTCAGGGAGCACCTGCTGCCAGCATCAGTCTCCCAGCGTCCTGTGCGCTCCCACAGGGAGGGTCTCCTTAGGGTTCCGCCAGTTAGGGAATGCCGACAGATGGTTCCAAGGGGGAGGGCATTCTCTGTGGGCGCACCTGCCCTATGGAACGAACTGCCGGTAGAACTTCGGACTGCCCCAGACCTTTGCTCGTTTCGCCGGGACCTTAAAACTTGGTTGTTTGATCTTGCTGGCCTGGACTGAGGGGGTTTTAATTTAATTTTAATTTAATTTTAATGTTAATTTAATTTTAATTTTAATTTTTAATTTTAATTTTAATTTGTTTAATTGTGGGCTAGTCTTATTTAATTCTATTTTAAAGTGTACTTATTTGTATTGTTTTAACTCGCTCTGTAAACCGCCCTGAGTCCTTCGAGAATAGGGCGGTATATAAAATCAATCAATTAAATAAATAAATAAATAAATAAATAAATAAATAAATAAATAAATAAATAAATAAATAAATAAATAAATAAATAAATAAACTTTGGGTCATACAGTTTGTCACTTGGCTTCTTATTTTGACAAGGAGATTTTCATGGATTTTGTTTATACGTGTTGACTCTGAAGGAAATCTTGATTTCATTATAATAGGAACAGGAAACAGTACATAAAAATGGAGAAGTTGCCTTGGTTTCTGAAACTGAGTATTTCTTCTGTTTCCAGCAGAAAGTATCATAACAAGCATCTTGAGGAAAAGCAGTCCCTATGACACACTCAGTCAAGAAGATCAGCCAACTGGTTTTCTTCTCTTATTTTCTACGACAGGCTGCATTGTGAATAAACAGAAGACTTCTATTTCCAGGCTGCGTAATTAACCTGCCATCTTTCACAAGAGATATATCCCTTCAGGAAAAAAAATAAACTACAGTTGAAGGAAATAAAGGCCTGATCATCAATTAAAAAACTAGATTCCTGACAAAGCTTCTGTTCTTGATTGTGCCTTCTGTGGCACAGGGGTGCTTCCCTGCAATAAAGCAAGGTGCTCTGCTGAACCTGGAGCCAGTACATCACTGATCACAAACAGGCTTTAGAGTGCAATAAAAGGGAAAAAAAACAAAGCAAAACACTGAGCAACACCTACGCTTTTCCCCAAAATTTAATGCATTAGAGAATTACAGGAGGATGAAACAAACCAACTAACAAAAAAACAATTCTTATCATATGTGCTGAAGCATATTCTTTACATTGGATTTGTTGTCGAGTTTGTAAGAGGTGGCATGCAAACACAGAATAACAGAGTCGGAAAGGACCTCGGAGGTGTTCCAGTCCAAGGTCCTCCTCAGGCAGAAAACTCTATATCATTTTGGGCAAATGGCTGTCCAATCTCTTTTTAAAATCCTCCCATAATAGAGCATTCACATTCGCAAGTCAGTCCAATGATTAATTGTCCTGTCAGGAAATTTCTCCTTAGTTCTAGGTTGCTTTTCTCTTTGATTAGTTTCCATCATTTATTTATTTATTTATTTATTTATTTATTTATTTATTTATTTATTTATTAATGGGACTTATATCCTGCCCTATCTCCCGAAGGACTCACGGCGGCTAACAACAATAACATATAATAAGTACAGAAATTAAGATAAAATTAAAATTAAAGTCATCTGTGCAATAAATTAAAATTAAAAATTAAAAATAAATTAAAAATTGTAAACATAATTAAAATGCCTGTCAGTCCAGGTCAGCCAGGTGGAAAAGGAGTGTTTTGAGGCCGCGGCGAAAGGACCGGAGATCTTGGGCCATCAGAAGCTCAGGGGGGAGCTGATTCCATAGGACTGGCGCTCCCACAGAGAAGGCCCTTTCCCTGGGGTTCGCCAGCCAACATTGTCTAGCCAACGGTACCCTGAGGAGGCCTTCTTTGTGTGAGCGTACTGGGCGATGGGAATTCGTTCCCGGTAGCAGATGGTCCTGCAAGTATCCCGGGCCTAAGCCATGTAGGGCTTTAAAGGTAAGTACCAGCACCTTAAATCTCACCCAGAGGGCAACTGGTAACCAATGCAGCTCATGGAGCAGAGGTGTTATATGGGAGTATCGGGGAGCTCCCATCACTACCCGTGCAGCCGCATTCTGCACCAGCTGAAGCCTCCGGGTGGTTTTCAAGGGCAGCCCCATGTAGAGAGCATTGCAGTAGTCTATACGGGAGGTAACGAGTGCGTGGGTGACTGTACGTAGGGCATCTCGGTCCAGAAAGGGGCGCAATTGGTATACTAGGTGAATCTGGGCAAATGCCCCCCTAGCTACGACTCCAATATGATCTTCAAAACTGAGTCGTGAATCTAGGAGGATGCCCAGATTGCGTGCTCTATCAACAGGAGGTAACATCCCTCCTCCTATAATCAAAGATCATTGCTTCTTGTCCAGCCTTCTTTGGAGAATAGGTTGACCCCCTCTTCTTTGTGGCAGCCACAGCCCATTAGACTACTATCTTGTCACCCCTAATTCTTCTTTTCATTAAACTAGACACACCCAACTCCTGCAACCGTTCTTCATATGTTTTAGCCTCCAGTCCCCTAATCATCTTTGCTGCTCTTCTCTGTATTCTGTCTAGAGTGCCAAATATTGTTGTAACCAAAACTGGATGCAATATTCCAAGTGTGGTCTTATTGAGGCATTATAAAATGGTATGATTTTGTTGTGCCTGATGTGAAGTTAGATAGAATCATAATGTGATTTTTTTATTATTAACTGGATAAGTGTATGCAGACCCAGATTGTTTTGCACCATTTTACGACCTTTCATGCCACAGTTGCAGTGAATCATTGCAATTGTTTAGTTAGTAAAATGGTTTTTAGGTGAATCTGGCTTCCCCATTGACTTTGCTTGTCGGAAGTTTGCAAAAAGTGATCATGTGTCCCTGGGATACTGCAAGTATCATAAATATGAACCAGTTGCCAAGCATCTGAAGTTTGATCATGTGACCCCTGGGGATGCTGCCATGGTTGTAAGTGTGAAAAACTGTCCTAAGTTGTTGTAACTTCAAATGAATGATTGTAAGTCGAAGACAACCTGTAATTAAATGGACTCTGAATACTTTGGAATATTGACAATCTGAGAATTTTTCTAAGGAGAAAATAAAAATAAATTACCTTATAGAGAGGTCATTTCCCCCCATTTTACAAAGAAAATGTATTATTATTTATTGTTTTTATCACAGAGAGAAAAATGCAAAACAATAAAACAAACAAACAAAATGAAACAAAACAAAAGCATACGTTCAACCGTAAAAACAACCAAAAAGAAAAAAAAAACAGTGGAAAGAAAATGTGGAAGCTGATGAATCCATAGCAATTTCAGGATTTGAGTGACAAACCTTTTTGAATACCCCAGCTTGGGGCAGGCTGATATAATTGGGCATTTAGCTTAGAAAAGATAAATTAAGCAATTTTAATATAAAATAATAAATTAAATCATTGGGTTTACATTGCTGGATAATTGCCACGGCCATTTAGAATAGTTATATGAGATTTGGGATGCCTAAATCCTTAGAGCTCTGAGCACATACATTCTTTTGCTGCTGTTGTTTTTTTAATCCATAAATAGCAATTGGCAAATGCTTAGCACAGCTGCATTATTGCCTATAAATGGCAAATTAACAGACTAATATTCTGGGTAAATGAACTAAACTGCACCGATATAGTTTTTCATCTGATAACAAATTTAACTGGTTTTTTTTTAGTAATGAGAGAAGTTTCTAAATGGCCGAAAGGCATATTTAAAATGTATTTGATTTGGCATCTCCCCCCCCCCCACTTCCCCAACTAACATATTAAAAATATCATGAAAACAGCAGAAGTGAGACTTGCAAAGTGAATTTTGGTTTGGCATAAGCATTTTAATCAATCCATGCACTGTTCTTTTGGGAAAAACTTTGAAACATGCTCACTTTGAATCTAGGCTGAAGTTCATCATTGTAACTTTACATTTGAATAGTGTTTGATCAGTGATTGATAATATTTCTAAATCAACTTTGAAGAAATATAGAGAACAAATTTACAAATGTACCCAAAACAAAATAAAGAACGAATATCAAACCATACCTGATACTGTGTCACACAACAGGAAAATCAGGAGATCCAGGCATTTCAAATATGTCTAATGATTTATTGTGAATGTGCTTTACAAGAATTTGAATTACGTATGGTCAAGGGAAATTAGCGGGAGTTAAGAATAGAAAGGAATTCAAATGAGTTGGACTTAGATATCTTGTAGTCATGAAGGGACTCATGACTGATGACACGTTTGACCCCTCCTTCAGGCTCAGCCTGGTCACCTCCTAAAGTTTATTAATTTACAAAATTGAACCTATAAACCATTCCTATTGAAGCAAACTTTGAGTGGCTTGTATCTTAATCTTTGTAAAATGAGCTAAAACATACAGTACATATGGCAGTTATATAGCAGAGTGTAAAATAACGATATCTAGGAACTTAGTTTAACCACTAAGTGTGGGAATCTAGTTCAGTCAAACAAGGTAGATTTCTGTTTCTAGAGGAAACCTATCATCATCAAATCTTTTTACAGCTATAGACTTATATAGGAAGGGTGAAATACAAACAATAACTTAAAAGTTAACAAAATATAAAAATGCACAAAGTTAAAGAAAATTTTAAAAATTAAAAAGTATATATAAAAATAAAAAAAACTTAAAGAAATTGTACAATGGGATAAAAGCACTAACTAAATACAAAAAAAATTCCCATAAAAATTATATATTGTTGTAGTCATTAACTAACTAAATCTGTTATAATGCAAATACTTACCTGGCAAGGGAGCTACCTTGAACATGAGGAAATATATCATCCAGGCCAGATGAAATGGGTTACATGTCTGTTTTCCTTACTGCTTTGTTGTTCTTGTTCAGGTTTTAGTTGCTGCTGTTGACTATCAACCTTCACCATCACTGACATCATTTTTATTAAAGCAATTCAGCAGTCCAAACACGGTTGAGCAGTGCCGGCATATGAAACATAGAACTGAATGCCAAAGTGCTACTAAGTCCATAGCAAAACTTTACCTTTCATTTCTAGCCCAAAACAATGAAGAACAATTTAAGAACCATTTCAACCAAGTGTAGTATACTGTGATTCAGTGTAATTCCAGCCACACTTCCTTTCATTAACGAAAGTCAGGAAATAGTAGGGTTATTTGTACAATAGCAAGATTGCCTTACACATGTAATCAGCAAAGGACTTTCCAATAAATAAAAAAATAGACAGTCTGCTTTGCTCCCTGTATTTATGCTATTCTTATGGTACTCACTTCTTATAATGGGTTTCATTGTGTCCTTTGAATAGCGATTGTTAGAAGTAATGGCTTAAAACTTCCACAAGTGAAATCCAACAAGCAATGATCTCTTGGTTAAACTTTCAATATTGGTGAAATAAAAGACTAGGTACTAGAGTGACCTATTTCTGCTGTGAGATGATATTCATTAGAGATGTTAGAAAAACACCTCCCCATCCTCCAGCAAATCCAGTTGCTTTGAGTTTTGAACTTTAAAAAATTTGAGGTTATGTCTTAAGCAGAGGCAATAAATTGCAAGGTACAAAGGACTTTTAAAGTGGTAAAAGCTTAATAAATATAACACTATACATATTGTGGTAGCATTATCACTGACAGCAGTGTAGGTGCAAAACCTGCGCAAGAATTATGTTTTCTTCCTATTTCTTCAGGCTGGTGAGCAGTAAAAGAAGCAAGAATTAACATTTAGTCTTTCTTTGCTTTTGCTAAATGTAGTCTACTCAATACCCTGCATGAAAATAAATTATTGTGAACATCATTCTATAAGTCTTGTCCATTAAGAACCAGTGCCTGACCTTAATTCTCTTTTTCCCTTTGCCTTTCCTATTTCTTTGTGTGCTTTCTCAGACAGAACTCTGGAACTATTTTATTATTGTTCCTTACAAACCTCTCCAGAAGCAGTAGGGAGAAAGCAGAGCCGATTGTCAGAATCCATTTATATCACATTTCATAAATTTATGGTTAGAATATTGTGCTTATTCTCGGGATTCTGCCATCTCTCCGAGGGTGGGGGGGAAGAGGATGGTTATTCAGATTGCAGTAGGCTGTTCTCAAAGACCAGGAAAGCTTTTGATCTGGGGGGAACAGGGGGAGAGAGAGAGATCTGGTTTGCATCTCCATTTGAAACTGAAAGGAAGAAAGCAACAACAATAAAACACAAGAAGATTTCCCTTTCCCACGAAAGGTCCTGACACCTAAGTAAATGATGTGAGCCTGACCAAATGGATTCGAGGGGAGGGGGTTGAACTGGGAATGCTTTATATAGCATTGAAATGTAACTCAATGTCAGATCCCGTCTTGTATTGCCACAACCGATCTCATCCTAGTAAACTTTTCCTTTTGGACAAACTTGGATCCAAGAGTTCTTATTTCCTAAGATGTGGATTGAGGTGGGTCCTGACAGCTGCTTAACTCATTCTTTGCATCAGTCTTCACACAAAAAGAAATTATAGCACCACATACAAAAAAAAATACTGTGAAAGACGAGCTAGAAACAAGAATTAAAATAAGCAAGAAAATGGTAATAGAACACCTATCTGACCTTGACAAATATAAATCACCAGGACCCGACAGATTACATCCCAGAGTTCTGAAGGAGCTGACAGATGTTATCTCAGAACCATTGAATCATATCTTTCAAAAATCCTGGAGCACCGGGGAAGTACCGGAGGATTGGAAAGGGCTGATGTGGTTCCCATCTTCAAAAAAGGAAAAAACAAACAAAACAGACCCAGTGAACTACAGACCAATCAGTCTAACATCAATACCTGGGAAGATCTTGGGAAAGATAATAAAAAAACAGATCTGTGAACAACTAGAAGCACACAGAGTTATAAATGGTAGCCAGCATGGGTATGTTAAAAACAGATCATGCCAAACCAATCTTATTTCATTCTTTGATAAAGTGACCAAATTAGTAGACCAGTGAAAAGCTGTGGACATAGTAAACTTGGATTTCAGTAAGACATTCAACAAAGTAGACCACAATCTACTGCTTGGTAAGCTAGAAAAAGGTGCAATAGATAACACCATGACCAGATGAATTTGTAGCTGGCTGACAAACTGTACTCAACGAGTAATCCTCAATGGTAGTATATCAACATGGAGAGAAGTAAGCAGTGGGGTACCACAAGATTCTGTCTTAGGCCAGTACTCTTCAATATCATCATCAATGACTTAGATGAGGAAATAGAACTCATCAAATTTGCAGATGACACTAAACTGGCAGGAATAGCCAACACCCCAGAAGACAAGCTCAAGATCCAAAAAGATCTTGACAAACTTGAACAATGGGCCCCACTATCCAACAAAATGAGTGTTATGGCCCCAACCCCCATGCCTGTCCTAACCGAGGAAGAGGACTCTGAGGATGATGGGGAGGAACTGGCAAGGCCTCCCTCTCCGGGGCCCTCCTCTCTGGAAAGGCCTCTGTCTCCATCTGTAGGCCAAGAGGAACAGCCTGGGAGTAGCCAGGCTGGGAGGGAGCTCGAGCAGGTGCAGCAAATACAGTCTAATGAAGATGACTCATGGCTAGACCCTCGAGAAAGACTCAGGGCCAAGTGTTTGCAGCAATGTAGGTCGAGTAGGAGGGCCAGGGAGTAGCTGAGTCATTGAGCCACACCCCATAAGGCACAAAAGGGGGTGTGGCTGCTCTCAGAACTTTGTGACGAACAATTTAATTCACCACAGCTTCTGGTCACGTCTGTCAGATTTCTCTACCTGTGTGAACCCTGGTCTGGATTTCGTGCCTATGCTTCTTCATCTCTGCTTTCCGGTTTGTTTGTCTGGACTTTCTTGGACTTTCTTGTTGGCAGTTATCTCATGTCAGTGAACGTTTGAGATAACTAGCCTATTTTGGCTGACTGTGGGTAGCTTGCTGCAAAGACTTTATCGGACAGCAATTATATTGTGGTATAAAGACTTAACCCTTTTGTTTTGTACCTGCTTGTCTGTTTGTTTGTACCTTGAGGGAGAGGGAACAGAACAATGAGTTTTAATGTGGAGAAAAACAAAGTTTTACATTTAGGCAGGAAAAAATCAAACATATAAGTACAGATTAGGTGAGACCTGGCTTAAAAACAGTGTTCTGAACCAGCCCTCTTCTATCAAACCCCTATTCAAAAGAAGAGACTGGAGAGCGTCCAAGGCTAAAAGGCTTCTGCCAAGATTTAATTACGCAGTTAACAAAAACACTAGAGCTTGTCTTCTCAAGCGGAAAAGTTGCTTTCAGCAACCAGCCCCTCCCCAAACACTCCTTTTATAGAGAGCTCAGGGCGTGGTCTCCCTGTGCCTCCTCCCGAGGAGTCCCATAGCCTTTCTTTGTTTGTTCCTGCTCGACTGCCTCCTGCGTCGGGCGTCCTTGAACAGGGCCAGCTGTGGGTCATCATCCTCCGCACTCTCGGGCTCACGCAGCTGAGAAGAGGTCCCCGGCTGAGGACTCTGCAAAGCCTCCAAACCATCATCAGCCGGTTCGTCTCCCTCCTCCCCCTCATCTGAGTCCTCCGATACATCGGACCCGGCTGTCGGACCCACAGGCTGGCCCTGAGTCACAACAAACAGTAACTGTGAGAGGGACCTTGGAGTCCTAGTGAACAATCACTTTGACTACAAGCCAGCAATGTGCAGCAGCAGCCAAAAAAGCTAATACAATCCTGGATTCTATAAACAGAGGCATAGAATCAAGATCACACAAAGTATTTGTACCGCTTTATTAAAACCCAAGTGAGACCACACCTGGAATACTGCAACCAATTTTGGTCACCATAGTACAAAAAAGATGTTGAGAGTTTGGAAAAAGTTCAGAGAAGAGCAACTAAGATGAACAAAGGCCTGGAGATGAGAACATATGAAGAACGGCTGCAGGACTTGGGCTTGGTTAGTCTAAAGAAAAGAAGAAATAGGGGTTACATGATAGCAGTATTCAAGTATTTGAGAGGCTGCCACAAAGAAAAGGGGGTCAAATTATTCTCCAAAGCACCAGAGGCCAGGACAACAAACAATGGTTGGAAACTGATCAAAGAGAGAAGCAACCTGGAATTAAGGAGAAAGTTCCTAACAGTGAGGACGATTAACTAGTGGAATGGCTTGCCCTCAGAAATCGCGCATGCTTCATCACAGGAGGTTTTTAAGAAGAGACTGGACAATAACTTGTCTGCGATGGGGGCATGGACTAGAAGACCTCCAAGGTCCCTTCCAGCTTGATTCTATGCTCTATCTATCTGTAAGCTCACCCCAGCTGCCATAATCATTTAATTGGGAGGAACATAGAGGAAATCAAATTCAGTCCCCCACCTACGGCTGTATTTTCTACTATACTATCCCCGATAGAAGACAATCCATTAATTTTTTTGAAAACCTTTAGTGAAGAGAAGGTTTACCATTCCACGCGGTAACTTATTTCATTGATTTACAGCTCTTACTGTGAAGAAGTTCTTCTAATTCAGGCATGTCAAATGCGTCACACCGAAACCGCGCCCACCCCATTGCCGTCAATGGGGAAAAAATCCCGATACATCACGTGATGTCAAGTGACATCATGGGTTTGACATGTTTATTCTAATGTATTATCTTAGAGCCATGGTGGCGCAGTGGTTAGAATGTAGTATTGTAGGTTAATTCTGCTGACTGCGAGCAGTTTGATTCTCCAGAAGGTTGACTCAGCCTTCTATCTTCTGAAATGGATATAATGATGACCCAGATTATTGGGGAAAATATGCTGATTCTGTAAAGCAGTACGAAGTCTCTATACGTCTAAGTGCTATTGCTTTCTGAAGCCACATCCTTGGAATCCCATTAGTTCAAGTCTTACCCTGTGGAACAATGAGAAAAAGTTTGAAACCTCAATGACATGACAGCCCTTCAGATATTTGATGACAGCTATCATTTCTCCTCTCAGCTTTCTTTTCTGCAAGCTCCCTAAGTCTTTTAACTGTTCCTCATAGGACTTGGTCCTTTCACCATGTTCCTTGGACTTACTCCAGTTTATCAATCTATTTTCTAAACTGGGCTGTAAGAAACACAATACTCTAAATGAGGCCTAACCTAGGTAGAGTAGAAGGTTAAAATTACTTCTTGTGATCTGGACTTTATGATGCTCTTGAGATTCTTCTGCATAAGACTGTTGGGTCATGTTGAGCTTCTGATCCACCTAGTTCTCCTAAGCCACATATTATATCTACACATCTCGAGTCAGATTTTCCCCCTCCTGTTCCTGTTTCTTTTGAGGGTTCCCCCCCAGTTCCCTAAAATTTCTCTGTGTTAAATTTCATCCTATATGTTTATGCCCACCATTCTAGCCTAAGTCTTTTGATTCCCCCCACCCCCTTTCTTCCATTGTATTAGCCACTGCTCCTAGCTTCGTCTGCAAATTTTGTAAGCATTCTTTCATCCATATAATTTAGGCAAACATTGTATGGCACCAAGCCCAAGACAGAACCCTGTGGCACCCCTTCCCTACAGTATTTAGATAGATTTGTTGCCATTTAGTAGATGTAGATGTATCTAATGACTGAGTTATCAAACCCACATGTCACCATTTTGATAATCAGGATGCTAGGGAAATTTTTATCAGAAACTTTACTGAATTCAAGATATACTATATCCTTGATTCTCTTGGATTCCCCAATCAAGGGTATTTCCCAATCAACTAGGCTAGTAAATCTATCATAAAAGTAGTGCTACATATTTGGTGTAAATTCATTTTGGCTGTTATTAATTAAGGAATTCTTATCTAAGTGTTTAAAGGCTTGCTGTTTGCTAATCCGCTCAAGGATTTTGACCTGTTCTATGACCTTTTGATCAGAGATTGTGGTAGAGGTGCTTGAAATAATAAATCTATTCAAGAAAAATGGTTAAGTATAAAGTCTTGTAATTGCAAAATTAATTCACCAAATCAACCTCTTTCGATGCTGACACTATGTTGATGATCACCATGTTTTAAAAATTTTTTGGTCCAAATGTAGTGGAAAGCTCTCTTTTCTCTTTTGTAAGAATAAACAACATATTTCTTTAAAATGACCAGATTGCTATTTGGAAAGATTTCACACATTATATACACACACTGCTATTTGATTTAAAGCTGCTTTGCATCATATCACATTCCTAAAGAAAATGATAGAATAATGAAATACTTGAAAAACCAGACACATTATTTATATAACATACATAAATGCAATCTGTTCACAGATTTGGAATGCTGATATACAGTGAAGTAATATTTATTTCATAGTTATACTTTTATATTGTCAGGACAAATGTTTTCAGGTCCTTTGTTTTATAATCCCCTCTTACAAAATGTAAAACAACTTCTGATAAAGCTCCACTCAAAAAATTAGTGTGGGGATGAGTGAATGGTCCTTTCTTGTCTGTGGTAGTCAAGGAGAAGTAGGAGAAACTTAGTGACCCAATCAGAAATGCAATCTGTAACAATATGAATGGTATCTAATAAGCAGATAACTGAGGAATGATGTGGGGAAAAACTCCAAGCAAGGAACTTTTGAACTTAGCTGCAAAACAGTATTCATTCCTTTCTGAATTTTTGCATATATTTGCCACTTAATGTTGTCTGAGGTTCATGAGAGTCCTACTGACACAGGTAGTCCTTGACATACAACTGTAATGGAATCTGCTCATTACAGTTGTATGTCATGTTGGCCATAAAATGAGTTGGCCACACGAACAACTCAATTTTATAAACTTTTTTGCAGCAGTCGTTAAGCAAATGTGATGGTTAAGTGAATGTGGTGATTGGTAGGCAAAAATGGTGGTCATAAAGTGAATGTGGTGATCATTAAGCAAACCAATGATTTGCTATGGATGCAGTTTTGCTGAAAACTGGGCAAAACAGTCATAAAATGCACCACTATGACCCCAGGTTGTTGCTAATAATGACCAGTCATGTGAGCGCACATGGGGGCTGACCACTGAAACATCAGAACTGGATCGTAACTAGCCCCAAGATAGATCTTGTTAACTTTGAATGTTTATTATGTGACTGGTCATAAGTTAAGAACTATCTGTATATAAAAGAAGTCCAAGAAAATAGTTGACAGCAAAATTAGTCAACATATAATGTTCTTGGAAGAAGTAACCACATCTCTAGTTCAATTAATTCAGTTAAAGTAAGAAGGAGAACCAGAATGTGTATGAAAGCATCCTTAAACAATCCGAGCTGATTTGGACTAGTTTTCCTTATACACTTCTCAAAAGCTTTGAGTCATCTCATGTTACTGAAATTCTCCTTGTACCAGGAGGAGTCTGCTGGTTCTGTCAAGAATGGAGAAAACAGTCCTGCATCATCTTCTACCCCAAGTTCCATTCATTTTGGAAGTGTGCAACAGGGGATAGGGCTAGTGTCACAGTGCTGTTTTTATCCATCTAGTCCACGGGTAGGCATGCTGGCTCAGGAATTCTGGGAGTTCAAGTCCACAAGTCATAAAAGAGCCAAGGTTGTTTACCCATGGTCTAGTCCTCCACGAGTGTTGCTGCACCACACAGACTGCAGAAGCACATCAATGAATTTCTGAAAATCTCCACAAAAAAGTCATTTATGCCTATCAGACTGGAAATTCTTTTAAAAAAAGAATTTTTGAAACTTAGGGGTTTTAAGACCTAGCTCTAAGATCAGCCACATTTTCCCCCTGTCTCTCTTTTTTCTTAACCAACTTGCTGGTTCAAAAGTGTGCAGTCCAATTTATCTTCTGTTGGCTTGATAGCTGGCCCTTGTGGAGTTTGGACCTTTAAAAAAGTTTCTTGGAGGCGAAGCAAAACATCTTCAAAGAAAAGTCCAGTTGCCTCATGAAAAAACAGCTTTGGGATGCCCTTAAAAAGAACAAACTCAGTATTATACATAAAATTGTACTAGACCTTTTCCAGCAATTGACTGAATAGATGAGAGCTTCAAAATAGACAACAGGCTCAACCAAATATTCTTGTTTCCTAATTTCCTTGGCCTTCATACCTTCAGATGGAAAGAGGAAGGATTGTGGATCTGTGTTGTTAGTATTCCAGATCTAGAGGAGAGCTGTATTCACAAGAAAGTACAATTCCTGCAAGTCCTTTCAGTCTCAATGAGTTATGGTAGGACTCTTTCCAATTTTTGAACATATTCAGAAGAAAGACTGAAGAAGGTTACTATCAAACCAGCTCCATAAATAGCTTTAGGTATGTGTAATGAGGGACGCGGTGGCTCAGTGGGTCAGGACGCTGAGCTTGTTGATCAGAAGGTCGGCAGTTTGGCGAGTTGAATCCCAAGTGCCGCGTAGCAGAGTGAGCACCTGTTACTCGTCCCAGCTTCTGCCAACCTAGCAGTTCGAAAGCACATAAAATGCAAGTAGAAAAATAGGGACCACTGTGGTGGGAAGGTAACAGCGTTCTGTGCACCTTTGGCGTCTAGTCATGCCGGCCACATGACCTTGGAGACGTCCTTGGACAAGCGCTGGCTCTTCATCTTTGAAACGGAGATGAGCACTGGCCCCTAGAGTCGGAAACGACTAGCACGCATATGTGGGGGAACCTTTACCTTTACCTTATGTGTAATGAAAGACCCTTTCTGAAGTCATGCTCATTGGACATATTCATGTAGTAGAATGACTTGTCACTGCCTTTTTCCAGGATTTGTTTTTTTTAAAAAACTTTCTGGTTTAATTTTGGAATCTCTATTGGTTCCCTACTAAAATATTAGCCACCTCTGTCTTGTTTATATTCTTTCAGAATCAGCTAAGGTCAGCTTTAAATAAACATAGGGGCACAGCATCTTCAGCAATTTTCTTGTTATAAATGAACTAGAATGTTATTTGTCAACATTTGTGTGCTTTCTGCTACCGGATCTGATAACTGATGACCTTCTATCATAAGGTGAGAAAAGAAAGAAGAATCAGTGGCCTGTTCAAACCAGGTTTTGTTGAAACTAGCTTCAAAGTGTGTAGAAGTAAGTAAGTAAGTAAGTAAGTAAGTAAGTAAGGAAGGAAGGAAGGAAGGAAGGAAGGAAGGAAGGAAGGACGGAAGGAAATGGTTTAACTCAAATCCTTTGGAAATCAATATTGTGATCTCACTATTCAGGTATCATGAGCCATGGTGGTGTAGTGGTTAGAATGCAGTATTGCAGGCTAATTCTGCCGACTGCCAGCAGTTCAATTCTAACCAGCTCAAGTTTGACTCAATCTATTATCCTTCTGAGGTCAGAAAAATTAGGACTCAGTTTGTTGGGGCAATATGTTGACTCTGTAAACCACTTAGAGAGGGGCGTAAAGCACTATGGAATAGTATATAAGTGCTATTGCTATTAAGTGATCAACTTCCCTTCCCCCTCCTCCATTTTCTCCTTTTTTCTCTGGTTGTTATTCCATCTTCTGTGCTGAATTACTTCCACTCCTAGCACTCACCTCTGTAGGCCAACAGTTTTCAGGCAGTGGAGTGTATTATGCTCCTCTATTTTAATCATTACTTGGCAAAGCTACACATATTTACTTATTTCTTCCTCATAACTTATCCTTCTTTGCCTGTCCCTCTCATTTTACTTCATTTTCTTTGCAACCCCTCCTCCAATCTGTCAGCATCTTTTAGAAATTATTTGCAGAGAAATCAACATTTTCCATCCCTGAACTTTACCAATAAACACAGTAATCATAGCTCCAAAATACTTTAAAGGGACTGTTGAAAAAAAAATTAATTCACCTCATGTTGTAATTGAAATGCACAGCAAGCAAAAAGATAATTTGGTTTGGGCACAAGGAGCTATAAACACTTGAATAATCTCTTCAATGAACATAGTTAAAAGTCAGTGATTTATATCCACATGCTACAAACCTATATTGGTTTTATACTAGTTCTATACTAAGACTCCTCCGAAGAATTTTGGCAATGGCACTTGGTAGGACGTTGATAAATTCTCCTTTAGGAGCAATGTTGCTAAGGCTCCTTGAAGAGAAGAATTAATGTTAAAATTGTTTATGTTTTTAAAGAAAATAATAACTCTGCTAGATGCAGCCAGCCTGTTTTTATAGTGTATGTATATATATATATATATATATATATATATATATATATATATATATATATATATATATATATATATATATATATATATATTATGTACTTTTATTCTTAATGGGTGCATTATATGTTTTGAGTTACAAGATTTCTTCCAAAAAGATTTGATATGGACTAGTATTCTGCTTTCTTTGACTTCACAAATGTACTGGAGAAGAGGTACTTGATATCTCTGAATATTAGTTCAATTTGAAAGTATGTCCTTGATGTCAATTGACATCATTTATGTAATGATGTTGCTATGCAAATGAGGTAAATTGTTGTAAATGTGACAAAACGGAAGACAAATTTAACATAAATTTAACTGCCTAATGCAAACTACCAATATGTCCATTATTTCAATTGAGCGTCCATCATATCTGGATCCATTACAGTGAGTTTTTTCTGCAATAAAGATTGCTTCTCTGAGAGTTTTCCAAAACTTCTCAGATGTTTCCTCTTTTTTATTATTGGAAAATAAATGGTAGAAGATTATCAGACTTTTGAATATATAGTCTTTGGACAACAGATTCTATTGTGAGGTCTTTGGTTCTTTCTGAACTTTGTTATTTTCTTGCAAATGCTTCATTACTCTAGAACATTTGAATGTCCAGGGTATGCTGCTCCGAAGGACTGGCATTGTGACAGAGAAATAGTAACCCTCAGATAGATGCATTCTCCAAGGTTTAATGGCATGTCTAATCAAATGCCTGCACTCATATTGGAGGCAGCATTTCCAATATTGCTTTAAAAAGGAAAACAGAAGTTTCCAGGGCTTCTGTTTTATCATCTAAGCCTTTCAGAGAGCTCAAGTCAGAGGTCCAGCAAGGGCATCATGATATTCTTAGACAATGAAGAGCTTTCCAACTTCCAACCTCAAACTGAAGATGTCTTCACCTTGATTCTAGCAATTAAAAGATTTAACCTGAGGCTTCCAATAGTAGGTAGCTTCCGAGTTGGAGGCATTACCTGGGTTGCAAAGTCTTGCATTAAAGGCCTGATATTTGACCCAGTGAATAGATTTATGTATATAAAAGCTATTTCTTTGTGGGTGGGAAAGAAGCAGAGCAGAAAAATAAGGTTTAATTCTTATGCCCAATGGAAGTAAATAGCACGGACACAAATATTCACAGTGGACACAATTATGCCAATTAGCATTGGAAGAAAATGAGAAAACAGAAAATGAAACCCATATAAAAGCAACAAATATAAGAATAGCTAAACTGGAATTTAATTAGAATGTTTCTAAATAGCCTTTGGGAAAGGGGTGAGAAATGCTTTAAAAATTAGGCCTTCATATTCTGTGACATCTTTCTGAAGCATTTCTATCCAGAGAATCTGACAAAAAGTAACCCAAAACATGTAAGTATGTTTGTATATTTATATCATCTCTCTCTTTCTTTTTCTCTTTCTCTTTTTCTTTCTCTTTCCCTTTCTTTCTCTCTCTCCCTCTCTCTCTCTCCCTCTCCCTCTCCATCTCTCTCTCTCCCTCTATCTCTATCATCTCTCTCTCTCTCTCTCTCTCTCTCTCTCTGATTTATATCTATACATCTACATCCATATCTATCTATATCTATCTCGGTATGCCTATACATGTAATTTTTTCTTTGTTTTGTTAAAAATGGAAAGAAAAAGGTATATTTTTAATAACAAATCAGATTTTTTTTAAAAAAAAACACTATTGACAACGAACTACATTTTGTCTTATAGTAGCTTATCATGTGTTACAAGCTACTATTTATTACAGAAAGAGACACTGTCTTTGCTGGTACAGAGATCTGAAGTTGTTAGAATTTCAGCTGGAGGAAATTGGAACATCAACATCCACGGCACTGTGAGAATATCAGTATTGTTGTGTCTCTCCATATTGTTTAACAGCTTGAAGGAAGAGGAAAATAAAGGGAGGGGGGAGGGAGAACTCTGTATATTTTAAATTATTCTAAAATAATTTCCAGAAGAACTAGCGAAAAGGGGAGTTTTACAAAGGAAAAATGGTTTATAAAGTCATACCACGTCAGGCCAGTAAAATAGGATACGCTTGATATTGTGTGATTTTAATCACGTAAGCAGAGGCTTTTTCTTCAACTGCTCATTCAGAGCATTGTGTTTTCTCAGATATAAAGGGAACCACACTTAAAGGAAGAATCTGTAAGCTTAAAAGATATGAGAGTAAATCTCTTGATTACTGTAATATCCTTTGATTGGCTCCATCAAATCTCACAATATCTAAGTACTAGGGACATGGTTATTGAGCAATAAGCTTCTCTAAATATCATCAAGCATTATTTACAGTGTGGGCTCTATTCTTCCTCTCAGGGTAATTAGCAAAGGATTATCTTGAAAATCGATTTTCTGAGCCACAAATGTAGATCCGTCTGCCATGCTTTTGCCTTTGACCTTACAATGATGTTATTTGAGCTATAATATAGAAGTTTTTTTAAAAAAAAAGACAACACAAACAACTTAAATTGTATGTTGTAGGCTTTTTTCTCCAGAACATTAGTATATGTTGATGTAGATTTATTATCTTTTGCATACCAAATAAGAAATTCAGCTGAAAATGTACTTCGGTACAGAGGGTTTTTATAGATTTGTTTTCTATGTGTCTAGTACCTTTGGTAATAATACACAAACATCGATTCAACAATATCGCAAATTTAGAATTTTGTTGTTATTGAGTTAATAAGCAAAGGACAAATAATAGTTGGGTTCATGATCTCTTCACAACATCTGTCTACTTCAGCCTTTCATGTTCTCCAGTTCTCTTGATTTCCCTATTGTGTTACTCATGATTGATTGCTTTTTTCTTGAAAATCTCTGGCAGGAAAAAGAAGAACAAAATATTGAACTATTATTGTAGTTTCAAAGTTTAGTATATGGCACATTCCTGATTTGTTTCTCTATTGGTTTATGTGAAAATCGTAGGAAAACTGAAATCAGCAAGTTATACGGTACGCTGTTTTAAAAAGTGTATCTGTGACTTTCATACCATTGGCTATCAAAAGAGGTAGCCTCTTTTGATAGCCAATGGAGCAGGATGTTGCAGGGTACAAGTTTAAACACTTTTAGATTTAGTTAGTTCTTGTAGTTGGCATACTCATGGAGAAATGTATATATTTCAGACTTGCTATATAGTAGCATCAATAATATATAACATATTGCTGACTTAAGACAACTTCGGTTGACTTCCAAAAGCTAAGCAGGATTTGACATGCTTAGTATTTGAATGGAAAATCTAGGAATTTCCAAGATAATGGACTCCATTTTGGGACTTCCCCCCATAAAATGGGTGACAGGGTGTTTCAGTGGTTAAAACCCTGGGGTTGTCAGCTGGCAAGCCGGCAGCCCACGCTTGAGTTAGGGTTAGGGTGAGCTCCTATCCTTGCTCAAGCTCCTGCCAACCTAGCATTTTGAACACATGCAAATGAGAATAGATAATAGGTACCACTTCAGTGGGAAGGTAACAGTGCTCTGTGATATCATAAAGGTCAAGAAATGTCTTTGGACAGCTCTGGCTCAATGGCCTTGAAACGGAAAGGAGCACTATATCCTATAGTCGGCAACGACTAGCAGAGTAAAATCCGCAGGACTCCTCCCCATAAAATCAATCAGAGAAAGCCAATGGCCATAGTGCTTTCCAAAAAACCTGCATGAAAATGTTCACATAATCTCTGGAAATCCAACTGGATGGTTCAATTTACATAGCAATGTAGGATAATTGTATACAGTATATATTTTTTATTCTGCCTCTACATTCATTCTGTCATTCCTACTAGAAGTTAAATGAAGAAGCCACTTTTAATGGAAGCCACACATAAGTGGAAAGTTGGAATCACACTTCCATCTCAAATCCTCCCTACTCATTACCTGGGCCAACTATTTTGAGATGTCAAAGATATGCAGCTCTTCACAGTGTCTCATAACCATATAGTTGACTAGTTACTCTTGGTATAAGACAATCCATTGGGACATGGTGGCTCAGTGGGTTAGGACACTGAGCTTGTCGATCAAAAGGTCAGCAGTTTGGTGGGTCGAATCCCGAGTGCCGTGTAGCAGAGTGAGCGCCTGTTACTCGTCCCAGCTTCTGCCCACCTAGCAGTTCGAAAGCACGTAAAAATGCAAGTAGAAAAATAGGGACCACTACGGTGGGAAGGTAACAGCATTCCGTGCTAGTCATGCCGGCCACATGACCACGGAGATGTCCTCGGACAAGCGCTGGCTCTTTGGCTTTGAAACGGAGATGAGCACCGGCCCCTAGAGTCGGAAACGACTAGCACGCATGTGCGGGGGAACCTTTACCTTTACCTCAGGGGTGTCAAACTCAATTTCATTGAGGGCCGCATCAGCATTGCGGTTGCCCTCAGGGGGCCGGGTGGGTATGGCCAGGGTGGGCGTGGCCTACTGGGTGGGCGTGGCTAGAGTGCGTATGGCCTACTGGGTGGGCATGGCCAGCTCTACATCGTTCGCATCAAGGATGCCTATGGGGCCCTGGGCAGGAGTGGGACAGATCTAAGGGTCTCTGGCAGGAGGAGGGTCTCTGGGCCAGGGCCAAGGCAGTGGGGGCCATTCCCTCACTGTTTCCAGGATGGCTTCGCGGGCCGCATGAAACCACTTCGCGGGCCGGATCCAGCCCCCGGGCCTTGTGTTTGACATGTCTGCTTTACCTTATTGGGCAAAAACAACCAATGTGAGTCCAGGAAATGGCATCAAAGCACATACTCTGTTCTCTTCTGTTTTTCTGTGCAGGTTCCATATTGCAGATCATCTCATGCAGGATTTTGTATACATTCTTAGTTGCACTACATGCATTCCTTAATCTTTTCTTGCTGCACGATCCTATGATTTCGTAATACCATGCATCCATGCAAAGTGTTTTGCACAAAAACAAGTAGCCACAATGGCTTCATATTCTGAATTATGTAAAATGAATGATCCCATTAACAGGTTGAGCATTCTGCTGCTTTATTTGTTATTGATTATGGATAGCTAGTTTTTAGTTGCATGCAACATTCATCTGTAGTTTTATGGAAAGCTGCCTTCTGAATAAGATAACTAAAGAAGTTCAGTTTGCTTTTTAATTACGGCCTCCATGTTGCCTGTAATGAATGTGAACTGGCATATGGTGCACTTTTACAAAGGTGATTTGAAACAGCTTTCAAATGTAATTGATGTTAGAGAGCTGCATGGCTGGGATCTGGCCCAGGTATTTTTGACAGCCATATCCATCATGTAAAAGCCAGAAAGGAGAAAACAGCATTAAGGAAGAATAACAACCTCCAAATAAAACAATCATCTCTTCACAACTTTGTTACAAAAAAATGGGCAAAAGCCAGAACTGGAAATTAGTGGGATGGAAATTAATTGGAGGGATTGATAAAGGCTGTAAATCAAATGTATTTATAAGCCATTTACCTTGTCAGGGAAAAAAAAAGATTGAATTGTGATTGACAAAGGAAGGCAACTAATTTAGCACGCTGTAGCTTTGAAAGGAGAGGTTTGTTATTGAGAAGAAAGCATGTGGTTTACTAAAAGAAAAAGCTCCTGGAACTCAAAAGAAAAATGAAAACAGACAATCAAAGGGTGTAAGAATGCCACTGGCCTCCCGCAGCATCATGCCTGAAGGTTTACCTTGCTCTCTTTACATTTATGGTCACTTTGCTAAGGCCATATCTATTGCAGTTCATATTTTGCAGACTTACTGTACGTACACACGTGATGTGCAACTCAGAAGCATACAGTAAATGCATAGGGGCTGCCTCGTCATATAAGGGCACCAACCACTCCGCTGCCTCCCCTTCCAGGTTTGAAGAAATAGCATTCGCAAGCGATCCATCATCAGGATGGATGTCTGCCTCCATATCTTTCTAAAGAATTCCACACCTGGGTCAGAAAGTAAGCCAACTTCTCCAGTCGGCTGTCAAACATGACATTAAAAGCAGGAGGCTGTTAATCCTCCCACACCAGTACATCTCCAGGTGGTAGGTCAGTACCCGGTGGTGCTGCCTGAGCTCCTCTCCTTTCAGCTGCCCGATGGTCAGGTGGTGTCCCAAGACTCATTTGGGCTAACAGCTGCTGGGATGCGGTCTCAGGCCAACCTCTGCTGTGCAGTCCCTGACATCCCTGACCAGCCTGAAGCCACTGGCTGTTGGGGGAGGGTTGGTGATGGTGTAGCAAGTGGGTGAGCAGGACTCACAATTGACCACTTTGGTGGGGCAGCTCTTCAAACCCCCAATCCCTTGAACCTCTCTCTTAGTTGCTCAATGGAAGGACTGCAAACACACACAGGAAGCCTCTACTCCACTGGTTCTCCCCGTTCTGCTGCCCTCTTAATTGCTTTCATTAGCCAAGCCTCTGATGAAATAAAAAAATGCACCTTCTGTTGCCTTCCTGACGCCACTCGCCCATGTAGTTCTTGGTGTCAGGCAAGGTGCCTCCATGTGCCTCCAGCAGTAAGTGGTGGCTCTATTGATCCAGCTTTCCGGTTTTGACTAGCCCTGGTCGACGAGTCTGCCTCTCCCATCTGGATTACAGCCAACAACCACAGGAGGGGAACTCCCCTTTGTTACCCCTCTCCATCTGTTCTTTTGTCCACTTCAGGTCTCACAATGTCCCAGCACTCCTGGGAAGAACCCCAGATAGGCTGTTAGAGAGAGTTAGTTTAATCTCAACATACAGCTCAAGAATCCAAATAAAACTCCAGGTGTGGTTCATTCCGTCTCTGAAAATCTTACTGTTTATCGAATACACAGCATGGTAATGTTGAAGAAAAACTAACTCTGAGGTTCCAATACCAATCCATAGACTTAAACAATAATTTTCCCAGCCAAACTCCTAATGTCTTATGCAATCCATATAAGCAAGTTCACTTATTTATGGGAACTGTCTGCTTCAAATCCACACCTGTTATAGTGTCCTTGAAAAAGTTTCAGGCTCTCACGGTCTTCAGTGGAATCATAGAAGTTTTGTTTCGCCATCTATCCCACTTGAAGTTAACACCTCTCCCCCTTACTCTAAAGACAAGTTGAAACACAGAGGCATGTAGCTGCCAAAGTTTCATTCCTGACAGCAAGTCTTAATGCAAACACAATTTTCACTTTATGAGGGACAGGAATTCTATCCTCCTTTTCTTGATCAACTGATTTTATGAATGCCTAAAATGAGTGATTGAGCAAACAAGAAAGGCAGCCTGGCAAATGAGAAGCTATTTTTTCCATGTGTTCTGTTTAGAACATTGAGGACAAGACCACTGATTTAGACCAAGTGCTCATTCGGTTTGGCATTCAGTGTCACACAGTGACCACTTAGATGGATGTGCCCTGCTAATAATCCAGGCTTCTCTATTTGTGTACTCTAGCAGTTACTATTTCAGGAATATCAGTCCATTATTTAGAAGGTGTTGTACATCAATTAAGACTATCATCTAAATGAATGGACACCTAAAATATAATAGCAGTATTTTTGTACTTTATTTGCTCATTGTTTAAATAAGATCTTTGTCCTCTGGAAAAAAAAGTTAAAGAAGATAATTTCAAAGCTACTACGGTATGATTGTTGGCCGAGCATGGACAAAAATAGCCAGAGAAATGATTGAAGCCTGGGAAATGGGTTCCTTGTCAGTCAATAGGAGTACTGATTTACCACCAGCCTATCAAGTACTTAGGGATTGGGGGTACGGTGGCACAAGGAAACAACAATTAAGCACTTAATAGCCAGCCATCAACACCCTAATTAACAACTAGAAGCTACACACAACTCGGAACCTTATAAATACTATGTGTTGAATAACCTAATGCACATATTCTGGAAAGGGAGAAATTCCCTGAGGATGGGCTCAGCATGAGCCTGAAAGCTTGGAAGAATAAACTGTTGGTCTCTATGACTGACTCAGACTGGAACCTGCAAAAAAGTTAGCACCCCATTAGAAATAAGAGAAGCTTGCTTTTAAAATAATAGAACATAGAAAACTTAACTTATGCATCTTTCTCCTGATATTTCATTCAAATACTGTATGAAGAATAACAAACTTTACATTGAAATGTATCAACTCAATTCAGAAGAATACACACGGAGGAAGAGCTGGAGAAAGATGAGTTCCTAAACCACTTCTCCCTGATCAATTTGTGAACCTACCTACAGACTGACTTATAAGAATCATGGACCCTTTTTGACTGGATTGCACTGTAATGTTTGCACAACAAAGAGAGGGGGGATGTTTTAGAAAATGAGAAAATGAGCAGAAATCCCATCAGTGGAAATTGCCTCATTGTTGACCCTTTCTCCCTCAATACAACATACTATCACCTCCATTCAGTAAGGCTCCCGAAGACATGTTGTAGCTGTGAGTGCTGAGAATGGAGATTGTAGTGCATCAGTTCCACCTTCTTTATCTCTTTCTCTATTCCTCAAGATGTAATAACAACAATAAGACTTTTGAGAAGATGGCTTCACCCATCTTACTCTGGCTGATTCTGAAAAAGTTAAGTAGGTCCATTGGAAATGAACAGGAAATCCCAGGACTCCATTCAATAATAATAATAATAATAATAATAATAATAATAATAATAATAATAATAATAATAATAATAATAATAAAAATATTGCCCAGAGGAAGTCAATGGCAAACATCTGGCAAAATTTCCATAGAATTGCCAAATGTTTGAATCTCTTTGTGGACCAGGACCTGAGGATGACTTTTAACGTTACCTTTGACTATTCATAAATACATGCTTATTTCTGAAAATTGGTGCACTGTTCGCAAAGTGCATTCGGACTGATCATTTATTTGCTGAGGCATCTTCTCATTTGAAACATACTTCAGGATTTCTCAAAGATGGTAGGCAGAGATCCAGTCAGACCATCAAGAAATCCCTTTGGTACCCCAGGCTATCATCTCTTTGATCCCGAAGAGCTGAACTTCTCCCAGAATATTATCTGATGTCACAATCAGCCTCAAGCTACAATTTTATATTCTGGTTGCTCTTCCAAATTGCCTTATCGGATTACGCTTTTTATTTGGAGAAGGCTAAGCCTAAAGAGGAGTTGAAGCCCAGATGTGCTGTATATCTCTATGTAAATGGTGCATATAATTTTTTAATTAAATACAATGTTTAATGCTATGCTTGCCTTATTACTAAAAAAAAAAATACTAGAGGGAGGGCAGCGTAGTTTATTCTTACCATGAATTATAGTTGGGTTGGGACAGGTTTTACAGAAAATAAAGCCCATCAAAGAACTTCTCTTTTACATAATAAAACTGATGAATAAGTAAAATCTAGAATTTAAAATATTTCTTAGCACTGATATTTCACAGGATGACTTTCTGTCCTGTTGCTTTCACATCCATGTGTTATCTCTAAGTAATGTAACATCTGCTACCTCAATGAAATCAGATAATCTACTTCACACAATGCTTATGTTTAGCTCTGCAGTTTTTCTCCCCCGAATATGTACTTGTAAAAGGAAAAAAAAACCAACCTCCTTTCCATTTTTAATCTATTTTTCAAAGAGGTAATTATTCCATGTACAGCAATTTTAGCAGAACTTCTGCATGTTGTATTTTTTCTTAGTTAAATAACCCTGCAGCATTTATTTCCTAAAGTGTTTTAAGAGCTGACATTTTAGCTCTTCTTGGGAAATCAGAATAGGATTCTGCAGGTAATTCTCAATCATTCCCAAATTTTAATTTAAAAATACTGTATATCTTTCCCCACATAATCTGATGAACTTTGTTAATACTGCACTACGAACCAAACCAAAATGTATAAAAATCCTTCACATTTAAAATTCTGCTTATCTTTTGTTTTGCCCTCTAACCTGGAGATGCATTTCTAAATCCTCAGTTTGCAAAGTGTTTCCCCTTTGTCTAGCTTATTTTATTTTGAATTTCTTCTATTTTGCTCTAGTCAACTAAAGCTCAGTACTAAATTGGTGCCAGATAAGGGTCAATGGAATTCAAGAGGTGTTGGAATTTGACCATTTATGGCAATGTAAGTGTCAAGGTTCCGATGAATGAGACAAATCAAACAAATTGCTGGCATGTTATTTATCTAAAAAGTCTTAGTAATGAAACAAAACATCGGCACTCATGGAGGGATGCCAGAATCTGAAATCTCCTCCCCCCAAACCTATCCTAACACACACACAATCCCGGCCCTTATCTACACGTCATAAATCACATTATCCAATTAGTTTCACATATGAGGTCTCTCCTCCCATTCTGTACACGGGCTTCTTATCTTCTCAAAATAGACGTTAGAAAAATTCTCTCCCTTCAAGATTCAAAGTGAAGCAGTTTAAACAAAAGGCTGTCTCTTACATTGTCAGTGCAAAAAACATGTCAATGTTTGCAGCATTGACATCAAGGACTCTAGGCTGATGACACACTTAAACTCTGCCCCCCACCCCACCCCACAGTTCTGCCTGCTCTTCTCCTACAAGTTTGGACCTTTGAAGCTATTTAGGTTGTACTGAGATAAAATACCTTCTCCTGGTATGTGGCCTGTATGTGGCCTATATATAAGGCAGCATATTAAGTATACAAGCTACTGAGAACAAATTGATTGCAATAATTAAATGCAAACACCAAACAATAAATAAATAAAATAAAATAATCAGATGAAGTAGGAACAGTCATTTTGAGTTTCTGAATGCATATTGACATCATTTTCATAAAATGCCTGCCACGCTCAGGAACTGCTCATTCAAAAAATGGCTGCCACCATGATGGGCATATCTAGTCATAAAATGACAACCTGACAAGGCTCAACTGGGAAGGTTATCTGTTCTTTCACCCGGGCTTATTGTATCTGCCAACCATTTTAATTTTAATTGACTGATTAGAGAGCTTAGATGAGATTCAGAGTAAAGATGGCTGATGCTGAATTCAGTAGATCACTACTCTGAATTTTATACAACCTCATTTGCCACAAAAGGAGAAAAAACCACCTTCACCATATGACTATGGCCTGTAGCGTTTCTCACAAATAATTCATAATTTTTGCCTGTTTTTTCTACTGGCCCATCTTTTCTTTTTAATTTACAAGAATCTTTAAAAATCGGTTTTTGGTAGGACATGAAGAAAGAGTTTAAATGCACATTATAGCCCATGGGCACCACATTGCCTACCTTGGGATAGCATCCCACCCCAATCGTGCTATCTTACTCATGAAGAAATAAGTCCCACCAAGATAAATTGAGCTTCTGTTGAGCATTGGAGCATTATTCAGCATGCATGCTGCTCAGCCTAACAATTGGTAGATACTGAATTGTTAGCGTGAGTCGTGGAACAGTTCACCTAGTGGGAAAGGGAAGACATAAGTTGTATGTATGTATGTATGTATGCATGTATGTATGTATAAATATTAATATACGACCTCCGTTCATTCCGCCGGGACCTGAAGACCTGGCTCTTCGAGCTCTCTGGCCCAGGCTGAGAATTTTAATTTTAGTTTTAATTTAATTTTAACTGGGGTTTTACTTATGCAGGGACGAATATAATTTTTTAAATTTGTTTTTAACTTTTGTATCTTTGTTTTTAATCACCCTGTAAACCGCCCTGAGTCCTTCGGGAAAGGGCGGTATATAAATGTAATAATAAAATAAAAATAAAAATAAAAAATAAGCACTATCAACTGCCCCAAAAGCTGCAGAAGATTTGCATTGTGGGGCGAACTTGCCTCTCATCTTTTTTTGGTAATGCATTTTAAAGTCACAATGAGAAATATAGCAGCTATAGTTTGACAGTCCCTTTGTGGAAGAGCAATCTTGACTTGCTTACCTTGCCATTTTCAGAATGTAAGCCAACACTGAGTGTGGAGAATGTGCTTGTTGCACATAATAGTTTCAGCAAGCATTTAAATAAATATAGTCAAACATCTCCCACAATTTGCAGGTGTGACTCACAGGGGAAGTCGTTAGTCTGAAGACTATCAGTCTCTACAACTACATATTAAATATTAATTTTATCCTGTGTCCTTGAGGGTTGTTTCTTCTTTTTTATTGACTGACTGACAATTGGGAGGAGGGGGGGGAATTGTCATTAAACCCAGGATTATCACTGGAAAACAAAGGTTTAGACCAGTGATGGCAAACCTTTTAGAGACCAAGTGCCCAAACTGCAATCCAAAACCCACTTATTTATTGCAAAGTGCCAACACAGCAATTTAATCTGAATACTGAGGTTTTCGTTTATATAAAAAAAAACAACTCATACATTAACATCTTTTGTCTTAAAAGAAAAACACAATAACAAAGCTTTCAATTCCAACAACTTTTTACTGAAAGGTAAAAGTTTGCCTTTGGCATGCTTTTGAACAATTAATGTGATTTTTGCTGTTGTATGCATGCTTGTAATTTGTCTAACTTTGGCTTATACTTTGTAAGTTAACACGTGCAGCACTCAGGTCATTTGTTAATCTGTTTCTGGTATCAGATTTGATATAATTCAAAGCTGAAATCAGCGCGCTTGCTCTGGAAGCTTGTTTTGGCTAGGAAGAGGCTTGGGAAATGGCTTTTTCCTGTGAAAACATACCCAAAGAGTGAGGTGCGCGTGCCCACAGACAGGGCTCCTAGTGCCCCCTCCGGCATGCGTGCCATAGGTTCGCCACCACTGGTTTAGACTCATTCATTTTGCAACCAATGATTAGGAGAAAGCCTTGTTTTGTTTTCTGAGACTCCACAACCAGGAAAGAACAAAATGTCTGGACAGTGTAGAAATCAGTTGCCTATAAACAATTTGTTCGCTTATGTTTTTTTGACTTTATTGATTTATAGAGAAATCTCTGCAAATTTCAAAAGTTTGTCCATGTTTAATTGTCCCCTGAATGACTGGCAGAAAAAGAAAACCCACAGTAACAAAACTAACAAAAGGGTGTGGTGTTCAAGATGGCCTTTTTATCCTTCTTCCCCATCACATTTTAGCTCTTGAGAAATTACTGCCCTTTATAGAATGAATATGATTGGAGGATGAGGAAGAATAAGTAGGTTTTCCTCTCACTTTGTCAATAATGTAAATAGTCGCAATGTATGCTAACTAATAATGGAAGCTTATTAGTGATTGTAACCAATCAAGAAGCATGTGGGCTTGCATGGTTAAGATTCTGGGGTGGAATGAGCAAGCCCATGTTTGAGAACCAAGTGCTGCTATGAGGCAGGGTTGAGCACCCTACCTTTGCTCCAGCTCCTGCTGTGGACCTGAAATGAGCCACCAACTGGATGTCCCCAGGCAATGGTGATGTCACTGGCAAATTCTTTATTTATTTATTTTTATTTTAATTCCATTTATATCCCGCCCTTCTCCGAAGACTCAGGGCGGCTTACAAGCTTAGCAGTAGCCTTCATTCTATGTATATGCCTGCTTATTAGGGCTTTCACCCCCCCCCAGCGGCATTATTACAAAGTCAGCTTAATTGCCCCCAACAATCTGGGTCCTCATTTTACCTACCTCGGGAGGATGGAAGGCTGAGTCAACCTTCTTGACACAAGTGCTATGCTATCAAAGTAGCCTAATAATAATAATAATAATAATAATAATAATAATAATAATAATAATAATAATAATAATAATAATGGAAAAGAAAGGAAACTCCCACTGAAGAAGAAATAATAAATAAAATGTTATCCTGCGCCAAAATGGACAGGTTAACTCTAGAGATTAAAAATAAAACTGAAACAGAGTATTACGAAATTTGGCAAAATTTGTACAAGTGTTTAGAGATAAGGAGGATGCTGAGATGACTATTGATTGATTAGTTGATAACGTAAGGACTTCTTATTAGTACCTATATCAGGACACAACTGAAAGTTATGTAAATATAATGTGGATGACTGAAAGACAGTTTACTAAAAAATTTACAGATGTTATATGTACAGTTTGTTATACTCTGTCCTGTCATAGAATGTATTTTAAGTTTCTGTTTTTCTTTCTGTAACATAAGGTAATACTAATAGCAGTGTTATAGCCAGGGAAGTTGAATCATGTCCACTTTTGTTTTTAAATGTATATTTAATAAAATTTTCTACAGTAATAAAAAATGTAACCAATAAAAACTCATGGTGTTTAGAAATATTGGCAAATGGTGTCTTTTGTAAAACATGGATTTGGCTCAGAATATATTTCAAATATTGCATTAAAAATTAAGATTACTGTCTCCTTGTCTATGTTGCTGTTGTTGTTGTTGCAAGAGCCACTGGGAACAATCTTCCCTGAAGATAATGGGACCAGAACTACTAATTTCTTAGTAGCTGTTTTTCATCCTTCCTCTGTCTTCTCCAATTTATTTATTTCAATTATTTTATTTACTAAGCTTGCTTCCTTCCAATTTGGTTTAATGTCAGTTTAAATCAGATTCTGAAAATGTCTTGTACCTAGCGACAAGTGCTAATTATGTCACTCAGGCATACAGAAGGTTAAGCGAAAAAGCACAGATGAACCAAAGATAGCCAACTTTATAGTTTTAAATCTGTTTCACTAAACTCAGTAGTATAGTCCATCATTTTATCTATATAAACGAAATATCCTGCATTTTATACGTGCTGTTCAAGAAAATAGTTGCATAGGACTTGTTGGGATTTTTTTTTACTTTAAGTGGAAATTGCTATTTTTTTGCTTGATGTTTCATAATTTCAAACAGTATTAGCTTTTTTGCCTTGAAACTTTGATTTCATTTATGCTCACAAAGGTGAAATGGTATAATAGCATGTAGAAATGACTTTGGGAGACAGCCTCAGACTAAACAAGGTTAGATAAGCTGCAGTTGAACCCCACAGAAGAAATGGGAGAATGGCAAACACCTCACAAGGGATCCTCTCTAATTTTTTGGACTGTAAAGGTAAAGAAGGAGAGATATACTATCAGACATCAATGAATTTGATGGCAGAGACTTCCCTGGGTGCATTGATAATGGATGAAAATTAAGGATGGAGAAAACATTTTTAAAGTCTTTTTTTTACCAAGCTTTCTCTTCTGTAATATAATAATACATACTGAACGCTGCAGAGCTGAAGCAAAATTACTATTTTGGAAAGCTTTCGAAAGCAATTCTTCCAATTGACATTTTAAAGGAAGCTTTTTTTGTTGGCTCCAACCTTTACAATACCATATGTCTTTCTCATTCCCTATTGTTTGATTTATGGGGTTATCAAATCATTGTGCTGTGTGTGCAGATTTTTCTGGTTGTAATAATTGCTGTTTGTACGCAGTATCTTCCGGGTTCTGTAGGACACTACTCAAGATGGTGGCAGGTTTTTTAAAAAAATTATATCATACTCATAAATCTATCGAGCTTTGTTTTTGAAATCAGTAAGAATTATAATTTTAAAAAATCTGAGATACAAATGGAAGATACAAATGGAAGTTTCAGAAACCTGCAACTCTACCACTTCTTATTTAAAATTAATTCTAGGGATTTTGAATTAGTTTTCTTAATAATATCAGGATCAAAAGACTTCATACAAACTAGTTTTAGATTTCTTGAAAATATCTACCTGTTCAGAGTTAGAAACTGCATACTGATATGCATTGGGTTTGTTCTAATAGAATTCTTATTATAATCATAAAAATGGTGACACTTATCAAGAAATGAACTGATGCAAGTCTCCCATAAAGGACCATCTGGTTCACTCATTTTTTTCCATTGTAGAGTTTAATTAAGAAACAAATTTTTAAATGGATAAAGCTTAAATCAGGGGTGGCCTGGCGCATTAAAATAACAATGCATTCAACCTCGTATTAAAACATTGGAACAGACTTGTTGAATGAGACCTAAGTCCATCTTAGTTTAGCAATTTGTTTCTCATAGTGGCTATCATAGTGATGATAAGACATAAAACCAGTAAAAAGCCAATAAAAACAGTACTGATGACAAGTAAAAACTCCTGCAGACCAAACACAGACTGGGCTCCATTAACATTCTGGCCCTAAGGCCTGAGGAATGTGTCACTTCCTAAAGGCCTCTGAAAGGCAAGCAAGGTTGAAGTATCTTGAACCTCAGTCTGAGGCTGTTTTTGATAGAGCAGTGCAGTGACAAGGAAGACATACCTTCCTAGACCCCATAAGATGATACTATTCCCACAGGAAAGACCTGGGGCATACTTAAGATGTTGGAAAAAAATCAGAGAAGAGCATCTAAGATGATCAAAGTCCTGGAGACTAAAACATACAAAGAATGGTTGTGGGCAGTGGTGGGATTCAGCCGGTTCGCATCACTTCAGCAGAACTGTTAGCTAATTTTTTGTTCCCCAGGCCCAGAACAGACTTCTGGAAGCAGCATCCACACAGAGAACTGGTTGTTCACATATTTGAATCCCACCACTGGTTAGAGGTGACAAAAAGATGCATCACTTTGTCCTATCTTCCATGGTGTACATTTAATGTGAAAAGACCTTGTATCCCACTTAAGTTGTTTCTTATTGCCTCATTGCTATAGATATCTCCAGTTGAGAAACACCGGTGCAGGTAGGCTTCATGAACTCATTATGACTCTGGCACCAACTGTATATTTTTCTGATGTGAAGAGTCAGGATGAGCTATTTAATTATTGAGACACCTTGGCTCCTGAAAATATTGCTAAACCATGAGGCAGAGGGGTTAACTTTAATCTCTGGGGTTCTCAATTATGTCTTCAATATAGTTTGGTTCTATCTTGATGGGGGAAAGCCCATTTTTTTTCTGAGAATGAACTGTTTATAGTGTACAGGTATTGTGTTAAATAATCATCCTCCTCCTCCTCCGTTTATAAGAAAGATTTTCCAAAGTTATCCCTTTGGGGCGTTAGGTGAAATAACAAATATATTAACTAGACAAGTGGCTTTTCCAAAGCCCAAAATAGCAGTGTTATGTGAGTAGAAAGACCAGTTAGAGGCAGTGGTGGGATTTAGCCAGTTCACACCAGTTCTGCAGAACGGGTAGCTAATTTTTTGTTCCCCAGGCCCAGAACAGACTTCTGGAAGTAGCATCTACACAGAGAACTGGTTGTTCACGTATTTGAATCCCACCACTGGTTAGAGGTGACAAAAAGATGCATCACTTTGTCCTATCTTCCATGGTGTACATTTAATGTGAAAAGACCTTGTATCCCACTTAAGTTGTTTCTTATTGCCTCATTGCTATAGATATCTCCAGTTGAGAAACACCGGTGCAGGTAGGCTTCATGAACTCATTATGACTCTGGCACCAACTGTATATTTTTCTGATGTGAAGAGTCAGGATGAGCTATTTAATTATTGAGACACCTTGGTTTAATCAATGCTTTTTAGTAAAAACAAGCCTTTCAGATACCCACATTTTAATTCCTGCCTCCTCTGTATCTCTGCTTCTACATGTGCACATTTTTTTTCACACTATAGAATAGCACATTTGTCCAAGTTAAGTTATGATAGTTTCTCTCGCACTAGGAAGTGAATAAAAAGTTGCGATTCATCTTGTTTTATCAAAATGTACATGAATGAATTTGATTAGGTCCTCTGAGAGATCAAGCACAGAAAAAATACTGTAAAAAGCAAATAATTGGGGATCAGGGGAGCTGAGATGCCTTGCTGAGTTCTCTTAATACTCTCCATGTGTCACTGTTAAAGAATTTCTCACTTTACAGCTTGTACTGCATGACTTCTCTCGATAGTCAGGAGTGCATCCATGGCATCTAATAAATACAAGAATGGGAATAGTTACTACAGCAAGGTAAATCAGATGCTAAATTTCAACCAAATTTCATTTTTTTATTTTTATTTTTTTATTTTTATTTATTTTATTTTTTTTAATTCCATTTATATCCCGCCCTTCTCCGAAGACTCAGGGCGGCTTACAAGCTTAGCAGTTTTAATGTGTGCCATTGTGCCCACAATAAAACATGACAATAAAGGTTATCTATCCTCTCTCTCTCTTTCTCTCTCATCGATCCTTCTATCCTCCTCTATTTATTTATCTTCCACTATACAATTACCATAGGGATGCGGTGGCTCAGTGGGTTAGGACGATCAGAAGGTTGGCAGTTTGGCGGGTCGAATCCCGAGTGCCGCTTAACAGAGTGAGCGCCTGTTACTCATCCCAGCTTCTGCCAACCTAGCAGTTCGAAATCACGTAAAAAAAATGCAAGTAGAAAAATAGGGACCACTACGGTGGGAAGGTAACAGCGTTCTGTGCGCCTTTGGCGTCTAGTCATGCCGGCCACATGTCCACGGAGACATCCTTGGACAAGCGCTGGCTCTTTGGTTTTGAAACGGAGATGAACACCGGCCCCTAGAGTTGAAAAACGACTAGCATGCATGTGCAGGGGAACCTTTACCTTTATACAATTACCAGATAAATTGGTGTGACCTTCATTTGATATGTTTTAGCTTCATTTAAAATTATATTCTTAAGAACAATTTGGATGTTATGAATGTTACTGGACCAGATAGAATTGGAATTCTGAAGTGCTCCCTGTAATCTGAACCCTCCTTTATACTTCTGGTGAAATGAGACAATATCTTAGAGGCTGGGACTGGTCTTAAAACTTAATAAATCAGAATTCTAGAAACTTTGAGTTAACACAAAGGGGATTATGATGCTGGGCTGTAGGACCATCTGCACTGGTGTCACCCCTTTGGTGCAGAGAGATAAGGTTTTCATTGCCTGTTTCCTCGGCTAGTATGCATGCACACATGTACAATGTGCTTCCCCGTATAAGAAGAGCCTACCAAGAATGCACAATCTATTATGTCCTGCAACAATGACTATAGCTGGTAGCACAGTCTGTAGTTGAAAATAAGGAAGTACAATACAGAGATCCACAAGAAAGGAGCTATAATCTACATGGCAGGGATAAGACTGAATAGACCTTGGTTTCCAGCATAAGAGGCTAGAACAAATGGTTTCCCTAGCCTAAACTGAAGATTTTTGATAATAATAATAATAATAATAATAATAATAATAATAATAATAATAATAATAATAATAATAATAAGAAGAAGAAGAAGAAGAAGAAGAAGAAGAAGAAGAAGAAGAAGTTGGAAGGGACCTTGGAGGTCATCTAGTCCAAACCCCTGCTAAGGCAGGAAACCTTATACCATTTCAGGCAAATGGCTGTCCAGTCTCTTCTTAAAAACCTCCAGTGTTGGAGCATTCACCACCTCTGGAGGCAGGTTGTTCCACTGGTTAATTGTTCTAACTGTCAGGAAGTTTCTCCTTAGTTTTAGGTTGCTTCTCTCCTTGACTAGTTTCCAGATATCTCTACCAAGGTATCTACTTTCTTATTCTTGAACTGCCACAGCTCCAGCATTTGGAATTTAGAATGGAATAGAGCTGGAAGGGTCCTTGGAGGTCTCCTAGTCCAGCCCCCTGCTGAAGCAGGAGAACCTACACCATCTCAGGCAAGTGACTATCCAGTCTCTTCTTGAAAACCTCCACTGATGGAGCGCCCATGATTTCTGGAGGCAAGCTGTTCCACTGGTTAATTGTCCTCACTGTTAGGAACTTTCTCCTTAATTCCAGCTTGCTTCTCTCTTTGATTAGTTTCCAACTATTGTTTCTTGTCCTGCCTTCTGGTGCTTTGGTGAATAATGTGACCCCCTCTTCTTTGTGGCAGCCCCTCAAATGCTGGCATACTGCTATCATGTCACCCTTTCTTCTTTTCTTTAGACTAGCCAAACCCAAATTCTGCAACTGTTCTTCATATGTCTTAGTCTCCAGACCTTTGACCATCTTAGTTGCTCTTCTCTGAACTTTTTCCTTTGAACTCTGAATTTGTTCTTCTATTTTTCAATCATAGTTTTATTTAAGAATCATGGGCTATGGGTCAGAGCCACGGACAAGCTGATATATTTGTAGGAGATACAGGAGTCTGAGCTAAGCATTTTCTACTCTCTCTGACCTTAGATGATCTACTGGATTGTATCCTCACCTTCAGACACCTTTGCACCAAGGAAAAAGTGGAAATATTTAGTGTGCACCTGACTATGTCACACCCTATAATTCCCTACAATTTCTTTCCCAGCAGATAAAAATGTGGTTTTTATAACTTGATGATAAATATATTATCCTTCATTCTTTCTTATGTCCCAGTACACATTACAACTTGGGACAGCTTTATTTCTTTATATGGTCATGTAAAGCCCCCTCTGTCTAGCCCTTAGTGACCAGATGGACTTATTATTTTGCTAGTCACAATAAAGAAACTTTGCCTTTATTTTCTTCCAGGATGCTTCTTTGACCATCCATCTGGTGGTCTCCCAACCAACGATTAACCAAGTTTGACTCCCTTTAATGTTTGACGGTCAGCTAATATCAGCTATTCCACTAATGGTTCTTTATAAATTAACGATAGATAACATCTTTCCATTTCTTTACAGCAACATTGAGATATTGCTTCTTGGGAATAATAAGTGGCATGGTGTTAATCTGCAGAATGTAAAAAAGTCAGCTCCTCATTCACTGAAAAAAGAAGGTCATTGAGTGGCTGTATATGTGACTATATACAGTAGCTATTTAAGTTTTGGAAATATAACGCCTAGCTTATGTTTTTCTGGATCCAGGAGATGGCGCTTTGAGCAAGTTTTACTAACTTCATCCCAGTTCAGAACGATGAACAAATGAAATTAGTTTGTGATTTCTTCCTGAGGCCAGGCAAGCTTAAGCCCTAAACAAAAGAAGAAATGAAGAAACTTGACAGATACAATCCTCCACCTCCCTAATGCTTTATTTGTTTGTTTGTTTGTCTGTTTGCTTCTTTGCAAGCAAGGCTAATTTGGTTTGTGAGTCAGGACTGTGGCTGTAGCCATTATCCACCAAAGAGATGATTTTTCAGTGAGGAGGATGCCAGATGTCATTTTTTGAACTGGAAGAAACCGCTTCGTTTTAATCCCCCCCCCGTTCCTGTGCAAGGTTTAAAAGCGTATGCTGCATTTTCTAGTTTACTTAAGTCTAGAAGATTTTCATGGCTAAGTCACAATCGTTGTCGAACAAGGAGAGAGAACTTTTGGAGGACTGGGAACAGACTTAATTTGGAGTTTCAAAAGCTTTCTGTAAATGCTTTCACAAAATGACTGCCTGTGGGGGAGGGGTGGTTTCCTAATCACAGAAATGTTTACCCCTCTAGGCATCACCAGTCAGAAAAGAAAAGAAGGGAAGAGCAGAGCAGAGAAAGGAGGAAAGAAAAGAAAAAAGAGAGAGAAGAGAAAAGAAAAGAAAAGAAAAGAAAAGAAAAGAAAAGAAAAGAAAAGGAAAGAAAAGAAAAGCTGGTTATATTTCTCCATCATTGTATAACCTTTTCAGGAAATGTTTTATTTCTCCAGTTTATCAAGGCAGCTGAGCCCTGGCCATTTTCATTTTCTTCTTCTGGTTCTGATATTTATCTGGCAGAGATGTAGCTATTTTATGGTGACTACTTATATCTGCTTAACTGGGAATCTGCGACTGCATTGAATTTAGTGAGCTGATGGAGTATGGCTATCAGTTTAACAATTCTTAGTTAAAAAAGAATAGCTTATTTTAAATTTTATTTGTCAAGACTATATGTAATGAAGCAAAAAATGCACATCCTAGAAGTATTAGGCAAAGGTTGTATTGTACTATAGACATTATTTTAAAAGATGAAAAGGTTTTTAAAAGATGAAAATAAAAATACAAAAGTGCATTTAGTTTAGAATAGAATAGAATAGAATAGAATAGAATAGAATAGAATAGAATAGAATAGAATAGAATAGAATAGAATAGAATAGAATAGAATAGAATAGAGGTGGAAGGGACCTTGGAGGTCTTCTAGTCCAGCCCCCTGCTCAAGCAGGAGAACCTATACCATCTCAGACAGGTGATTGTCTAGTCTCTTAAAAATTTCCAGGGATGGAGCACCCATGATTTCTGAAGGCTAGCTGTGTTGATCCTGGAACCTTGGCATTCAGGCAAATCAGCCATCAATAGATACATAGAAATATATATTTACACAACATTCAAAACAGAACAAACAGCAGCCAACACCCAGATAAGCAGGGATTAACACCAGACAAACAAGCAAGCAAGCAGAAAACAATACTCTACCCAAGGAACACCCAAGGAGAAAGCTACAACCCTCACTAATACTGTTGCTACGATATATAACTTCAGCTACTGTATATAAATGGGGAGCAATCCTCACTGATGAAATAAGCTAATTGGGCAACGAAATATATGCAAGCAAGTTCAGGGAGCACCAAGAACCCCACATTATTAATTAGGATTTACAGAAATCTTTTAATGTGATTATTATCTAAGTCACTAAGGTAGCACAGAGGACAATGATAAGGATTATGGACAAGTTCAATAACATCTACAAACAAGATATACTACTTATTGTGGGGGACTAGAACTGCAAAGCTGAAAAAAATAGGAATAAAAATGTAGCTGGACAATATGGATCAGAAAACAGAAATGAAGCAGAATGACATATCAATTTCTGTCAGTTCAATGATTTTTTCAATGCTTCTTCAAAGAACCAAAGTAATGCACAGGTACAGTGGCTAGTTATTACCAGATGTCATACACAAAGAATTCCAATTGACTATGTCAATGAACTCAGAGCTTTTAAAAGTAAAGATGCAGACAGGAGCTTATCTCGTACTGCTCAGGTGAAACTTCCTAGCTGAGATAAAGTAGAAGAACAAAGCCGGCTAATATGAACTTGAACTATTTTCAAGTTGAACATCAGAAATCACTTTGAAAACTTGAACCTCATTGAAAGAGAACCAGAGAAGCTGTGGAAAGAAGTAAAATAAGTTGTTAAGGATGAACGTGAAAAGACCAAAGCCAGAAGAAACCAAGCTAGATGTCAGAAGAAATGGTGGAAATTTACAAAAAAAGAAAGAAAAAAAAGGCAGATGAAGAAAGGCAAAGATATCAAGAAGGAACTTAACAAGAATTTAAGAGGCCTGTTAAAAGACACAAGACGACAGTGACGGTTGTAAAGACATTAAAAAAAGAAAACAGGCAGGAAAATACAAGGAAAGTTTTGAACTGAAGAGGCTCCAGCCTCAACCTTTCCACTGCTATAGGATGGCAGGGGAGACATTCTTGTCAATAGGGAATAGGGAATGCTGGCCATCTCTGTTTCTTAGCAGAGGGAGCCAGCTTTGTCCAAGGATGCTCCCATGGTCATGTGGCCAGCATGGTTATATGCCAAAGGAGCATGGAATGTTTGTTACCTTCTCACCAAAGTGGTATTATTTATCTGCTTGCATTTGCATGCTTTCGAACTGCTAAGTGGGCAGTAAGAAACGGGATCACACCCCATTGCACAGCTGCCAGCTGCTCGCCTCCATATTCCATATAATATTACTCTATTTTTTCAATTTTAATTGTTTCTATGTTTATAATTAGGGGACGCGGTGGCTCAGTGGGTTAGGATGCGGAGCTTGTCGATCAGAAGGTCGGCAGTTTGGCGGGTCGAATCCCGAGTGCCGCGTAACAGAGTGAGCACCTGTTACTTGTCCCAGCTTCTGCCAACCTAGCAGTTCGAAAGCACGTAAAAATGCAAGTAGAAAAATAGGGACCACTACGGTGGGAAGGTAACAGCATTCCATGCGCCTTTGGCGTCTAGTCATGTCGGCCACATGACCATGGAGACATCCTTAGACAAGTGCTGGCTCTTGGCTTTGAAACGGAGATGAGCACCAGCCCCTAGAGTTGGAAACGACTAGCATGCATGTGCGGGGGAACCTTTACCTTTACCTTTATATTTATAATTGTTTTTATATTTCATTTTTTATTTCATTGTAAGCCCTCCAGAGTCATTCTGCACAGTGAGATGAGTGGCATATAAATGTAATAGATACATAAATAAATGATACATATATGCATACAAGAATATATGTGTTATATGACATATAATAGTGGTTCTCAACCTATGGTCTGCAGACCCCTGGGGGGCAGGCACAATGCCATCACAGGGGGTCCATAAAGGCTTGAAAAAATGTTATGATTTAAATGTTAACTCATGCTACAAAAGGTATTTAATGGGGGTTTGTGATGAAGAAAAGGCTGAGAACTACTGACGTATAATATTTAATACATACAGTAGTGTCTATGTGTACCCAAACTATATTGGATAGGAAATTTTAAAATAATGTTCAAACCTTAGCTTGGAGTTTCTCATAGAATGCTCAGAATGGCGTTTCAGAACCTTTTTTTGCAAAAAAAACAACAAAACAACAACAACAACAACAACCCAGCTCCCTTATTGGTTTTCCTAAGCCTATTGCAGGGCTAGCAATCTTGGCTCTTTTTTATGACTCGTGGACTTCAATTCCCAGAAATCCTGAGCCAGCCATGCTGAAGGGAAAGGGAGAACTTTCCAAACTGAGCCATGCTGGCTCAGGAATTCTGGGAGTTGAAGTCCTTAAGTCATAAAAGAGCCTGCACTAGAGGAGGACATTAAAATTATTTACAGGATTACTTCTTTAGGAACTAAACTTTTAGAATTTAAAACAGCTAATTCAGAAAAGCCAGCAGGAAAGAACCTCACATTTTTCATCTTCTTCTGTCTTTTGGAAGGTAAAATTAGGTAACAAAATAATCTATTTCTTATGTTAACATCTCTGCAATGAAATCAAAGGTAACAGGAAAGAAATGAGAAACACTTTTCTCAATGTAATATGTCTAATTTAGCTGATTCTAGAAAAAAATAGTATCTTTTGTACACTCTTGAAAACTATTTTGAATCTAAACAATTCTTAAGAATGAAATATTCTTAATTTGGACTTTACTTTTACTGTTTGAACTGTTGTGTGTTTTGAAAAATAGATTGTTTAGAATCTAGTTATGTTGCACTTAAGTCTTTAAATAATTAACCTAGTATATACATAACAATATATGATGTTTTCCCTGGTGAGCTTAACATCAGTAAAAACATTTATTAAAAAGGCTAAAATAATTTCTGGGGGAATTATCTGTATAGTAAAATTTTGGACAAGCAGTGATCATGTTACATATGTGCATAAGCGTAGTCAGTAGTATATGCCTTTTTAAAAATATCAAACATGCAAAGAAACAAAAATAAGTCTAAAATATCTGTATTACATCCCGAAATGCCAACTTTGCAACCAATATTTCTCATCCATAACTATGGCACCTTAAGGATACCTGCATACATGCAAATGTTTCTCTGGGATCAGTAACGCAACAGGGATTGCTTTTTCCTTCCAGTAACATATACCTAAAACCAGTTTATTGCATTTGGCAATTATACTAAAAAAATCTCATTCATTTAATTTGAAATCAAGTAAAAATTGATTTAAATTATTTTATTAAAAAAAATTAATGGCAATTCTTTTATAAAAAGTTGTCTCAAAAAATGAGTTTGACATGCCTGCTCTAGATAGTTGAATGCTCCAAAATAAATTCTAGACCAGGCCTGTACATGCAGCCTCCCAAGCACCCTTAGACAGAGCACAGACTTTTTTTTTTAAAGTAATAAAATCACCACCACTGCCCTGAAAGTCATGTTGCCTAGTGCCTCCATGGCTTACCATGACCACAAGCTCCAACACTGTAGATGCTCCTCTAGTCACCATATCATTGATTAGCCCACCAGCATTCCTTTGCAGACCACAAAGATTTTTAATTTATCAGTGTGGGCCTTTCCTTTCTACAAGTTAATAATAATAATTAATAATAATAATAAGTTGGAAGGGACCTTGTAGGTCATCTAGTCCCGACCCCTGCTCAGGCAGGAAACCCTATATCATTTCACATACACATACCCAATTCCAGCAACCGTTCCCTATATGTTTTAGCCTACAGTCCCCCAATCATCTTTGTTGCTCTTCTCTGTACTCTTTCTAGAGTCTCGACATCTTTTTTACATCGTGGTGACCAAAACTGGGTGCAATATTCCAGGTGTGGCCTTACCAAGGCATTGTAAAGTGGTATTAGTACTTCACTTGATCTTGATTCTATCCCTCTGTTAATGCAACCTAGCACTGTGTTGGCTTTTTTGGCAGCTGCAGCACACTGCTAGCTCATATTTAAGTGATTGTCCACTAGAACTCTGAGATCTCTCTCACAGTTACTACTATTGAGCAAGGTACCACCTATACTATACCTCTGCATTTGATTTTTCCTGCCTAAATGTAGAACCTTACTTTTTTCACAATTGAATTTCATTTTGTTAGATAGTGCCCAGTGTTCGAGTCTGTCCAGATCCTCCTGTATCTTAAGCCTATCTTCTGGAGTATTGGCTATTCCTGCCAGCTTGGTGTTGTCTGCAAATTTGATGAGTTCCCCATCTATCCCCTCATCCAAATCATTGATGAAGATGTTGAAGAGCTGCACAGACCTCTTCTAGATTTTCCTCTTGCCTTTCCGAGTTAACTCCTTGGTCTGTCATTGAGCAAGAATTGACTTTGTAGGGAAGCATATTATCATTTGATGTATATTTAACATATGTTCTACCTTTATTTACCAATTATATAATATTTGTATGCAATCCACATGGCGAGGTTTGGGGAAACTTACAATAGAAAAAATATATATTTTTAAAATCATAAGATTAAAACATCGCCTGGCCCGTACCGCCTCCGCTGCCCGCATTGCGCAGCCCCGCCATATAGAGTGGGCTCTCCTGCTCCCACAGCACCAGCCACGCCGGCTCCAGCCCCAGGGAGGGGAGCCCGCCGCCAACACCCTTCGCACCTGTGACTGCAGCAGTGCTTCCCCCACACCTCCCCTGCCTCCTGTGCCCGCCAAGATGAGAGTTCCGCCACCTTTTTTTTTTTTAGAAAAAAAGCACTGGAAATAGCTAAAAACCTGTCTTTGAAAGATGTGTTAAAAAGCATTTGTGCTACAGAAAAGAGAGCTTTTTATCATAGTCTATCAGGAAAATAATACATATTCTATGCTTGAGGATACTTAAGTAAATGTATGTATAAAGGACTTGATATTCTCCAACTAAATGCTGAGTTATCTCAACGTTTTGTCTTTAATGTCACTGGCATTCAATATGGAGATGACAGGATTTTTTTTTTTGCATTTCCAATTTCTCCACATACAATCTCAATTGCTTACAGAACTATCTGCTCCTATTTCCTACCATCTGTAAACCTTGCTATTTTAGAGCTCTGGTGAAGAAATACATGCAGTATGTTTCTTTTTGCCTAGATTTAGATATGTGTATATAAGAGACCAGGATACGACACCCTAGTTAGAATACAGCCCAGAGAAAATGATATTTGAGGCTGTGGAAATTACTGATGAACTCCTTTGGTGTGATAGATTGCCTTATGGCAGGGGTCTTCAAACTTGGCCCTTTTATGACTTGTGGAGTTCAACTCCCAGAATTCATCAGCCAATGTGCCTGGCAATTCTGGGAGTTGAAGTCCACAAGTCATAAAAGGGACAGGTCTGAAGAACCCTGCCTTATGATATCTCAGCCCCATCACAAATACTAGTCTAAGACCATTAAACAATAGAATCCACAGCATAAGAATATGGAGATGCTCACCAGTGAAGATGGCATTAGAAGAGAACTATTGGAGAAATGGGCTACCTCTCACTTCTAGTCTTGGTAGCTGTATGTTCCTGAATCATAGGCTGTACACATTAAATGATCACTCTTATCTACAGACCCCTCATATCCTGGACATTAACTATTTCAACTTCTCTCCTCAGGACGCTGCTATAGGGTATTGCATGACAAAACAACTAGACACAAAGATAGTTTCTTTCCCCATGTCTTCACTCTGCTAAACACCTAACTCCCACAGGACTGTCTTATGCCTAAAGTTATTTATCCATGTTTGTAGGCTGTATTGCTATTATCCTTGCCACATTCTCATTTTCTCATCTTTCTCACCTCTTATCTTTCCTGCTACCATCTCCTACTGGTATATTGTGATTTATCAATTATTGTTTGTATCTTATGATTTTTGATTGTATCTTATGAATTATGATCTATGACTTAGCACTTTTTTGTTTGTATGTACACTCTTATGCACCAGAGACAAATTCCTTGTGTGTCTAATCATGCTTGGCCAATAAATTCTGTTCTATTCTTTTTGTAGAACAACAGTGGACTATGTTGCTTTCTAGATACTTGGGAATTTCCCAGATACATCTGATTGGCCACTGTGAAACCTCTGAATATGCTATTATAAAAGCAAATTAGATACAATGAGATGTGATTTAGTGATTAAGCCATTGCGACATGAGATATATCATAAGATGGAGAATATTTAATTAATTAAACATTTAGCTACATCTTGAAGTGATATAATCCAGGAAAAATTTTGCCTTTTCATTCTACTGATTGATATATAGCCTTAAACCTTACAATTTCAACAGAAGAAATTTCAAGCAGGTGCTTAATTTTTGTAGGCAAATTACAGCCAGTTAATTTAAACATAAAACCTAATATTTAAATAAACAGAAGAAGATTTAAACAGTTTTTACAAAACTCTATCAATTTTCACTGTTGCTAGGTTACAAAATAATTAAATGTGAAAGAGAAAAAAGAAGGGCACATTGTTTGTTTGTTGTAGAGCCATAAAGTCAAATAATTTAAATTTTGTTGGATGATATTTGCCAGAGATTCACCATTGGGAGTCATTGACTGAAATAACAACTTTATGTAACATTTTTTAAGAAACCTCCTGGATTTTAGGAAATATTATAAATAAACTATCTAGAATGGAACTGGTAAAGAAGGAGGAGGAAGAGCTGTAATAGGAAAGAAAAATTAGGCTTATTTTTCCCTTAGTAGTTTTGAACAAACACATTTTATATTCAAGAAGACATTGATAAATATATAGGCCATTGCAATACTGATATCTAACATTCTCAGTAGCAATAAACAATCCAAGGGTAAATAAATACCAATTATTTTATCTTTGATGCATTATCTGCTGCTCTGTGTTTACACGTTGGACAATGTATAATACGGAAAAGACATACTGAGGATTATTAAAAGTAGTTATTGTACTCCAAAATGATAACTAGGAACAAAGCTGTGCCAAAATTCCTGCCACTATCCTGGTCCTCTATGAGAATCATGCAAGCATTTTCAGGGAATAATCTTTGCATGTAGAACTGTTTTTGTGTTTCTACACATATTAATGGCAGTGGAAATCTCTAGCAATGTTTACTCTTTCAATTTCATATAATCATAGAATTTGTTAGAGACCTTGAGGCCCTATAGCAGAGGTGTCAAACTCGCGACGTCATGTGACATGTCACGACGTATCGTGACTTTTTTGCCATTGACGGCAATGGGGTGGGTAACTAACTTTACCACTTTTTTGAATAATATTAGATATCTTTACCAGTATTTCTCAATCTTGGCAACTTTAAGACAGGTGGTCTTCATGGTGCCTGGGGAATTTTGCATTGTTAGGTATAATAAATTATTACCCAAGAACATAGAATTGCATTTCGTAGAATTCAGATCAGCACCCCAGAGTTGTAGTCATACATATGTAGGGCTTTCACTTCAACTAATCTTGATGGTGTTTTATCACATCTGCAATTCATAGTTGTGATACTGTGGTTCTTAGTAATTGGAGTCTGATAACTTCAAGGCTCTAAGATCCCCAGTTTAGGAGGACACGAGTTTCTCCCAGTAGTTGGGATCTCTGTGTTGCCCAGTGTTACTAAAAGCATTGAGTTTTCCTGGAGAAGGTCCATAATCCTTCCAGTGCTAAATATAAATACAAAATAAGAGTTGAAAAGGACCTTGGAGGTCTTCTAGTCCAACTCCCTGCTCAAGCTAAACTATTTACAACCTTCCCAGTTGGCTTCAGAAAAGTAAAGTCAATGGGGAAAAACAGATTTACTTAATGACATGATTCACTTAAAGAGCTGCAATGGTTTGTTTAACAACCTTGGGAAAAGAGGTCGTAAAATCAGGCCGAATTCATTACACATAATGAAACCATTCTGTGTAATGGCAATAATGAACACTATTCTGAGAAATAGACTCCTAGAGATTATTCTGAGTTTTGCTGCAAGGGTTGTTTTAGGTCTTTTAAATCATGTTTCTGAGCAGGGTTTTAATTCTTATCTAAAAGCTGGGAAGCCCTTCATTAGCTCACAGAGGTCTTGTTAGAGCAAATGAATTGAAAAGAACTTAAAATTGCTTAGCTAGCTTTCGAGATTGGTGTCTTGCTACAAATATGCCAGATCTTTTGGTCTTTTGGGAAGATCAGTTCTCTTCATCGTCGCTTCTGGGCACCATGAGACTGACCCGTAGTCTTTCTTGACAGTGTTTTTATGAGTTACACATTGCTTTTTGATGTGAGACTAAGCATTGGACTAAGCAAAAAAGGTGTGTTTCCCCTTGGATACAGTTTGAAGCCATTTATATTCTCTTTGCAAACACGGAGTTTTAATCATATCAATAATTTACCCATGTCCACAAAACCCAGTCTATCTCTATCTGTGTGTCTTTCAGAAAGATTTCACTCCATATAGCTCTTTAAATCCCATCAGGGGATTCCAGTTATCCCCACTGCAGCTGCAGGATTGTATGTTTGATCAGCATGATGTCATTGTAAAGCCAGTATGTAGAATACAAAACTGTATGATAGCTTGGGTTTAAGGAGTCAGATACTCTGCAGGAGAGTAGCAAATTCTCCTTGCCTATAAGGCTCTATCAACAGGTTGAGTGCCTTGAGGAATTCATACTGTATGTGGGAATTCATACTGTATGTGGGAGAAAGGTAGCAATGGCAAAAGAAACTTATATATTCAACATATTTGAGCTGAGACTTATATTTTGAGCCATACCCCACAAATGTTCAAACATTTTTCAGAAATATGTTATGGCTTGATCTGGCTTTCTTAAGCTCTCCCAGTTGACCTTTATAGGCATTGAATCAAAACTTGGTGGCATTAAAATCAATGGGGCCAGATTTACTCTGCCACTACCATTTGTTGGAACTAACTGGTAGCTCTGAATAGGAATAACTCATGAATTGATTCTTCTAAGGCACAGGAGTCAAACTGGTGGACCACACAGGCCACACCCACCCTGTCTCCACAAAGGCAAAAAGCGTCATGATACATCACGATAGGTCACATGACACAATCGAGTTTGACACCCGAGTTCTAAGCCATACTTGATTTGGTAGGACTCTTATAGAGCAAATGATTAAAGTATAAGAGCCCACATAAGAAAATTATTACGATATAATTGCATTCCTTGTATGAATATTTATTGATTTCATTTGATGGGTGGATTAGCATAGGGGTAAATTAAAATAAAGCATAATAGATATAGAAATACTCCTGCTCACCTTTTGATTTAAACTAAGACTGAGCAGAAGGTTCAACATATTTGCCACTGCTGAACATGTCTTTAGCCAGTAATTATTCTTATGATCAGCTCGAACCATTTCTCTGTATTTTGAACCAAGAACGTCATCGTGATTCAGTTAACTAATAACTCTGTTAACACCTCTCTCCTCAGCTCCTCATAATATGATGGACTGTATTAATTTGAAATTCCCATCAGCACGCTTAGTTCTGGGACCTTCAAAACCAAGGGCACCAGATTGTGCCAGTTCTGAATTAATTCATTTATGACATAAATTGCTCCCAGGCGTTATCTAGATACTGTACTTGTTATACTGTTGTTCCTTTGCTTAAGGAACATCATTGCTATTTAAACCTGCTATTTTAACTAGCTACAGTTGCTGCTACATTCACTGAAGTGATAGGGATCAGTCAGTCTCTGGGATCTGTTGTGAACAGGAAATGAAAAAGCCGTTGTTGGTTGTTGGTTGTGAAACATGTTATTTAGTAAATGAAGGCCTTAATTAGCAAGTGGTTATCTATTGACAAAATGTGTTTTCTAGTTTGAAAATCAAAGGTGGTAAATATCCAGTGTAGTATTAATTGTGGTTGGGGTTGGGCTTGTGATTTTTTCTCTCTTTCCTAGCTGTGTCTAATGTGCAAATTTAGGTTCTCTTTCTGGGTTAGTATTTGATTAAATGAGAAAGTTGTTGTTGTTATTATTATTAAAATTGTACTAATTTAAAACTTCATTGGACCATTGTTCTAAAGTGACAGATATTGTTGAATTATATGTTGGCCTTTCTTCTTCTTCTTCTTCTTCTTCTTCTTCTTCTTCTTCTTCTTCTTCTTCTTCTTCTTCTTCTTCTTCTTCTTCTTCTTCTTCTTCTTCTTCTTCTTCTCCTCCTCCTCCTCCTCCTCCTCCTCCTCCTCCTCCTCCTCCTCTTAGTGTCAAGAAGGTCAACACAGCCACACTTTCAATTAAAGTTCCAGCTAGAAATAGGTGGAGCTTCGCTTGTACTGTTACTGCCCCATCTTAACTTTTTGTTTTAACCACCCCTTTTGATATCCCTGATGTGAACCAAGTTAAACCTGCATATATTTGCATTTACGCCCAGAAAGAAAAAAAATAGTTTTGGTTGAACATCCAATCACAGCTTTGGATAGGAAAACATCTATGCAAATGGAGTAGGATCTCAAAATAAATATTTAAAAAAGAATAAAACATTAATTGGTTCGGAGTATGAACAAAAACGGAATAAACGCTGGCACATATGTGATCCATATAATGAATTAGAAAAAAAAAATCAGGATCAGACAGAAAAGGGAAAATGAATACAATCAAGGCTTTTATTTTCAGACCTCTATTATTATTGCACCAAACTTATCCTTTGGGCTCTATGCAGTCTGTTGGCCCAGCCAATGACATACACACTTTGGCTTTGATTAAACTTAGCTGGACAAACCCAGACATTTCTCAGCAAAATTATAGAAGTTTGTGCTGTAACCTATTTATTTTGCTTCTTTCTCCAAGTATATGTATTTGAAAAGAAAAGAGGGCTGTGGGAGGGAGAACATTTTGATTTCTTTTCTATCAACTTTGCTTAAAAGCTTGGTTCAAACTGTCATAATCTTCCCCAGTTTGTGTTCCAATTTGAAGAGTACCAATTAAGGCCTTTCAGTGATGGGTCCCAGTAGGGGAAAGAGCATTAAGAAGCACATCAGAAAACAAGGCTCTAGGAAAGTCAGTTTTAACGGTGCCACATCTCCACTCCCCTGGGGGGGAAAGTCTCTGTGCAGACAGTTCTGATTCTTTTTCTTACCTGGTCCTTATTGAGTAAAAGTGAGGGGGAACTTGCTGACCACAAAATGCGGGCCAATTAAGATCTGCAGGGTTTATGATGATAGATTCACGGGGATTGCTTTATTCTTTTTTTACTGTGGTAATTTCCTATAGCCCACTGTTTTTTCCCCTCTTTTATCCAACAGAAGTCTTACAAATTACCTCCCCATCAATGCTGAATGCCTGGATTGCTTGCTTGCCAATTCTCCCCTCTTGGCTGGTACAGTCAGTCAGGGCGAATAGAAAATCTGGTTGCAAAAAATAAAATAAAAATAAAAATGAAATAAAATAATCTGCCTAGAAAATACTACTTTGCTCAACAGGAAAAAGCTGAAGCAAAGCAAATTGTTCCAAATTGTTCCAACACCAAGATGCCTTGGTGGAGCAGTGGGCTAATGCCTCCTTAAGTAACACCAGCTGCCTGCAATCAGTGCAGGTTCGAGTCCCACCAGGCTCAAGGTGGACTCAGCCTTCCATCCTTCCGAGGTAGGTAAAATGAGGACCCAGATTGTTGGGGGCAATAAGCTGACTTTGTAATAATGCCGCTTGGGGTGTGTGTGAAAGCCCTAATAAGCAGGCATATACATAGAATGAAGGCTACTGCTAAGCTTGTAAGCCGCCCTGAGTCTTCGGAGAAGGGCGGGATATAAATGGAATTTAAAAAAAAACAGCACTGGCATCACCACAAATCGGATGCTACTATAGCTGCCATAACCATTGTAGTTTCATGTCTGCCTGTGTCCTACTATTTGGCTAGTAGTTGGCACAAGTTGATGGGTGTTGTCTCTTGCACCTACTTGTGACATGATGGAATGTGAACTAGAGCAGAGGTCCTCCACCTTGGCAACTTTAAGACTTGTGGACTTCAACTCTGGGAGTTGAAGTTCACAAGTCTTAAAGTTGCTAAGGTGGAGGACCCCTGAACTAGAGAATGCCCATGGTCAAGATTTTTTTTTCTTAGTGTTGAATTTTCAAGAATTTAGTTTTAAAATTTTTTCAGAACAATATCTAACTGTTCCCACAATGGACAAATGGCTGCAAAAGTTGACGGAGCTAGCGGAGATGGCTAAATTGACTACTTTGACTAAAGAAAAGAACATAATTAATTTTGCTTCTACTTGGAAACCATTTTCAGACTCTGTGCTTGAGGTGGAAAAAAATGAAACTCTGATTTTGGATTTTGCTATAAAAGTACAAAGTTGAGGTGTTATACTATCACTTTATTCTAATGCTTTATTCCATTCTGCCATGCACTTTTTTCCTTCCCTTTCCCCCACTTATATTCCTATTATTTTTTTTTATTTTGTATTTTATATAATCTTTTGATAAACTAATAAAATTTTGAAGTTCCAAATGAAGACCTTTCTTATCCAGAACATGCCCCATTTTGAGATTTTTTTAAAGACTTCCCACCCAAAATGAAACATTTTAACTTATCTCCAAGTACCTGAATTTTTTAAAAAATGTACTATGGCTGCAGCGCAAAACAGCATTTTATTTTCAAGACTTGCTCCAGAGCTGAAATTACATTTTATCTAGAACAACACTTTATTTTCAAACATCATTTAAGTGCTACATAAATGAAAATTTATGTAGCACGTACCTTATTTCTGTGACTGGCTTCAGAGTTAAATTTATGTTGGTTAAACTTATGTTTGTTTCTTATTTAAAAATGTTAACTGCTTGAAGGCTACACGTCAGATCTTGCTTACCTAGCTCTTGTATGTTATTTTTCAACATCTTATTATTCCATTTTGCTGAAATAAAAATCCAAGAAAAAATATTGGAAAATTATATTCAGAACCTCCCATTTGCAATGGAGAGGGGATTTATAAAACCATCTGGAAAAGGATACCCATCTGATTTTTTAAACACGTTTCTGCAACATCTCGACATCCCCAGATATAAAGAGGCTTATAATTACAGTCAAGCATGGGACATCAAAATAATTTAACATTCTCTTGAGTGCTGATCAGCTGTTTGCCCAATTCACACACCCTAATGGAAAACAACTTTTGTCATCATTTTTTACTGCAATTTGCGGCTTAATTTGCCTTTTGCTACAAATACTAACCTTATATTTGATCAAGCAAAATGTTTTCAAGAAGTAGGAAGAGATATCCATGAAAATTTCAGAAAACTAGTCCCTTTATCCACTATGTTGAAAAAGAATGTATGGAAGCCATCCAAAGGTATGATCAAGAGATTCTGGTCATTAACATCTCATAAAAAGACATCTGCAGGATATGTGCGTTTTAGTAGGAGACTGAGGTTATAAAGTTCTGAAACTTTGGGAAGGAGTTGTTGAAGTTGGCAAATGAAGAGGAACAGATTACTAGGAGTAGTTTGTGATGCTGCTTGGTCCATTTTTGGTGATGGAGAATATCTGTGGACTCTGATGTCAAATCAAAGGTTACTGAAGGGAATCCTAAGTTTTGATAGTCCCAAAAGTGCTTTTCCAAAAGGCAACTGGATTTTCTTGTTTTTTTTAAATTTGAAACCATTTTGCTTCTCATCCAAGAAACATCTTCAGTTCTAATGATGGGGAATGCAGGGATTTATATACTGTCATCTAGTTGTTAGTACTCTAAGGATCAGTTGTTAGAACTTTGAGAGTTGTTGAGGACACTTGGGGGTTTATCTGTAGACTTTAGGTCACCTGAATCAGAGCACAAACCGGCATGGAACCTTCTTTGGACTGCTGAAAGGATTGTATTGTAGATAGGTGGTGTCATATCTGTAATGTACTGGGCCTGTTTTACTTGAACTGTACCACGTGTCTTTGAATGCTGTTTGAGATTGCTTAACCAGGGAGTTGGGTAACGGTTGCTGGCTCCTCAGACAAGCAGTCTCCAGGACCGCCATTGGTTGGCTCTAGGGCAGCAATAGGCTCCTTCAACCCTATTGGCCACCGCCTAGTGGCCAGCAGTATAAATAGCTGCGTAGAAGCCTTGGTTAACAATTCAGTTCCTGCATTCAATAAAGGATGTTCCTGCCTGAACTCTCTTGTCTTGTCTCCTGCTTGCAACAAAGAACCCAGTACACAACAATATCCATAGACATCTCCCTTTGGTAGAACGAAGATACCGGCCAGTTGACTGGCTTACTGTGATTCTACACACTCTACGCATTTGCAAACATTTCACTTCATTGACATTTTTCTTTGGAGAGCATGTGCTGTTCCTTCTGCCAATTTTAGCTCATGCAGATGTTGTGGAATTAGTGCTCTTTTCACATCTAGTTATATTCTTAAGGGAAGACTACGAAAAATATCTAGGAATATTTTGACCAGGAATTTCACTTACCACTACTTGAATCCCACCATTCATACCTCCAGATGAGCTAGAAGGGGCATGGGTGCACTTACAAATAGTGGAACTCAATCTACCAAGAACTCTATCCATTTCTATCATTTCTACAAGGTCAGAGAAGTGCCTGTGATGATTAGGAGAAGGCGTTACCCAAGCCATCCCACTAGCCTGTCTCCAAATGGCAATAATATTTTTTTCCTGTAATTGTTGTTATTAGCTGCGAAGTCGTGTCTGACCCATCATGACCCTATGGACAATGTTCCTCCAGGCCTTCCTGTCTTCTACCATCTTCTGGAGTCCATTTAAGCTCATGCCTACTGCTTCAGTGACTCCATCCATCCACCTCATTCTCTGTTGTCCCCTTCTTCTATTGCCCTCAGTCTTTCCCAGCATTAGGCTCTTCTCCAGTGAGTCCTTCCTTCTCATTAGGTGGCCAAAGTATTTGAGTTTTAGCTTCAGGATCTGGCCTTCTAAAGAGCAGTCAGGATTGATCTCCTCTAGGACTGACCGGTTTGATCGCCTTGCAGTCTAAGGGACTTGCAGGAGTCTTCTCCAGCACCAAAGTTCAAAGGCCTCAATTATTTGGCGTCCAGCCTTTCTTATGGTCCAACTTTCACTGCCATACATTGCAACTGGAAAGACCATAGCCTTGACTATACGCGCTTTTGTTGAAAGGCTGATGTCTCTGCTTTTTAGTGTGCTGTCTAGATTTGCCATGGCTTTCCTCCCGAGGAGCAAGCGTCTTTTAATTTCTTGGCTACAGACCCCATCTGCAGTGATCTTGGAGCCCAGGAAAATAAAATTTGTCACAAATTTGTCAAAGTGCCCATATATAACTGGTCAAGATGACTCTGAACAGCTTACAAATTTGGATTAATTAAACAGTTCTTTAATTCTCCATTGATTTCCTGGTGATTTCTATTAAATTTGCAGATTGGGACATGAATAGAGAAAAGGTAGGAATTTGATCTTTCTGACAACAAGAAATGGGGAATCCCACAGAGAGCCACTAGATGAGAATCTGTACGTGTAAGAAGCACGGAGCCCCGATGATGCAGTGGTTAGAATGCAGTATTCTGGGCAAACTCTGTCCACCGTCTGAAGTTCAATCATGATGGGCTCCAGGTTGACTCAGCCATCCATCATTTCAGAGTCAGTGAAATGAGGATCCAGACTGGGGGGGGGCAATATGCTGATATTGTAAACCTCCCAGGAAGTGCTATGAAGTCTACTGCTATTGCGATGGAGACTTCAGGTAGCCTTTGTAGCTCTTCTTGATCCAACATAACCTTGAATGCTTGTTGATCAGAAGGCCGGCAGTTTGGCGGGTCGAATCCTGGGTGCCGCATAACAGAGTGAGCGCCTGTTACTCGTCCCAGCTTCTGCCAACCTAGCAGTTCAAAAGCACGTAAAAAGGCAAGTAGAAAAATAGGGACCACTACAGTGGGAAGGTAACAGTGTTCCGTGCACCTTTGGCATCTAGTCATGCTGGCCACATGACCACAGAGATGTGCTCGGACAAGTGCTGGCTCTTCGGCTTTGAAACGGAGATGAGCACCGGCCCCTAGAGTTGGAAACGACTAGCACACATGTGCGGGGGAACCTTTTATGACTGACAGCGTTTGCTGTATTTTACACAACCCTTGCTAGACACATCTCTTCACATTCTTTACTATGGTGGGTTTTCAAACAGTATAGTATTGTCAGAAATACGTGACTCCAATATTTTTCTTGATCCAATGTTTAAAGCATCATTCCTTCTCTTTACTGTATTCAGCTATGTGACCAGTCTGTATTATAATTTCTGTTGTTTGTGTAAATCTGACACATTTTTGGCTTTCCATTTTGAGTACCTACATCTATATCTGCTGTAAAGTGAAGCTGGATGACATATGAGTCTCTCTCTCTCTCTCTTTCTCTATGCTTCAAAAGCATCTATCACTTATACTTTCTCAGATGTTGTTCTTTTAAAACATGCTAGGAGATGCCTTAATATAAGAATGTATTTTGGAAAATGATGTGCTGTAAACAAGAAATAAATTGTTTGTACACTTACCACACTGAATTCTGTCATGTAAATATAAGGTGGTGACCCACTTATAAATCCAGAATAGAAAATACAATACACTGAATTGCTGTTGATGTTGTTTTGTTCTACCTCTATCAATCAGAACTGATAGAGCTGGGTCATTATTGTTCTCCATAGATATACCTCTGTACTGAATGACACTTAAACTGTACTCAGAAGCTATTTACAGAATAATATGAAAGGAAGTAAAATCAGTTTACAAAATGTGTCTTTAATGAAAATAGTCTCAAGTCAGAATCAGTACCTGGAATTTTGATTTGGAATAAACTTAGATAAGCAACTGTGTTTTTAGAATTTACTGGAAGTTTCTTCTTTAGGTAAGTTTGGCTCTTTTTATTTATAGCTATGTCCTAAGAATTGATTTCAATTCAAAATAACAAAATGATTGTTTCTTTTTATGCTCCTTGCCATTTCCAGACTGACAGTGTTCATGTTTGCATTTCTTTACAAGCAATTGAATACATTTTCATAGTAGCATAATTGTTGGTGTAAAGCTTAGTTTCATTATAGTGGATTCTTTACAGATTTGAGCTGATTAAGGCATGAGTGACTGGGAGAAGGGAGTCCAAGACCACCAAGATCTGAAGAAGGATCATGTCAAATGCAGGAAAATCAGGAAGTCCCAGCAGTTTAAATGAATATATAGGTTTATTGCAAGTTGAAGCTCTCTACAAGAATCTGAACTACTAACGGTGAAAACAAATTGCTGGTAGATAAGAGTCAATGGAATTCAAGATGGGCTGGACTTGTGGGCATGAAGGGACTTGAGACTGATAACACATTTGACCCCACCCTCTGGCTCAGCCTGATCCTCCATATTACATGGACGTCTCCATACTACATCCAGGTCTGAAATTTGAATGGGAAGGATCCAATAATCCACTTCATCCAGAGCTTTCTAAAGCCACAGTCCAAACATATTTTGAATTAGCTTCTTAGAAAGTAAGCAAAAGATGTCTAGAAACCTGGCTCAAAAACAGCAACTGTGAGAGGGACCTTAGAGTCCTAGTATATAATCACTTGACTATGAGCCAGCAGTGTGCAGCAGTAGCCAAAAAAGCTAATACAATCCTGGGTTGTATAAACAGAGGCATAGAATCAAGATCACATGAAGTATTAGTACTGCTTTATAAAACCCTAGTGAGGCCACACCTGGAATACTGCAACCAATTTTGGTCACCATAGTACAAAAAAGATGTTGAGACCTTGGAAAAAGTTCAGAGAAGAACAACTAAAATGATTAAAGGCCTGGAGACTAAAACACATGAAGAATGGCTGCAGGACTTGTGTTTGGCTAGTGTAAAAAAAAGAAGAAATAGGGGTGATATGATAGCAGTATTCCAGTATTTGAGGGGCTGCCACAAAGAAGAGGGGGTCAAATTATTCTCCAAAGCACCAAAGGGCCAGACAAGAAACAATGGTTGGAAACTGACCAAAGAGAGACGCAACCTGGAATTAAGGAGAAAGTTCCTACCAGTGAGGACAATTAACCAGTGGAACAGCTTGCCTCCAGAAATCACGGCCAAGGTTTTTAAGAAGAGACTGGACAGTCACTTGTCTGAGATGGTATAGGTCAGGGGTGTCAAACTTGCAACGTCACATGACGTGTCACGACACATTGTGACTTTTTTTCCATTGCCAGCAACAGGGTGGGTATGTTTTTGACATGACACATCTGGCAGCTTGACATCCCTGGTTTAAGGTTGTCCTGCTTGAGCAGGGGGCTGGACTAGAAGACCTCCAAGGTCCCTTCCCACTTTATTCTATTCTATTCTATTTTATCCCTGGTTTTTACTCACACAAAAATTATGCATAATTTAAGATTCTATCCTTCATGCAAGAACAGACAGATCCACATTTGGGTTCAGTTTCCAAAATTCAGGCATTGTAAAACTAATTGTTCTGAAGACATTTAATCCCAGCTTCTTTACATATAAAATGTAGATAAAATTTTCTTTTACGATCATTAGATTGTTGCTATTCTGACTGGTGAACCAAGTTTCAGAAAATAATATTTTATCATTATCGGATATAGAAATTGCTCTTATTGCTTGGCTCCTGCTTTTGGTAACCTTAGCCCTATCCTCCAAGAAGAGGAAAAATAGATTCCAGAATGTAAAAACATGAGACAGAGATGCAGAAATACTTTGGACCACAACTTTGTAAAATCAAAATCTTTATTTGGCAATAATGTAAGCACATTAAACAAACAAACAAAAAATTAATTCAAAAGATGGCCAGAAGTTGGTAGAATTTTTCATATTAAAAGGATAGAATGATATCATCAGCCTCACTCAGTGAGGAATACTGCAAAAGCATTGATTCAAGACCTTATTAAGCTAATAGATCCTTAATCTTTTTGACATTTCATCCATCTCCTGAGCGATAAATGAATATAAACTCATCTGAGACTGTGTTTCCAAGGCAGAAACTTCCCCAAGATTCAAGATTCCTCCTGGATCTGGAACAATGATGTAAAAAAATCCCAATAGCAATTAGTGATGATAATTTGAGAATTCTTGAACTACGGCATTGTCAAATAGGTGGAAATGTTTCCTGCCCTTCTTAATATTGAGTGAAATGTAGCTGATAGATCTGAATGCACTTGTGTCTCCTTTGGGCCTTGGGATGTATAATTTTTCAGTCTTGTGAATATCAAGGTCTTCAGGATTCTTCAGGTGGTTATATCAGTGCCATGTAGGGCGCACTTAAAAATTCAAAGACCCACTTAAAAATCTCTGAAGAATATGAGGAGAAGAAGAAATGGAGGGCAGATTAGACATGTATAGCATAAACGTAAAATGTTATCAGAAAATTCAAGGTAGATTTGTATATCGTGTATATATGTATTTATCTCAGCAGAAATACTCTGTAAAATAGAAAAAATGCTTTATTTTAGTCAATGACCAGTTTATAACAGGGTGTTACAAAATTCTGCCATGCAGATTTAAAACAAACTAATCAGGGAGAGAAGCAACCTAGAACTAAGGAGAAATTTCCTAAAAGTGAGAACAATTAACCAGTGGAACTGCTTGCCTCCAGAAGTTGTGGGTGCTCCAACACTGGAGGTTTATAAAAAGAGACTGGACAACCACTGTCTGAGATGTTATAGGGTCTCCTGCTTGACCAGGGGGTTGGACTAGAAGACTTCCAAAGTCCCTCCCAACTTTGCTATTCTGTTAACTCTATTAAAAATATTTTGAGTCAGTATAAAATAATCACCCTTAAAGCTTCCTAAAATGGCAATGTCAGCAGAAATCAGAGGGTCCTATACTTTAGAATAAAATATGGGCAAAAGTAATGTCTTGCAAAATTCCTTTAACATAATACAAGTCTCCATAAAAAGAGGTTGAAATCGCATTCAATAAACCTACAGCCATATGTCCAACTGATACAGAGAAGAAATAGATGCTTAGCTATCATTTAATAGTAAAGATACTTTGGTTTGAGAGGATGGGGTTTCAACTCTGATCCTCTTGAGCAGGAGTCCCCAACCTTGGCAACTTTAAGATCTGTGCACTTCAACTCCCAGAATTCTCCAGCCTAGCATCTGTTAATTTTTTGATAAGAGAATTCCTCCCAAACCCCTTTTATAATTGTCATTTCATATGCCTTTAGGTTTAACATAAATATATTTTTACATCATCTTATTCTGATCAAACCCGTTGATGTTGCATTCCCTTTTAATTTCTAGTTTGACCCAGAGCAACTCTATGGTTGATAGTTGCCATTTTGGTAGTACTGAAATAAAGATAGTTTTGCATTAATTTCTACTTTTGAACTCATTAATGGCATACCAAATTCTGCTTTGCAATTTTTAAAGCTTTCTTTCTCTGGTTTCTGTTCTTTTATTTTTGGGTTATTTGAGACTTTAAATTTCTCTTGATTGTGCTTTTGAGCTGACTTTATTGTTGGAGAGGATGGAAGATCTACTGCTGGTGACAATTTCAGGTACATATCTCTTTCCATTACACGAAGCCTCCCTAACTGTCTACACTTCTCAGTCTGCAAAGATCCTGTTGCAGATGTCATTACATTATGTGTTCACCTGGGATTTAATGGAAGATAGGGAGACCGTGAATTGCTGGAGAGATGATTGGACAGCGCAAAACAGAATATTCCCTCAGCTGCCTCTTCATTAAACAGAGGTAAAAATGCAATATTCCAGCACCGATATTTTATATAAGGAAAAGAGACAATTGAGCTGGTATTAGTTTCCTAGTTACCCAGATGCATTTCAAGGGACCCATATTTAGCAAAACAACCTCCAGGTCTCTCTCTTTCAGACTCTGATTAAATGATGGTCTGCACTTAAGAGGCATTAAGTCAGAATACATCTCCTCTCATGACTCCCAGCTTGCCATTCTATCAGACTTAATTGAAAGTGATCTAATGTCAGATGCTTGACTATTTATTGTCAGCAAAACAAATAATGCACTACACCGCAGGGAATCACACGAGTCTGAAGGTAAAGGTTAAAGTGTTTCTTTCAACACCCCTGTCAGCTAATGCTGGAAATCAAATATTTATCCTCATCTGCCAAGGGGGATATATTAGTTATCTTTTCTCTAAGAAAACATACTAGGTGAGCCATGTATTTATTTGTTGTTTTTTTTTAAACCATCCCAAAATACATTCTTTAGATTTTTTTTTTCCTTTTATTCTTCTAACTGGTGAACGAAGAGGGCATAACTTCCCATTTTAGAAAGCAATGGTAGGCAAAACTGGAGCAACGAGGACGCTGCATGCAAGCTCATATTGCTTGAGGCTATCATTAATGGTAGAATAATATAAAATAGATTTCCAAAAGTATACCTCGTATACGTTCGGCATGTAGATATGTTGTCACACAACTCTACAGTGCTGTGAATGGTATAGTTTATTATTATGGTTAGTGGACCTGCAAAACTAGGTTAAACCAAACAGTAAATGCAGTAAAAGATATGGATGTAAGAATTTATAACACAGTTCATAAAATGTAACAGAACAAAAATCCCTATCTTGTGAGAGAGCCCTTTCACAAGCAAGTGGCTTTCTCATTGTAATAGCCATAGAGTCATACAGAGAAACTTTGCCACAAATACAATCACCCTTACAATTCCCCCCCCAGCAAATATTTAACTCGATTTCCACTGAATATCAAAATGGTTCTCTTTGAAAATGCAGGTAATAGAAGTGTTATCTGTGGCTTCAATGTAAAAGTAACAACTATTATTAATTATAAAGAAAATTAATTAACTAATTATAATTAATTAACCAATGATTAATTAAGTATTAATTAAGAATAAATAATTAATTATAAAGAATAATTACTATTATTCTCCTCATCTTTCCTATTACCTATCCTTATCTTCTTATGACTATAACTTTGTTGCTTGTATCTTACAATTTATATTGTTTTATTTAGTATTCTAGTATGATTTATGTTGTTTGCTTAGCTAGTATTCTATGACTATCACTAAGTGTTGCATCTTATGATTTATGATGAATGTATTTTTATGTTGTTTATGATCATGATTTATCACTATTACTTGTATGTACACTGAGAGCTTATGTACCGGAGACAAATCCCTTGTGTGTCCAACCACACTTGGCCAATAAAGTATAAAGAAAAAAAATACACTGCTAAGTAAGCTGTATTAGTTACCAGTTTATTTCTGGGCCCAGTTCGAGGTGTTGGTTTTGATCTATTAATGGCATGGTATCAAGTTGTCTGAGGGAACACTTCTCTCCAATTAAATCTGCTAGTGCCTACCAAGTCAATCAGAAAGAGCATCCTGTCAGCTTAGAAACTATATTAGATTAGATAACTAACCTTTATTGTCATTTTTTCCTGTAGACACAATGGCACACATTAAAAATGAAATTTAGTTGCTTCCTCTCAAAGTGAACACATACATAACACACATTTAAAATGTACTATATACAACATATGTATGGACCTACAACCTTACATCTAAGTAACATCAGTGTTTTTTTTCTAAAAAAAAAGGTGCCGGAACTCAGAGGTGCTGTCACTGGGAGCGATGCCGGTGTCTTGCTACGGCGTCGCCACCCGTCCTTTGCACCCCTGCCCCTGCGGCTCAGAGCCACATGCTGCGGGGATTCTCCTCCCCACAGTTTCCATGCCGTGGCCCATGCTGAGCCCCCACCCAGAGCTGCTCTGAACCCCAACCCAGAGCTGTGTTCCTCGTGGCAATGATTTCCGGCACCAAGCAGCTGATGGCCTCCGGCACCGGCACTCTTTCTTTCCTTCCCAAAAATTGTGTTAATGAGTCCTCTCTAAGCTCTGCTGATCAGCTTGTCCTGGATTGTTTTGCCGCAAAACGGAACGGTTTGCAAGTTGCAGTTGAGACAGCCCATCTCATTTTAGATATATCACATATAATTGACGATTGTAATTAGTTGTGTGTGCACGTTCAGCAAGTGTGATGTATTTGTGCTGGCATTTCTAGGCCTCTTTCCAACCACACCCATAAAAGTTTGTAACAAACATTGGAATTCTCAAGGCCATGTTTGGTATTTCCCAGCAATCTGTCACTGGAAGGAAAAAGCAATCCCTGCTGCATTACTGATCCCAGAGAAGCATTTGCATGTATGCAGGTATCCTTAGGGTGCCATAGTTATGGATGAGAAATATTGGTTGCAAAGTTGGCATTTCTGGATGTAACACAGATATTTTGGACTTATTTTTGTTTCTTTGCATGTTTGATATTTTTAAAAAGGCATATGCTACTGACTACGCTTATGCACATATGTAACATCTTTTGCTAGAATACATGACCACTGCTTGTCCAGAATGTGAAAAGTGAAAGATTGTGACTAAACAAAATTTTAATGTACAGATAATACCACCAGAAATTATTTTAGTCTTTTTAATAAATGTGGTTATTGATATTAAGCTCACCATGGAAAACATCATATATTGTTATGCATATACTAGGTTAATTATTTAAAGACTGAAGTGCAACATAACTAGATTCTAAATGATCTATTTTTTAAAACACACAACAGTCCAAACAGTAAAATTAAAGTCCAAATTAAGAATATTTCATTCTTAAGAATTGTTTAATTTAAAGTGGTTTAGTTGTAATAGATGGTTATAGATTCAAAATAGTTTTCAAGAGTGTACAAAAGATACTATTTTTTTTTCTTAAAAAAAGTAAAGGTAAAGGTTCCCCTGCACATGCATGCTAGTCATTTCCAACTCTAGGGGCTGGTGCTCATCTCCGTTGCAAAGCCGAAGAGCCAGCGCTTGTCCAAGGACGTCTCTGTGGTCATGTGTCCGGCATGACTAGATGCCAAAGGCGCACAGAGCGCTGTTACCTTCCCACCGGAGTGGTCCCTATTTTTCTACTTGCATTTTTATGTGCTTTTGAACTGCTAGGTTGGCAGAAGCTGGGACGAGTAACAGGCGCTCACTCTGTTACGCAGCACTCGGTATTCGACCCGCCAAACTGTAATTTAGCATCAGCTAAATTAGACATATTACATTGAGAAAAATGTTTCTCATTTCTTTCCTGTTACCTTTATTGATTTCATTGCAGAGATGTTAACATAGGAAATAGATTATTTTGTTATCTAATTTTACCTTCCAAAAGACAGAAGCAGATGAAAAATGTGAGGTTCTTTCCTGTTGGCTTTTTTGAATTAGCTGTTTTAGATTCTAAAAGTTTAGTTCCTAAAGAAGTAACCTTGTAAATAATTTTAATGTCCTCCTCTAGTGCAGGGTAGGCAACCTTGGCTCTTTTATGACTCAAGGAATTCAACTCCCAGAATTCCTGAGCCAGCATGGCTCAGCTTGGAAACCTCTCTCTTTCCCCTCAGTGTGGCTGGCTCAGGATTTCTGGCAGTTGAAGTCCATGAGTCATGAAAAAGAGCTAAGATTGCCTACTCCTAAAGCCAATAGAGGGACCTTTTTTCCAAAAAAAGGTGCTGGAATGCCATTCTGAGTGTTCTATGAGAAAAAAAGCCCTGAGTAACATATAAATATTGATCACTTTCCATCTTGAATACATAACGGAAGGAGGAAGCTTTAGAGTTCACAAGGTTGATATTGTATGGAACAAAGCTGTGACTAAATCTGGATGTTCTGCTTCGGATACCACAGAGCCTCCTCTCAGAAGGTAACAAGGAAAACAAGTTGTGAAGAGGATGAGTAGTGTCCCAGACAATCTTGTGGACCCTGCTCAAGCAACGCTTATGTGCTATGTCCTGGATGGGAGGGAGGGAACTGCCAATAATCTTTTCAGCCATCCTCACCACTCTCTGCACTGCCTTCCTGTCTGAAGCAGTGATGCTTCCAAACCAGACTGTGATGCTGTATGACAGGAGGCTCTCGATCGTCCCTCTGTAAAAAGTGGTCAGGACAGGGGAACTGTATGAACTTGAGAAATAAATAAATAAATAAGAGTGATATCATTTTCACAATGGAAACAATGGTACAAGAAAATGCAGTTCAAAATTTCAGGTTGGATTTCAGTTTAAAATAAAAAAAATCAGTTTAATCAAAAACTGTATCAATTAAATTCAATGCATCAAGTTGTAGCAATTGCTTTGCATCATTTCAACTATTTCTTCGAGCTCTCTGGCCCAGGCTGAGAATTTTAATTTTAGTTTTAATTTTAATTTTAACTGGGGTTTTACTTATTCAGGGACGAATATAATTTTTTAAATTTGTTTTTAACTTTTTTTTTGTTTTTAATTCACCCTGTAAACCGCCCTGAGTCCTTCGGGAAAGGGCGATATATAAATGTAATAAAATAAATAAATAAATAAATAAAATATTTCATTGACTTTTGTTCATAGCAAAGATACTTTTCCCCTGATTTGAACTGGCATTTGGAATCTTGTCATTGTAATTTAATCATTCAGATGTGGAATTTAAATAAAATCCTTGATTCATTGAAAGATTTGAATCAGATTTTCAATAATTACATAAGAAGATGCCAACTTCCCCTTTTTATTTTTTTAAGTGAAGCCTATATAACCATCTGCTAAGGATGCTGTAAACTGCATTCTGGAAATGGATAAAGGGCTAAAATCAGTGCCCTAAATAGCCACTGCAATTCCAACTGTATTTCTGTATCAAGATGGAAGATCACCGTATTCAAGTCTTGAATGCATTCTAAATCCAGTCTTACAGTCCTCTTGAGTTCCTCCAAGAATTAATGGTCCTAACATAACAGTAAATTGTTCCATTTGTTTCAATTTTTCTCAGGTGTACCTGGAAATTTTTTAACATATACAGGAAGGATGAGTGAAGATTGCAGAAACAAATCAACTGTATATTCGGGGAGACATATTTTTTGTGTTCATGTGGTAAAATATTTGTGGTAATTCCCAGGGGAAATATACTTTGCTCCCTCACATCCAATGTGAGGCAGTTCAAGGAAGAATGCCATTATCCAAGATTGAGCATATTTTCATCTATCTTCCTCACCTCACCTCATTTGAGCTCTAACATTGATTATTATTTGGTCTAACTGAAGCTCCTTGGAAATCAGAGCTGAACATGAGATTGCCTAGATTTCAGCAGTGTGTAAGTTAAAATATAGCTACTAGCCAAAAAGCCTTTCCAATTTAAACAGGAAAGATGGATGTAGGTTGTGGAGCAAAGGCCCTTTGTGGTAATTTACAGAAGTGTGATTGCTATGGTAGTATGGACAGCTGATGGTGAAAAACATCTCTGCTCTATTGTTCCAGCTCCATTACTGAGGTGGATTGAATATTGCGAAGGCAGTTCTTAGAGATTGGATTTTTAATCAATTTAACTGTCTGAAACTTCAATGTAGTCAATTCTGTTCAGATTGTGGGAAATAAACATGGACAGATATGTCATTGCAAACTCCCACACGTATTTAAGTATGAAATATAGTATAAATTATATTCCCTCTCTCTCAAAACTGTCTGTCTGTCTATCTGTCTATCTATCTATCTATCTATCTATCTATCTATCTATCTATCTATCTATCCATCCATCCATCCATCCATCCATCCATCTATCATCTCTCTCATATATGGCAGAATAATAGCTTATGTGATTATGTCACATAGATTATTATACTATTGGGGGTCTGATTATACCTACTTGGTATAATAGTTGAGGTCTATCGGCCATATGTTAAACAGGTGTCAAGCACAGGAAATCAAGAGTCCAGGCAGTTCAAATGAATATATAGATCTATTGTATGCTTACGTTGTCTACAAGAATCTGAACTACTAATGGTCAAAGCAAATTGCGGGAGATAAGAATCACAATGGAATTTCAAGGTGGGCCAGACTTAGATTGTAAACGTGAAGGAACTTAAAACTGATGACAAGTTTGATCCCTCCCTCAGGCTAGCCTGGTCATCTCCTATGGGTCAATTGATGCACTAGATAAATCTGAGCAATCCTACAACCCATTTGCTTTTTGGCTGAATTGTCAATGGCATAACAGGCCAATATATGCTTCTTTAGAAGGGATCCAAATGATGGATCCATGATGGCTTGAACAATAACAAGAGATAAATTGGTGGAAAAAATGAAAGGGGCAAGAAAGATCAAAAGCAGACTGAGCCCTTTAAAACTGAACAGTTAAATAGAATTTGCTTACTTAGTTAAAGATCTTTTGTGACTTGCAGTTAAACAAAAGATAATGCTTTCAATACTGTTTATAAAGATAATGCTTTCAATATTGATAATGTTTATGAAGATAATGCTTTCAATACTGTTCTGGTTCTTGTTAAGAATTTATTTTCTCATTATATAAATCAGAATGATAATAATAATTTCATTTGTTAAGCTCATATGCCAGTTGACCCTCAATGAGTATAAGCAGTTCAGAACAATCAAACAAAGAAATTGTAATAAAAATTGATAGAAGTGAAAGGATAAAAATAAAGGATGGCAATGACAGAAGAGAATATTTATAGCTCAGGGTTGAACTGTGGGGTCCTTGGTGCTCTCTGAGCTTGGTAGTTTTCTTGCAGACCATTCATTACCAAAGTAGATAACATAATTTTATTTATTTATTAGATTTGTTTACCACCCATGTCACATCAAGTGCAGCGATGATGGTATCAAGCACCAAGGACCCCATAAAAGATAGCAAGTGCGATAAGATAAAAGAGCCTTGGTGGAGCAGTGGGCTAATGCCTCCTTAAGTAACGCCAACTGCCTGCAATTAGTGCAGGTTCGAGTCCCACCAGGCTCAAGGTTGACTCAGCCTTCCATCCTTCCGAGGTAGATAAAATGAGGACCCAGATTGTTGGGGGCAATTAAGCTGACTTTGTAATAATGCCGCTTGGGGTGTGTGTGAAAAAACCCTAACAAGCAGGCATATACATAGAATGAAGGCTACTGCTAAGCTTGTAAGCTGCCCTGAGTCTTTGGAGAAGGGTGGGATATAAATGGAATTAAAATAAAAAGTTACTCTCCCTCCCCAAATTCTAACTTTCTGCTCCTTTTCCTCCCTTTCCCCCCCTCTCCTTGTACCTTCCTGTTTAGTGTAGTAACTTCTCTCCCCGTGATCTGATACTGCTTTCTATGCTGCTGCCATCTTGAGAAGATTGACAACCTTTAATCCAAAGTCAATTCAACAACCTTTACTCCAAAGTCAATAGTAACAAGCAATTTTAATCAGTAATTGATTCAAAAATAGCTGAAACCTTGTGGATATCTCTAGATATTGACCTTTAAACAATTTTGGTTTTTTTTAAATAAACATTATTTTGATGTCCAATGCCTATTTGGAATACCAGTCTTCGTTCTTGTAGGCATTTATATTATTGATTGAGAGGAGTTGAATTTCCTTTTGTAAGGTCTATTACCAAGGAAACCTGGCAAGCTTACTGCGATGAATGCATGTAGCAATGGAAGTTTAATCTTTCACTAACATGCACGCTTCTTTAATCATTCATGAATACAAACTTTTCTTCACCTAACTTTTCTCTTTTTTTATCATATAATAGCATCTGTATGGTAAAGGATAGGCTTAGAAAGCTACATTTGTGACTACACTGAGTTTCTGTTTTTCAGTATGAGAGAGTAAAAGATTCCAGATTATCACCAAGGATATATTATATATTAAAGTCTAAATATCAATGCTGCCAAATAGGAAAAAAAGAATAAAACATGGGGATGTCAAATGAATTCAAAAGCTCATTTTCATTTCAAAACAGTTCTCTGTAGAAGACTGTCCATATCATCCACCAAGGAAGCAAGACAAATAAATATGCCAATTTCTAAGACTGAGCAAAAATGAGCTGGAGTATTCAGATTTTCAGTGAGTTTTACAAGATTAGAATAATGCATAGTGAAAGGTCTTGTGTCTTCTGTC